>NC_090256.1:59528259-59795759 GCF_037325665.1 Littorina saxatilis | reverse complement strand
TTGATAGAACCCTTCAGTGATTCAGACAAGATGAACACGACAGCATTCAGCGTTGACATGGGCGCGGTTGAGGTCGTCGCCTTGATTTTAAACACACTATAAGTCCTTACTCTATGATCTCAGCATCAATGTATCCAATTTGATAGAGCCCTTGGTGTTGACATGTTACCAAGAACATGACTTCTTAATCGAGGTTGAGGTTTTATCGTCTTGGTTTTTAAACACACTTTAGTTCCTCTCTCTGTCATCTCAGCATCGTTACAATTTGATAGATAGGAGCTTCAGTTCAGTGATTCAAACAAGATGGACACGACAACACTCACCGTTGACATGGGGGCGATGGTTGAGGTCGTCGTCGTCTTGATTTTAAAGACACTATAGGTCCTCCCTCTATCGTCTCAGCATCTATACAATTTGACAGAGCCCTTCAGTGATTCAGACAAGATGGACATGACAACGCTCGGCGTTGACATGGGGGCGGGGACCATGGCTACTCGTGTGGTCAGTGGGGCGGGGGGACTCTTTTCTTCCTTCACAGGTCATGTATTTGAGGAGACGATAAATTGCGTGATTAATGTGGGAACGGGTGGGAAAGTAAGATGGTCGTTGTTGTGTGTGTATTATATTGTTGTCAATGGGTGAATGGAGCTACGTAGAGTCCCTTTGTGAGAACGGCTTTCATGGTGTTATGGTCTGTCGTTGCTTCAGGGAAGAAGGATGGCGTAATGATATCCGTTCTTGTGTCCACTCAACTGGCATAGTTTAAACATGACACGATGAATAATGATTGCTATACATATACACAATGAATATCACGTTGATGTGAATATGACACTTATGGTTCAGTTAATATGAAATACCACAAGCACATGATCTTACTATAGGTAATATGCACCTGTGGAAATACTTCATATTGATGTTTCAAAATGTTGAAATGCATTGCAAGCAAAACTTAAAACATTTTGTTTTAAGTTTCTGTGCATACTTATAATTGAACAAATCTAACTCATTTCCGTCCAACTTCTGCGTTTTTTACATTCCAAAACACTTCACAGTGTGGTGATAACTATAAATCGGAATCGGGTGCTGTGTTTGTCATTGCTGGAGGGTTTTACGTCAGTTACAAATAAGCAGTCGTATTCGAGTGCGATGAAAATAAAATAAAAATTTGAAATGCTCAAATGCTCTTCTGGACGCATCAACCAAGTTGGTGAATCTGAAACAATTACACAGCTTAACTAAAGGGGGGGAGTTAACGTCCTCTCAGAAAATATTTCTATTTGGGACAAGCCGAATTGGTGATACGCTAAGGTGATACAGCTTATCCGAACATGTCATGCGAAGGACGTTCGGGTCTGAAATGCTCGACATAATGGCACTGAATTTTCTCGACCACCACTCGAAATCTCAGACCAAGGTACTCTGGCTTTATCCACTCTTCTATTGTGGCTTCAGTCCATGTTCTGTTTGAACACCGTACTCCAACAACGAATGCTTTGTAGCTTTGGTTGTTATTTCCTTGTTCGGCCGGTTCATACCACTGAAGCCGCATGCAGTGTATGATGATAACAAGTGGTTATCATCAAACACTGTGGCTATACAGACGAATTTTATTTTCAACGCCACAACAACAACTAATGCCCTGCAGGTTCATTTTTACATTTAGTCAAGTTTTGACTAAATGTTATAACATAGAGGGGGAATCGAGATGAGGGTGGTGGTGTGTGTGTGTGTGTGTGTGTGTGTGTGTGTGTGTGTGTGTGTGTGTGTGTGTGCATGCGTGTGTGTACAGCAATTTTTCATTCAAATTGATTGAAATTTTGGTCAAGCAATCTTCGATGAAGTCTGGACTATGGGATTGAATTTCAGCTTGGCAGCGTACAAATTAATTAATTAGATTGCTCATTAAAGTTGTCATTAAAATCGAATTTTCACAAACAGATTTAAAAATGATTGAATCGTGTTCCTCAATTTCTCGTGAATTCATAAATATACACATATGTCATGTTTACTCTAAAAAAAATATGCTCAGAATTACAGAAAATAGGTTAAGTAATAACTGCGTTCGCACGCTTCGCGGAGACGAGCTTGGCCCGTCTCTTGGTTTTTCGCTGTGGTTAGTCGAGACTATCTTAATATGGTCTCGGCGATTACTGTTTTTTGGTGTTAATCTGTTACTTTGATGCCGACAGCTTGACTAAATGTTTGTATATGGCTTCACGCGACTTGTTTGTTATTCGTTTGGCGGTTCACAGGTTATCCTGATATAATGAGGCTTCTGTCGAGTTTCCGTTTCAACACCAATTGGACACTTCAAGACTTGCAGCCACCATTGTTATTTTCTGCTCGGTCGCTGATCATTTCTAAACACCTTTCAACGCCCGAACGACCCCCCCCCCCCCCCCCCCCCCTCTCCCCCCGCGGAAAGCATTGAGAGGCAAATACCTGTGAGTGATGAGAGGACACAAAGCAGGCGTGCAACAAAGACAAGAAAACCACGCGGAAGGGCGGCAGTGCTTTTGAATGGACCCCTCGGTGGGACAACAGCCATTTTCTCAACTCCCTCCACTGACCACGGCCTCTTCCGTGTTTTGGGACAAGATTTATTCCTCCTGACGGTGGAAGGGAAATAATTAGCTGGATTGAAATGAAGACGCGACTCTGTCAAGAACTTGTCAAGGGGATGTGTGTATTTAACTTTTGTAGGGACTGGGTGGCCGAGTGGTAAGTGCACTTGCCTCGGAAGCGAGAGGTTGCGAGTTCGACCCTGGGTCGGGGCGTAAGCAATTTTCTTCCCCCTTTCCTAGCCCGGGTGGTGGGTTCAAGTGCTAGTCTTTCGGATGAGACGAAAAACCGAGGTCCCTTCGTGCACACTACATTGGGGTGTGCACGTTAAAGATCCCACGATTGACAAAAGGGTCAGTCCTGGCAAAAGTGTCTACCAAATACCCGTGAAAAGTAAATTATTCGCCGTAATGGCTTGAGATTTACTGGGCGATGTGAATGCGTGATATATTGTGTAAAAAATTCCATCTCACACGGCAGAAATTAATATGTCAAACGCTTAGAGAACGTCAAGCGCTCTATAAATCTCCCCATATATATCCTAAGCGTGCACTGTGTTGCCTTTGCAGCAGCAAAACGTCAACAGCCCAGTGGCACAGAAAGGCGAAGACAGTGTGAAGGACAACGCTTCAGAAGAGGATGTCCAACAGGAACGTGAGGGGGTGCAGCAGCGACAGACCTGGCGCTCACCTATGTAACTTCAGCAGAACAGACGACGCACTGCAGATTATCCCAGCCTGCTACATGTTGTGTGAAAGGAAAACGGGAAAACTCGTCATAATCCCTATCGCAGCATCAATAATATGCAGTGCGTCGTCTGTGCCGCTGAAACTGCGCAGTGAGGAGTGAGAGGATAGTGGAGGCTGCATGTGGAAGGTCAGCAAGCTACAGCTGCTGCTGCGGAACAGCCTGCTGATGAGGGTAATGCCGAAGGAGTTAGTGTGAGATGGAGGTGCGGCCGATGGATTCAACCGGTCAGGAGGAGTCTCGAAATGTGCGGAAAACTCAAGCTAGTATTGTAGAGAGTACACACGAGTTGTAGTTATATATCAGTATTACTGAGGCCACGCCAAACTTGTGGCAGTGCATCGTATTCGTTCTCATTTGCATTTATCTCCACTTTTTGCCTTTGTAGACGGAAAGTTAAGGTCGCGTTCGCGTCACACCCATGCCTTCATTTTAATGCGCCTAACAGAATTCATCTCGGTGGCTGTAGCCTGGCCACTTCGGCGTTCCGCTAGAGAGTATTCGGACTATCCATTTCGTGACTGAGTGACTTTCTTCGGTGCTCTGCCCAGACAACATGCAGCTTTTCGTTGACCATCGAACCATTATCGTCAACCACTGCTGGTCAGGAAAGAAAAGACCCGTGCTTCTGAGATTATTCATGCTGGTGTCTGTCTGGTCAAGTAAATGGTCAGTCCTGTTGAGGGAATTAAATGTTCCTGGCGGCATGCGGTGTCTCGGTGGGCTTTCTCAGCAAACATTACATGTGTCTTTGAAGAAAAGATCCGTGGTTCTGGTGTTATTTGTGGTGTGTGCGTGTGTGTCCATTCAAAGAAATGTATATCTGTGTAGTACGAATGTCTTGATGATTTGAGTAAAAACTGTTTTTCACAAAAGTCAAATTTCATGCTTGCTGAGCGGCTAAAAAAAAGTGGAGGGAAGACGTGTTTGTGTGTGTGTGTGTGAGTGAGTCATGTGCTTTATGTGTCCGTGCGTTCGCGTGTTGTTGTTGTTGTTGTTGTTGTTCTCTGGCCAGACTACACTGCAGCTTTTCCGTTTTCCATCTAACCACTATCAGTGACCAGACACTGCAGGTCAGAGTGGAAAGAACCGTGCTTCTGACATTATTGATGCTGGTCAGTGTCTGCCGGTCCGGTCAAGTAAATGGTCAGCCCTTTGATGATGCAGACTGATTATCATCAGTAATGGGTGTCCTTGAAGAAAAGATCCGCGGTTCTATGCTAGTAATAATATCAAACACTTTATTGTTCGTGTACATGAACATTTAAAAGAAAAGACTGAGGTAGTCACAATCATTGAAAATGCAGTGAACCTTACACAAACGCACACGGGAACAGTACAACCACAATATAGCCACTAAACCACGCTCGTTGGAGAAAAATCGTCGGATTTTGGTGGATTTTTATGTTATAGTTAGGGACTTTCTCAACAATGAAATAGCTTCAAGTCCCTCTACTCCGGGTGTATCTTACTTTTTGTGTGTTGGAATAACAGCATCGCACAGTACACATAAAATTGAAGATACTCAGTGGACGACCAATGAAGAAAAGGCCCCGTTTGTACAGATATCTAGAATACATGTGTGCATTTCGTCAGGCATTCAGTGATAAGAAAGTGTGAATAATAGCGTGCGTGTCTCAGTAACAGTACACTGAATGACTCATGCTATGCTATGCTAACTTTGTTTTTCTGTCACCAGAACTAGTGTCTACTTTGGACATAACGTGGTTATATGCTAGGTATCGAATGATGATGATAATAATGATGATAAAATCGTTTATTTAACGTCACTCTGTAAAAACATTGGCGACATTTGTCTTAGATTAAGAACACACACAGGCACGCAGACACAATTTCCCTTTATGTACAGTGGTTCACCACCCTCCCGCCCCCCGCACACTCTCGCTCATCTAATTAAAAATGGTGTTAAGAGATACTTGGATATAAAATGGTATTTTTAAAAGTTCTGATAAAAATATATAGTAGCTGTATGAGAAGCAATGGCGTCAGCCGCAGCAACGTCTCTTCATATCCAGGGACCAAGTGGGTGCGTGTGCATAAGTCCAGCGATAAGTTTGGGACCTTGCCACCCAAGGTCTTTATTAAAACTTAAAAGATAGCTTAATTTTTCCTTTGAGGTATTTGGCAGAATATTTCTATTTGAGTTTATAAACTGAGTCAGGGGTTGAAAGTGGCATGCGTTCAAATCACACTCCAAAGTCAAATGAGCAATGGTGAGGTCGGATTGACAGGTGCATTTAAGCTCTAAAAATTGGTAATTCCCAGCTTCTGCCCTTAGGCGGTTAATCCTTTTTATTACACGTGGGCATGCATTATAGGTGTTCATCTGTTTTGATGGGGCTTCCCGAATGAGCCAGCCAGAGCTTATAGCCTTGTGCATATATTTGTTCCTCCATTCTCTCCAGAGAAGAGAGTCTGTAAGGCTACTGATCTCAGAAGCAGACAATGGCAGGTCTACCTCGGAGGCGCCTATGCCTTGGGCAGCTTCTTTAGCGGCTTTGTCCGCTTATCGAATGAAGAAAATGACATGTATGTAAACTAAACGTATAAAGTGAATTCTTGAGGTGTGACTGAAGATGTGAGAACACACACTTGACACGCGCACACGCACACACTTCCCTATTTTCTCGCTGTAAAATCTTAAATTAATAAAAGTAATGCTGAAGTTCTTAAAGGTCTTAAATGCAACTTTTAAAATATATCCACTTTCGGTCACAATTTAGGCTAACAAATGCAACAATGAAATCGCGACATAAAAATCTCAGTACCAGCATTAATGTAAGGGAAGTAACCGCTTGTTTCCTTCTCTCTCAAGACGAGAGCCCTTGAAGAGGTAGCCCCCCTTCGCATTCCAATTTCACATAACGATGGTAAGGGGCAGAGACAGCGGCACAGACGACGCACAGCAGATTATCCCAGCCCGCTACACGTTGCGTGAAAAGAAAACAGGCCAAGTACTCGTCATAATCCCTATCGCAGCATCTATAAAAAATATACAGTGCGTCGTCTGTGCCGCTGACTCTGCGCAGGTATATTCTGCCCATAACGACGTTCTTGGTTCGTGTTTGCACGATACAACACGCACGCAATACCAATATTTTGTTGATCTCTCCCTCTCTCTCATACGCGATCTCTGTCACTATTGCTCTGTCTGTTTCTGTCTCTCTGTCTGAGAGAAGTGGGTTTTGTTGTGGGTTTTTTCAGACTTTGACCACTTTTATCATTATTGTGATGATAATTATGGTAACTGTTCACAACTCATACAAATCAGTCTAGGCATGAACCAATCAGCTGTACTTGAGGGGGTGGGGGGGGGGGCGGGGGACGAGGATTTTTGTTTTAATTGTGATGAGATTTATTTATGAATTCACTTTAAATTGTCGCTTTGGTCGTTATTGTGATGAATGGTGGTGTCAGTACAAGAAAGACAAATGTTAACTGAACAGGTCTCACCGTGGATTCTTTGCTGCGACCAGAGACTCCAAACTTTGGGGGCAAACTTAAACATCAATTGCTTTGATCTGTATTGTGATGAAGTGAAGATGTGCCAGAATGACAAGACATAAACGCGATGTTGCGATGAATTTTTGTTGTGACGAGAGCCGTTTTGGGGATAAACTGAAACTGTTTAATTTGATCAATATTGTCAGTGATGTCAGAGCCGGTGACCTGTGTCAGAACCAAGAGAAGACACTGGCACTTTTTCTTTATTTGGTGTTTAACGTCGTTTTCAACCACGAAGGGTTATATCGCGACGGGGAAAGGGGGGAGATGGGATAGAGCCACTTGTCAATTGTTTCTTGTTCACAAAAGCACTAATCAAAAATTTGCTCCAGGGGCTTGCAACGTAGTAGGCTACAATATATTATCTTACTGGGACTGACGAATAAGGCGTCCCGAGGATTCTTTACTGTGAGGTGACAAGAGACCTTGAGTTTTAAGAATAAACTTGAATTACTGTGATAATCATTGTGATGAATAGTGATATGCCAGAAAGACAAAACATAAAGAACTTGAGACAGAGGCTGACACTTTGAGTTTGTGACCGGATTGTTATTGTGTTGAATGGTGATGTGCCAGAAATACAAGGCAACTTATACCATAACACTCGCGAATAAATATGTATCCGTTATTTGCGCGCAAGCACAGATAGCCTACTGTGTGAGAGACATCAATCATAAAACAAGTCGCGTAAGGCGAAAATACAACATTTAGTCAAGTAGCTGTCGAACTCACAGAATGAAACTAAACGCAATGCAACGCAGCAAGACCGTATACTCGTAACATCGTCAGTCCACCGCTCACGGCAAAGGCAGTGAAATTGACAAGAAGAGCGGGGTAGTAGTTGCGCTGAGAACGATAGCACGCTTTTCAGTCTGTACCTCTCTTCGTTTTTACTTTCTGAGCGTGTTTTTAATCTAAACATATCATATCTATATGTTTTTGGAATCAGGAACCGACAAGGAATAAGATGAAAGTGTTTTTAAATTGATTTCGACAATTTAATTTTGATAATAATTTTTATATATTTAATTTTCAGAGCTTGTTTTTAATCCAAATATAACATATTTATATGTTTTTGGAATCAGCAAATGATGGAGAATAAGATGAACGTACATTTGGATCGTTTTATAAAAGAATTTTTTTTTTAACAATTTTCAGATTTTTAATGACCAAAGTCATTAATTAATTTTTAAGCCACCACGCTGAAATGCAATACCGAAGTCCGGGCTTCGTCGAACAAAACTTGACCAAAATTTCAACCAATTTGGTTGAAAAATGAGGGCGTGACAGTGCCGCCTCAACTTTCACGAAAAGCCGGATATGACGTCATCAAAGACATTTATCAAAAAAATGAAAAAAACGTATGGGGATATCATACCCAGGAACTTTCATGTCAAATTTCATAAAGATCGGTCCAGTAGTTTGGTCTGAATCGCTCTACACGCACGCACACACACACACACACACACACACACACACACATACACACACATATACACCACGACCCTTGTCTCGATTCCCCCCTCGATGTTAAAACATTTAGTCATAACTTGACTAAATGTAATGACTCCACTGGCACTGAGCTATCCATTATTTTTAGATCAGTAAAGGATTCTGACGCAAGGGAAACAACTTCTGTTGGAATCTCTTGGAACGTGACCGCGATTCCCTCCCTTGGATCGAGCCTCAATCCAAATCAAGGGACGTAACTCTCATCGACCAAAATTGTCAAGGAAAGCTATGGCGGGTGCAGACGATTTTCTTGCTTTGCAGGCCGATTTTGAAGAGGTTTTGGCATCAAAGGAGTCTAAAGATTCCAGAAGAGATTGTATACTCCAGCATTTCTCGAAACTGGATAAAAACAAGAGTTTTAGAATACCAGATTTTGACAAAGGTGGGTGTGGTCCGAACTATCAACTGGTGACTCACAATTAAGTGGTTTGAAAGTTTTCAATTTCACGTAGACTTGGTATACTTTCGCGAGTAAGGCCAATTTCAAATGTCAACAACACGTTTCTTGTAGTACTCTCCTGAAGTGGTAATCTTGAACTTTAGCGTGTTGAATTCATAGCTCATAATTCAGAGGCATTTAACTTAGGCTAAGTCTCCAAATGTGTAGAACCTGCATTTGTATTGTAATCATAACAAGTCATTTTAGATCCCTTTGAAGTTACGGAATGAACTCCGATGAACTGTACGAATGCATTTCGTTTACATGGTTCAAAGAAGGAATTATCCATATGAGCGGACAAGGGAGACAACTCTTTCGTGTAAATGATGTCCCATGGTTGACAATGTACGCCATTTTCGGTGCATTTTCGTCGACTGAACAACCAAATTAATTAATTATGCTTAAGTTTGGAGCTCAATCCGTCAATTAATTTCACGACAAATGTTCCTTGGCTTGCTTACATGGACTTGTATCAAAAATAAGTAAAGAATGTCACTGGATTCTGAGCTATGAATTTAACACGCTAAAGTTCAAGATTACCGTCTTTTTTGTCATTGAGTTGGTGATAGGGTAGGACTAGGAGAGAGGGGAGGAGGTGTTGATGTACATATTTTATGTTTATGAATGAAACTTCATTTGATCAGCAGTGTATTTTTAAGTCAGACTACAAAAGAAATTAGTTATTAGCCTTATGATCTTTAGTATTAAGAGATTAAAGTGACTGATGTGTCACAACTTGTTTTATAAATAAATTAAGAATAAGAGCATGCATATATTAAACAGTACATAAAAGAGAAAAGACTTCCGTGGTGAACATGGAATTATATCTAACTTTATAAGCTACATGTACAACCTTTTGGATGTAAGTTTTTTCTGAAGATGAAAGTGTTTAGAAGGAAAGCTCAAACGGCAAACAACACATGATCTTCTTTACTACTTTAGTTTAAACTTTAATTATAAGTTTGTGACAAACTGACATTCCTAATATTCCTGAGTAAACATGAACACCACATTTTTTTTTTACACAAGTATGACAGGCTCAGAAGCCTAGTGGCTAAGATGTTGGCCTTCCATTGAATCCATCCTACATCTGGTGGGTTAAGGGTGGAGATTTTTGGATCTCCCAAATCAAATTATGTTTCTAGTTGCTTAATGTGTACACACAAAGCTCAAGACCAGATATGCACAAAAAAAGATCCTGTAATCCATGTCACTGTCAGAGTTTGATGGGTTACAGACTTACAGAAACATGAAGATACTCAGCATACATGTATGTTTCTTCCAAAATCAGATTATGACTGCATGCCTACATGATGGGGAAAAACCCTGTCATTCACATGTATAAAAACCCACTCATGAAAAAGTAAGTGTACATAGGAACTGCAGCCTGTAAACACAAATGTATACAAGTCAGATGTTTTCTGTAGCTACCACTTTGGCACTTATGTAATTTCTAAAATGTGCAGATCTTGACTGGCTGAATGTGTCAGCTCCGCTACAGTTTAGTCACGATGGGTCACTCCAGGGTAAGGTGGTGGTGCTGGACTTCTTCACCTACTGCTGCGTCAACTGCCTGCATGTGCTGCCGGACCTTCACCGCCTGGAGCAGAGACATTCCCTGCAGGATGGACTGGTCATCATTGGGGTACACTCAGCTAAATTCCTCAATGAAAAGGTAAGACGGGTTAGTAGTACTAGTAATAGTATGTAGCATGTAGGGTCTAATGGAGTATGTCTGTCTGCCTTGAGTCGGAAGCGAGAGGTTGCGAGTTCGACCCTGGGTCAGGGCGTAAGCAATTTTCTCCCCCCTTTCCTAACCTAGGTGGTGGGTTCAAGTGCTGGTCTTTCGGATGAGACGAAAAACCGAGCTCCCTTCGTGTACATTACATTGGGGTGTGCACGTTAAAGATCCCACGATTGACAAAAGGGTCTTTCCTGGCAAAATTGTATAGGCATAGATAACAATGTCCACCAAAATACCCGTGTGACTTGGAATAATAGGCCGTGAAAAGTAGGATATGCGCCAAAATGGCTGCGATCTGCTGGCCGATGTGAATGCGTGATGTATTGTGTAAAAAAAATTCCATCTCACACGGCATAAATAAATCCCTGCGCCTTGAATATGCGCGCAATATAAATTGCATAAAAAAAAATTTTAAAATTTAAAATCCCTGCGCTTAGAACTGTACCCCACGGAATACGTGCGATATAAGCCTCATATTGATTGAAGCCTCATATTGATTGATTGATTGAGTTGCATGGGACCTTTTCCTTTCTTTTTAGATGTGCAAAGCAAGTCCTAACAATGTGAGTGAGCACACACAACATGCTCTTTTTTTCTCTGTTGATCATAATATATATTATAATTATATACGAAATGCTGCAAATTAGAGAGGAATGCTGCGACTTTGTTTTAAATGTCCTTGTGTGTGATTGAAATGATGTTATATATAAATATGCCTGCTATTTTTTTTTTTTTTCAAGATTGTTTGATGCCATTTTCTGACCGTATTGGTTCACTTTCAGGTGACAGCAAACATACTGAGTGCAGTTCTACGTTATGACATCACACACCCGGTGGTCAACGACAGTGAAACGTCTTTGTGGCAAAAGCTGTCCATCATGTGCTGGCCAACCTTTGTTATAGTCGCACCTCATGGCCAGGTAAAAAAAAAAGTGTTTTTAAAATTAAATGTAAAGAAGCACTAACCAACAGATAATGTTAACATGGTTTGAAGGAGAAAATTGGTGAGTGCAGAATTTTATCTTTTTAAATCGTAAACAGTTCTGACACTTTCCCAGAATAGATGTATGTTAGTTATTTGATTTTGCGATTTGTATGTTTCCTTGATTTCATGGTTTGGCATTGTAAAATGCTTGGAGCTATGCATGGGACTGGCGCTACAAATTTTTTAAATTTTTTTTATAAGTATTGTATAAATAAACAGATTTTGTGAACTTCATGAGGTAAACAAAACTATGTGACCTAAGTCAGTAAGTGGCACAAAATAATACATTATACTTCTTGAAACAAGCATGTGTAGGTATGTAAATAATGTTATGTTGTTGTTTTTTCCCCCAATGATTGTACAGCGCTTTGAGCAGGGTTCAACCCTGGATACATGCGCTTTATAATTATATGATGCATTATTATTATTATTAATTTCCTAGCCCTCAGCTTCCTAACAATTCTGCTGCGATCACACAGGTGCTGTATTACATCGTGGGTGAAGGACACAGCGACGTTCTCTTCGAGTTTGTGGAACTGGCATTGGAACACTATCGCAGCCAGGGACAGATCAGTCCCCATACCTTGTTGCCCCTAAGTCTGGAAAAAGATCAGCAGGTGGAAGCACCGCTCAGTTTCCCCGGCAAGGTCCACGTCGGTCCTGGCCCTGATCAGCTGGTGGTGTCTGACACCGGTCATCATCGCCTGCTTGTCCTGGACAGAGTGACCGGTGTAGTGCAGGTAAGGCTTTGTAGGGATTGTGTGACCATGTTTTGTTGACGGGAGAGTGAAATCAGTTGGCAATGGAGGTGGTTAGTTGGTTTTGTTGGGTTATTTTGTTGGGGGGGGGGGGGGGGGGGTGGGGGGGTATTTTGTGCAAGGTTTTTGTTTCATCATCAATAGAAACTGACCTATTCTGAATAACTTTCTAGCTGGTAGTGAACTGTGTCTGTTTCAATACCGCTTGCCGGCTGTCAATCAGTCTGTAAAATGTCATTTACAGGTATGATTTTAATTGATAGGGTATGGCTATTGATAGAATTTATCATTCTTTGCTTACCTCCATTCATTTGTTCCTTTTGCATCTCATTCCGTATCTTTACTTGGCTATTTCTGACTTGATGAAGAGCATTTTGAAAACTTAATTCTCTGTTATATTTTCGAAAGGTAAATTTAGCTTTTTGTTTGATATGTTTTCAGACGATAATAGGAGGGAAAGAGAAAGGTTTCCAGGACGGCAGCCTGCAGGATGCTCGGTTCAACTCCCCACAGGGTGTCACCAGTCATGGCAACTTGTTGTTTGTTGCCGACACTGAGAATCATGCACTGAGACAGGTAATGGCAAAATACAGAGAGATAATTATGTACGAGTGTGTGTGTGTGTGTGCAGAGAGAAAGACAGAGGAGTAAGAGGAGAAAAACAAACAACAAATGCTTGCATAATGAGTCCATTTTCTAGGCAGGAAACTCTCAGTCTCATCAGAAGATCTTCTTGAAAGACCAGCTCTTGAGGTTTATTGGACAGTATCTGCAAGTCATCTCTTATTAGAAGATGAACTTCAAATCATTTGCAGGGTTTAGACCTGCTGTTGATTATACTGATCATTGACACATACAGATTTGATAAAAGTATTTACTCAAGCTACGCATCAGTCAAGTAACATGATGATGACATCACGATTAGAATGGACTAACCCACAGATTTTGAAAATAACACATTTCCGTTGCGACAATAACCTAAAAAGGTTCCTGCCATGTATCGATCACCGGCACGGTTGGCCTAGTGGTAAGGCGTCCGCCCCATGATCGGGAGGTCGTGGGTTCGAACCCCGGCCGGGTCATACCTAAGACTTTAAAATTGGCAATCTAGTGGCTGCTCCGCCTGGCGTCTGGCATTATGGGGTTAGTGCTAGGACTGGTTGGTCCGGTGTCAGAATAATGTGACTGGGTGAGACATGAAGCCTGTGCTGCGACTTCTGTCGTGTGTGTGGCGCACGTTATATGTCAAAGCAGCACCGCCCTGATATGGCCCTTCGTGGTCGGCTGGGCGTTAAGCAAACAAACAAACAAACAAACAAAATGTATCGATCCTGATGCCTGGGTCAAATATTTCGATTTTTTGCTGATTCTAACCCAGAACTCTGCAGCTGCACATGCAGTGTGATATCATGAGTTGTCAGTACCGTATGTTGTTTATCCCTTTTTTTACGTTGCCAATTTCACACAGAGACACTCAATACCACGGGTTAAAGACACACAGTTATTTTTATATATGCCATATGAGCTTATGATTTTCCCTGGAATTAAGACTGACATCAAGCAGCATTAACTGTGTAATGATGGTGGGTCCTTTCATTAACTGCTCAGTTTGTGAGTAACAATACATGTCTGTGTGATAACAGGTGGATTTATCCAGCGGCCAGGTAACCACGCTGGCAGGGACAGGTGCACAAGGGGAGGACAAGCAAGGGGGCAACCCAGGTCCTCAGCAGCCTCTCTCCAGCCCATGGGATGTGGCCACAGGAGTTTCACCAGGTACACACACTCTTTTTCTCTGGGCTTTTTTTTGGGTGGGGGAGTGTTGCCATGCAGAAACACACACACTCTCTCTCTCTTTCTCTCTCTCTCTCTCTCTCTCTCTCTCTCTCTCTCTCTCTCTCTCTCTCTCTCTCTCTCTCTCTCTCTCTCTCTCTCTCTCTCTCTCTCTCTCTCTTCAATATTGCTCTCTCTCTCTCTCTCTCTCTCTCTCTCTCTCTCTCTCTCTCTCTCTCTCTCTCTCTCTCTCTCTCTCTTCAATATTGGTTATCTCTCTGTGAATATTTTGTTTAGTCCTCTCATCCCATCTCTATTGTTACACCCTCCCCCATACATGTATAAGAGAAATGGATATTAATATGGCCATGTACATACCAGAAACATTTCATCTCCTCTTTTAATTTCTCTCTTTCCCTGTGTATCTGTCTGCACCCCTGGTTTCCTTTAGACAACTGAAAAGCTTTCAGCAAAATTTATGGGGTTTTTTGTTTGTTGTTTTCTTTTATTTAAACATATAGTTTTGTGAGTTTGTGTGGTTTTTTTACATTTTAGTCAAGTTTTGACTAAATGTTTTAACGTAGAGAGGGGAATCGAGATGAGGGTGTGGTGTGTGTGTGTGCGTGTGTGTGTAGAGCGATTGAGAGTAAACTACTGGACCGATCTTTATGAAATTTGACATGAGAGTTCCTGGGTATGACATCCCCGGACGTTTTTTTCATTTTTTCGATAAATGTCTTTGATGACGTCATATCCGGCTTTTTGTAAAAGTTGAGGCGGCACTGTCACACCCTCATATTTCAATCAAATTGATTGAAATTTTGGCCAAGCAATCTTCGACGAAGGCCGGACTTCGGTATTGCATTTCAGTTTGGTGGCTTAAAAATTAATTAATGACTTTGGTCATTAAAAATCTGAAAATTGTAATTAAAATTGTTTTTTTATAAAACGATCCAAATTTACGTTCATCTTATTCTTCATCATTTTCTGATTCCAAAAACATATAAGTATGTTATATTCGGATTAAAAACAAGGTCTGAAAATTAAACATATAAAAATTATTATCAAAATCAAATTTCCGAAATCGATTTAAAAACACTTTCATCTTATTCTTTGTCGGTTCCTGATTCCAAAAACATATAGATATGATATGTTTGGATTAAAAACACGCTCAGAAAGTTAAAACGAAGAGAGGTACAGAAAAGCGTGCTATCCTTCTCAGCGCAACTACTACCCCGCTCTTCTTGTCACCATTTCACTGCCTTTGTCACGAGCGGTGGACTGACGATGCTACGAGTATACGGTCTTGCTGAAAAATGGCATTGCGTTCAGTTTCATTCTGTGAGTTCGACAGCTTGACTAAATGTTGTATTTTCGCCTTACGCGACTTGTTTTGTTTTGGTATTTGTGTCAAAAAAAGGGTGTTGTAGCCATTTCCTTCCCTATTCCTCGTCTTCCTTTCGTGGTTTACAAAGAGCACTGTGCATTGTTTCTTCTTCTTCTTCTGCGTTCGTGGGCTGAAACTCCCACATACACGTGTTTTTTGCACGAGTGGAATTTTACGTGTATGACCGTTTTTTACCCCGCCATTTAGGCAGCCATACGCAGTTTTCGGAGGAAGCCTGCTGGGTATTTTCGTGTTTCTATAACACACCGAACTCTGACATGGATTACAGGATCTTTTTCGTGCGCACTTGGTCTTGTGCTTGCGTGTACACACGGGGGGTGTTCGGACACCGAGGAGAGTCTGCACACAAAGTTGACTCTGAGAAATAAATCTCTCGCCGAACGTGGGGACGAACTCACGCTGACAGCGGCCCACTGGATACAAATCCAGCGCGCTACCGACTGAGCTACATCCCCGCCCCATTGTTTCATGTGCAAGTTCTCAGCTTGCATTTACCTGTGTTGTGACATACAGGTGGAGAGGAGGTGGACGTCGTCTTTATTGCCATAGCTGGCACTCACCAGATCTGGGCTTACTTCCTCAAAGATGTCACATGGTGGAAAAGCAAGTGAGTTTGGGTTTGTTTGGGGTTTTTTGGTGTGTGTGTGTGTGTGTGTGTGTGTGTGTGTGTGTGTGTGTGTGTGTGTGTGTGTGTGTGTGTGTGTGTGTGTGAGTGTGTGAGTGTATGTCACTATGTGTGTGTGTTTTTAGCTTGGTTGGGTTTTTATATTGTTTTTGTTTTGGGAGATGGAGAAGGGAGGGATATTGATTTGCCTTTGTTTTTGTTTGGCTTATTGATGTTCTGGATGCTTTTGTATGTCTAGCATATATATGCAAATTGTGTTTTCATCAGTGTTCTCCAGTCTTGGTTTCATTATCTAATCTATCATAATTACTCTTCGTAGGCTGAAATAATACCACCAGGAAGTTAAAACTTCACACAAAATTCCTCTAAATCCTTCGGACACTTCTCTGCCATGTCTCATTTCACTCACGTTCAGCTATTTTTTTCAAGACCCTTCAAAGCTGGAAGCTGCGCCAGAATAGCAGGCAGCGGAAATGAAGAAAATCGCAACAACAGCTATCCTGACAAGGCATCGTTTGCCCAGCCCTCTGGCCTGGCTGTGTCTCCCAGAGAAGAGTTGGACTCTTTGTTCATTGCCGACAGTGAGAGCTCTACCGTCAGAGCGCTCAGCTTGAAGGATGGGAGCGTAAAAGGATTAGTTGGTGGAGACAGGGACCCGAAGGTGAGTGGTGATTTGTGGTGGATCATTTTGTGAATGAAAGGGGTGTGTGTCTGTGTTTGTCTGTCTGTCTATGTCTGTGCACACTTGCGTGAGGATTATGGTAATGTGTGTGTTTGTGTGTGTGAGTGGGTGTGGTTGTCAAGGTCAAAAAAACTAAGGCTGTCTGTCTGTTTACGACAGTACTTGTCTGTCTAACACTTCCCTTAGCCGTTTAGGGTGTGTCTTGCTTTCTAGATTGCAAACAATTTTCTAAGAAAGGATTGATAGGGGAGGGTGAAACTAATGCAGTAATTGGTTTAAACACTTGTAGCCCTGTCCTTTAAGCTTTTGGTAATCTGACTTTGTATAATACATTTTTGGAAAAGTTGAAGATTATTGAGTGAAAGTTGGTGTGGTTGTGCGATTGCAGATTATTATTTTTGTTCATGTTTATAAACTGTAGTCAGTAGACAGATGTTGTGAAGTAATGTGTGTTTGCAAGTAGACTGTGTTTCACAGAACCTGTTTGCCTATGGAGATGAGGATGGCTCAGGAATAGAGGCACGACTGCAACATTCACTTGGCGTAGCACTACTATCTCCTTCTGGCCCGCTGCTGGTGGCTGACTCCTACAATCATAAGGTGATTTGGATGTGTGTGTCTGTGTGTTTCCTCGTGTCAGCTGGTGTCTGTCAGAATCAGCTATTTCCAGAGTCAGGTCTGTGGAAGCGACATCAAATAAGGAAAAAAGACCTGGCAAACTGTGACTATTTGATGATCATGCACTCCCACTCCCATGGAGCTAATTCTGGAGAATGTATGTCTGTCTGTCTGTGTGTACATCTAGGATTTACTTAAATGATAGATGGCAATGATGTTAATTATGCAGATTTAGGTTTGTTGGCTGGTGGATTATTATTTTAGCTTGTGGGACTTTTCAAGTAAATGCTTGCATTATTCTAGTGGCTCTGGTCCTATGGCCTTGACACATCATCCCATAAATTAAGATTTCTTGGCTTTTGTTTTAATGACAGATCAAAAGTGTGGACATCAAGACCAAACAGTGCACCACTGTGTTGGGTACAGGTGCACCAGGGCATGTTGCCGGGGGCGACAGCAGTTCGGTGCAGTTGAACGAACCTGGAGGCTTGTGTGTGGACACACAGGGGCAACTAGTCTACATTGCCGACACCAACAACCACAGCATCAGGGTTTTGGACTGGAACACCAAGACAGTGTCACAGGTATGCATCATTTTCTGACATCATGATTTTTGTCTTCATTTTCTCTTTACCAGTTACTTACTTAGGCCCTTTGCTCCCAGCGGAGCATAGGCCATAGACGACAATTCTCCATCGCACCCTGTTCTGGGCTGTTCTCTCCGCTTCTGCCCAGCTGTTGCCTTGCCTCTTCAGTTCTGCCTCTGTGTCCCGCCTCCAGCTGTTTCTTGGCCTCCCTCTCTTTCTTTTCCCCTGTGGATTCCAAGTGAGAGCCTGGCGGGTGATGCTGGATGTTGGTTTCCTAAGGGTGTGTCCAATCCAGCCCCATTTTCTCCTCAGAATCTGGCTGTTAACGGGCTCTTGGCCCGCCCTTTGCCACAGCTCTTCGTTGCAGATCTTGTCTGTCCATCTGATCTTGAAGATGCGCCTCAGACAGGTGTTAATGAAAGTCTGAATCTTCTGCTGTGTCACCTTGGTCATTCTCCATGTCTCAGAGCCATAGAGTAGAACCGATTTGACATTGGAGTTGAAGATGCGCAGCTTGGTGGTTATGCTGATCTCTCTAGAGGCCCAGATGTTCTTCAACATGATGTAGGCTGCTCGTGCCTTCCCAGTCCTGGCGGCGACGTCTGTGTCAGTGCCCCCTTGCCTATCGATCACACTTCCCAGGTATACAAAAGATTCGACCTCTCGGATTGGCTCTCCACCTACTGTAACTGGCGTGTTGGCAGTGGTGTTGATCTTCAGGAGTTCTGTTTTCCTCTTGTTGATCCTGAGTCCTGTCTTGGCTGATGTTGCTGCCAGGCGAGTGGTCTTGTCTTGCATCTGGTTGAAGTTGTGCGAGAGGAGCGCCAGGTCGTCAGCGAAGTCGAGGTCATCCAGCTGTGTCCAGAGTGTCCACTGTATACCGTTGTTCCTGCCTGCTGTGGTGGTCTTCATGATCCAGTCAATGACCAGGAGGAAGAGGAAAGGCGACAGTAGACAACCCTGGGGGACTCCAGTTCTAACATCGAAACTGTCCGACAACTGGCCCACGTGCCCTACCCTACAGTTCATGTCTTGGTAGGTATGCTGAACTAGTGAGATGAGTTTCTCGGGCACTCCGTAGTGCCTTAGCAGCTTCCACAGCGTCTCTCTGTCCACGCTGTCAAAAGCCTTCTCTTAGTCTATGAAGTTAATGTAGAGGGGAGAGTTCCACTCCAGTGACTGCTCTACAATGATGCGCAGACTGGCAATCTGATCCGCACAGGATCTATTCCTGCGGAAACCTGCCTGCTGGTCTCGGAGCTTGGCATCAACTGACTCTTTCATTCGCTCCAAAATAACTCGTCGTCAATGCTTCTGTAACGTTGTTTGTTTTCTAGACAGGGGTGTTGGTCCAAATTTGTCTGACCTCTATCTTTCGACCTGTCCAGCAAGGGTGACCCTACCAGGAGCTGAAGCTCCCGCTGGCATAGCTCTCCTGGTTACTGAGGCACGCAAGCCATCACACCACGACAAGGAATGGACCGTGTGATGGTCTTTACCAGTTGTCTGTTTGTTAATGATATCAATAATATATAACTTTTCTATAGCGCGAGTCCCATCAATTGGCTGCAGGCGCTTTACAAATTCATTCTAAAACAAACCATCACAAATTAAACGAGCATACACATAACCGAGATAAAACAACAACAACCAAAGCACTACGCAAACTGGGCTTACAAGACTAAACATAGTTACACACACACACACACACACACACACACACACACACACACACACACACACACAGTCATACCATTGACAGAGAGACCATACTATACATACAGGGTAGAGATCCTCCAGAGAATGTTAAAGATCCTTCTGTGAATGTTTTGTTTTGTCATTCATTAAATGTCCCATAATTTTACTCCTCTTGGTTTTTTGTTTGTTTTGTTTTTGTGTGTGCAATTTATTTTTGGGCCTGACATCTTCTTGGATGTTGTGTTTTGTTTATTTTGATAAATGTTACATAGAAGTAGTTTTCATGTTTCTGGGTATTTTTGTGAGTGTGTGCAGTTGACATGGGAGTGTGTGTGTCTGTGTATGTAAAGAGAATTAAGATGCTGCTTGTGTGGGGGAAAAAAACTGCCCGCAGAAAACACATTACAGAGATCACATGTCTGCATTTCTCTTTGTTGTAGCTGCCAGTGATATTTGACAAAGAGAATACAAAACCTCAAGAGATCCAGCTTGACAGTGCATCATTGGTGAAGGGCATTTACTTACCAGAGGTCACACTACAGCCTGGAGCTAACCTTCAGTTCAGCCTTGACCTCAAGTTTGCTCCTGGTCTCTATGGCAACCTTGAAGCTCCCAACTCTTGGAAACTATCAAGCGGTGGTAAGTTGATGCAATTTTCTTTTCAAGCAGTTTATTATACATCAGCTGTGGTGTAGCCTGATGTAATATTCAGCACCGAAATCAGATAGAAAAAAATACCAGTCATACCAGGTTTCAAAGGTATAAAAAGAATAGCAGAAATGCTCATAATTTTTATTAAAGTGTTTCTTTATCAGAAATCTCATTTTTTCCAGGTTTAAAGATATTATAAGAAAATAGCAGCGATGCTTGTGTCGGAGTGTCTCTCCATAACTTATGTTGCTTTAAATTTAGTTACATTCTTCTTCTTCTTCTTGGCGTTCGCATAGTAACATTGTTGTCTGGCGCCTATCAAAGATCCAGCGCAAGAAGGATTTCTGAGTTTATTGATTGATTATTGATTGTTTAAGACCCAAAGTAAATTTCCAAGATGCTTACAAATAAAAGAAGTTTTCTAGTGAAGTTTCCCATGTAAGCTGTTAACACATTTTACTTTACTTACAGAAAAATAAAGGCAGACTATTTTAAAGAAGTCACAATTGTTTTTGTGCAGATGAGGCCGGACAGAAATTCCTATCTTCCCTTCCTACTGATGTCATCAAAGGAAGATTACATCCAGACGCCAAATCCCATGAAACATTGGCCTCTCTAAAAATAGCTGATGATGTCACTACCAGCAGCCTCATTCTGGTGCTTACCTGCCAGGTGTTTGTTTGTCACCCTGACAACTCTTGCACACAACAGCGTCAACAGTTTGTACAAAAACTGAACATTTCTCCAAGTGGAATTGCTGATCATGTGTCGGTGGCTGTACTAGAAGTGAGCTAGCATTATGAATTTGCACGCTAAAAGAGAAATCAGAGTAGATAACTTCGTACGCTAAAGGTGAAATTGGTGTAGATGGTGTTGTAATCTAGACGGGAATTAGGAATAGATGACTTTGTATGCTAGAATTTAAATAGGGATGTAATATTTTGTAAGCTTGAAGTGAAATAGGGATGGAATACTTTGTAAGCTTGAAGTGAAATAGGGATGGAATACTTTCAATCAATCAATCAATATGAGGCTTATATCGCGCGTTTTCCGTGGGTACAGTTCTAAGCGCAGGGATTTATTTTTTATTTTTTATTTTTTTATGCAATTTATATCGAGCACATATTCAAGGCGCAGGGATTTATTTATGCCGTGTGAGATGGAATGTTTTTACACAATACATCACGCATTCACATCGGCCAGCAGATCGCAGCCATTTCGGCGCATATCCTACTTTTCACGGCCTATTATTCCAAGTCACAAGGGTATTTTGGTGGACATTTTTATCTATGCCTGTACAATTTTGCCAGAAAAGACCCTTTTGTCAATCGTGGGATCTTTAACGTGCACACCCCAATGTAGTGTACACGAAGGGAGCTCAGTTTTTCGTCTCATCCGAAAGACTAGCACTTGAACCCACCACCTAGGGGGGAGAAAATTGCTAACGCCCTGACCCAGGGTCGAACTCGCAGCCTCTCGCTTCCGAGCGCAAGTGCGTTACCACTCGGCCACCCAGTCCATTTGTAAGCTAGAAGTTAAATAGGGATGTAATACTTTGTAAGCTTGAAGTGAAATAGGGATGTAATATTTTGTAAGCTTGAAGTGAAATAGGGATGTAATATTTTGTAAGCTTGAAGTGAAATAGGGATGTAATATTTTGTAAGCTTGAAGTGAAATAGGGATGTAATATTTTGTAAGCTTGAAGTGAAATAGGGATGTAATACTTTGTAAGCTTGAAGTGAAATAGGGATGTAATATTTTGTAAGCTTGAAGTGAAATAGGGATGGAATACTTTGTAAGCTTGAAGTGAAATAGGGATGTAATACTTTGTAAGCTTGAAGTGAAATAGGGATGGAATACTTTGTAAGCTTGAAGTGAAATAGGGATGGAATACTTTGTAAGCTAGAAGTGAAATAGGATTTGAAACAGGATTAGATCACCTTTTAAACTAGACATGAAATAGGAAAAGATGACTGTGAGCTTGCTAGATCTTTTGTGTGTGTGTGTGGTGGGGGGGATGTTGCTATGTTCTGCAAAAGTTTACTTTTTGGTGTTAATTTTTAATGCAAATATTACATCAGAACATCACTGCGAAGCACATCATTACACAAGAACTGCACACACAGTTAATGGAATTCTGTGCAGAAAGGTCTTTATACGTTATTTTAACCATACCTGTAGGACCAAGTGTACATATTCTTTCAGCCTCTTTGACATATTTCTCGTTTTTTTAAGTCTTTGGAACATTCCAGTCATTAAGAAAATTGTATCTAAAAAGGTACTCATTTTCATTTGCAGTTATGTGAAGGCAAATGTTACTAAACAAAAAATGTTTCTTTTTTTTTAACATTGAAACAGTCTCAATCTGAAATAGATAAACCCTTTACGTTCCAAAATACAAAATGGAAAACAAAACAGAACCAAGAATCTCTTGCCATCTTCAGATCGAACAAGTTACTCCGAACTGAGCTAAATCCTTATTGTCTGTGAACATAACATTAAGCACACTTTAACATATGTACAGTACCTCTATCACAAAATAGGCATATAAAGTAAAGGTATGACATGTTATTTAATAAGCATAAACCACACACATGCACACACACACATATGCATGCATGCACAAAAATGCTTATTCAAGAAATGACATCCGTATAGACCATGATCATCAGTTTCAACAAGCAAAGGTCATTCAATTGTTTAGAAGTTCAAGGGACCTAAGAATAAAACGTGATTTAACCCCTTCACTGCCCACCCCGTATGTAATACGTGGTCATTTTCGGTTTCTCGTACGCCCATAACCGTATCTCGTACGTGGGATTTGTGTCATCAACATTTCAGGACATTTCTGAAAACTAAATGGGAGGTAACCACTGTCGAAGTACTTGTAGGGGTTCTAAACACAGTTCTTTCCCATAGACCGTTCGGATAAGTTACTGAAGCTACTACCACGTGTGTAAAAACCCATGATCGTGTTGTAGAATTCTCGCCATTCACAATGGCGGCTGAAAGTCGGACCTCAACTTGTAGACCTGTTTTCAAGCGATACAGTGTTCTGAAAGCTCTACAAGAAGTGATTTATGGATTACCACACAGAAGAATACTTTTATGGGCTGTAATGTGAGTACCTGATGTTTGACACCAGTTTTAGCAGTGTTTTGTGTGGTTTTACATGATGCAATGTGTGTCACTGTGTGTGTGTAAGTCCGGAAACTGTAATTTTTGACGAAAATCTCATTATATCAATTTTTACTATAACAATCACAAACAAAGTCCAATGATCATGTCATCATATAATAGCCAAGGGTATAAGCAAAACACATGCCAAAGATCTAAGAGATATCTCAATAAATGATCGAGCAGTGAACAGATTAGTGAACCTACCGAAGAAAGCGAAATTTTGCCCTGGCACACAGCAATACCAAAATGCTGTTATACTGTGGCAGTGAAGAGGTTAATATGATCTACACTCAAGAATAAAACCTCCTAGTTGGGAGTAGTCTGAAAAGGTCTGCTAAACCTTGACTTTCTTCAGCAGCAATCGTTCTTGCCTTTTTCACAAGATGTCTTTTGTACAACTCACTCAGACTACAATCCTACAATCTCACTACATGAATGCACATTTATAACTTTATTGATTCAAGTTAAACGGGACCTAAGACAGCAGCCTCTCTTCCAACTGAATAAATATGGTTAATATTGATAATAATGTTGAGTTTTTTTTGTTTTGTTTTTTTTAATTTTTTTAATTTTTTATTAATGAGATGAGGATGATTATAATGATGATGCTTTGGATTTCCAATTTGGTTTGAGACTACGTGACAGGGCAGCACTCTACGCTTACTGTCAAAATATATCCTGGCATCAACCAGGCCCGAGAACTGCCGTATACAGAACCTGAGCACCCTTAAAGTCGCATTCGTTAAGTGAATGACACTCGGCTGTGTGATCCCAGCCTTCCCATAGGAACCATAGCACTTCCACTCTGGGTAGGAGCCGACCGTAGCCCGAAAAACCCACATGACTCTGATGGGATTCGAACCCACGACCTCCCGGCCCGCAGCCCGATGCGCTAACCACTGCGCTACGGGGGCCGGTATTAATAATAATGTTAATATTCATGTTCTAAGTTTTCATTGTCATCTCACATTTCTAATGTACCAATGGATCTTTTTCATGGAACGAATCTTTTAAATGAACGTGTAGTCAGTTTTGGAATATTTGTACCCTTAAACAATTATGCCTTAAGCATTATTTATCTTAACATATTTGTGCCTTAGTCATTGTTATTAAAATACTTTTGGGTGCTTTTTTAATCGTTGAAGAAGTTGTTTTTCTTTTCTTTTGTTTCATTGTTGTTGCATGCATTCATAAGTTGTTCGTACATGTACATGTACTCCTTGGCAGGCAGTGGAATGATGTTGATTCTATAAGTACCAAAGGCATGATTATCCTTCTGTATTGTTTATGTGGGGCATTTCAAACTTTCTTAATTCAGTTATTGTGTGCATAAGGCATTTCAAGGATGCGTGTATTCAGTCTTTCTTTTTTTTTTAAGAGAGAAAATTAGTCTTGTGTACTGTATCCTCCCTTTAAACTTATTTGCAAGGAAATAGTGATTGACTAGCTGTAGTTAATATTGAAGGTGCCTTTCGCACAAAGAATATATTCAGATATAAACTGAAAAGAACAAGCACTTCAAAACAGGTGTGTTTCTCTTTTCTTTTTTTTCTTCACAGGGATTGCTGGTGCTACAGACTTCTTTTTTTTCATGAATTAGAAAACATTCATTTTGATATGCATGGCATTTTCATGCTGTCAGCTCCATTTATCATCTGTGATATAAATGTGTAAAGTCTATTCACACACATCTGAATGCATTACATATAACAAATGGGCATTAGAATAAAGCTTTGTATAAGTAATTTCCATGGAACTTTGCTCTCTGTGTGTGTGTGTGTGTGTGTGTGTGTGTGTGTGTGTGTGTGTGTGAAACACAAAATAAAGTAAAGCCCCCCTCCCCCAGCTCCTTCTAAAAGTGTCAGCAACAAGTGCTGACCTCAAGGTGGTCAGGATATCCCTGTCTCCATTCATGGACACAAGGGCACAAGGGCTGTCTTCAGATCACACCCCCCCCCCCCCCCTTTTTAAGACCCCCCAAATTTAAGACTTCCTTACTTTTAAGACCTGGCTTTTTCAGATGTTCTGTTCAAAATGTTTGTCAATTTACCTCCATTTTAAGACTCCCTCCTTTTTGGGACACGATTTTCTCAGATTTGTGAAGGTGTTAAAAGGGGGTTCCACTGTACGGGAGAGCTACAAGCCAAAGAATACATAACGCTGCAGATGAAAAAGCATTTTACCATAAGTAAAAAAATAAAAAAAGCATGGTAAAATCTATAGACTCTGCGTGGCGTCAAGTAATAAAAGGAACTGCAAGTACTGGATTCCACACTGACTCTATGGATGGCAATATTGACACTTAATACTGGATTTGAAGTGTCCCTGGTGTATCCCGTCAAAGGCCTTGTGAAAACAGTTCGTCTCAGATCTGGCCAGGCTTTTACATAGGACAAGACCATCCCTCCACTTGTAGACCTGGACAGGCTTTTACATAGAACAAGACCATCCCTCCACTTGTAGACCTGGACAGGCTTTTACATAGGACAAGACCATCCCTCCACTTGTAGACCTGGACAGGCTTTTACATAGGACAAGACCATCCCTCCACTTGTAGACCTGGCCAGGCTTTTACATAGGACAAGACCATCCCTCCACTTGTAGACCTGGACAGGCTTTTACATAGGACAAGACCATCCCTCCACTTGTAGACCTGGCCAGGCTTTTACATAGGACAAGACCATCCCTCCACTTGTAGACCTGGACAGGCTTTTACATAGGACAAGACCATCCCTCCACTTGTAGACCTGGACAGGCTTTTACATAGGACAAGACCATCCCTCCACTTGTAGACCTGGCCAGGCTTTTACATAGAACAAGACCATCCCTCCACTTGTAGACCTGGCCAGGCTTTTACATAGGACAAGACCATCCCTCCACTTGTAGACCTGGCCAGGCTTTTACATAGGACAAGACCATCCCTCCACTTGTAGACCTGGACAGGCTTTTACATAGGACAAGACCATCCCTCCACTTGTAGACCTGGACAGGCTTTTACATAGGACAAGACCATCCCTCCACTTGTAGACCTGGCCAGGCTTTTACATAGGACAAGACCATCCCTCCACTTGTAGACCTGGACAGGCTTTTACATAGGACAAGACCATCCCTCCACTTGTAGACCTGGACAGGCTTTTACATAGGACAAGACCATCCCTCCACTTGAAGACATTCCAAAAATCACCCTTCCCCTTTGGGTTATATGATTCAAGTTTTACGCCCTCACGGCTTTTGACGAGATACACAAGTGTATGCGTGTTTAAGTGGTATCCGCCATCTGCACTTATGGCAGAATGACCAAGATCCTTTACGTTCCAATGTGGTGACACGGGGGTGGGACATGACTCATGTCCGTCCCGGCCCGAATTCCAACCTGCGACCTTCCGATCACAAGTCCAGTGCTCTACCAACTTGAGCTACCGGGCCCCCTAACTGCTTGCTGTGGTGAGTTGGAATTTTTATATGAATTGATTTCCGAAAAAGGCACCAGTGCTTTTTATTAAATTAATTCTTTAAAAAGATACCACTGTGCACAGGGACCCAGGCTGTTCATTAGTGGTATGTGACCAAGTGGAGGGCTGGTCTTATCCCATGTAGCACCCAGGCTGTTCATTAGTGGTATGTGACCAAGTGGAGGGCTGGTCTTATCCCGTGTAGCACCCAGGCTGTTCATTAGTGGTATGTGACCAAGTGGAGGGCGTGGTCTTATCCCGTGTAGCACCCAGGCTGTTCATTAGTGGTATGTGACCAAGTGGAGGGCTGGTCTTATCCCATGTAGCACCCAGGCTGTTCATTAGTGGTATGTGACCAAGTGGAGGGCTGGTCTTATCCCATGTAGCACCCAGGCTGTTCATTAGTGGTATGTGACCAAGTGGAGGGCTGGTCTTATCCCATGTAGCACCCAGGCTGTTCATTAGTGGTATGTGACCAAGTGGAGGGCTGGTCTTATCCCATGTAGCACCCAGGCTGTTCATTAGTGGTATGTGACCAAGTGGAGGGCTGGTCTTATCCCATGTAGCACCCAGGCTGTTCATTAGTGGTATGTGACCAAGTGGAGGGCTGGTCTTATCCCATGTAGCACCCAGGCTGTTCATTAGTGGTATGTGACCAAGTGGAGGGCTGGTCTTATCCCATGTAGCACCCAGGCTGTTCATTAGTGGTATGTGACCAAGTGGAGGGCTGGTCTTATCCCATGTAAAAGCCTGGCCAGATCTGAGACGTTGAGGCGAACTGTTTTCACGAGGCGGAGTGGGCCTTCAAGGGATCAAATGTAATGTTCAGGGTGAGTGTGTGTCTTTGCTCTGACTGCTGCATACATGTATAGTCTCAACTAACTTCTTACAGTCAGACACAAAGATAGCCAGCAGAAGAAGAAAACACACAGTACCCACAAACACCGTCAAGTATTCCCGAGCGCTGATGTTGCGCCGTGCTCTGGCTGATGTATATATTTGATTAGCAGATCCTCTTCCGTAAATTCTGTCTTCTGTTTTTGCTTTTTCTGAAGAGTTTGATTTGTGTTGGGGATGTTCTGCACGCATTTGCACGTGCAGTGTTCTTGTATACAGGTTTTCCCGAAATTGTGACATTTCACAGGGTCTTTGGAGGTCATTTTTGTTGCTCCGGGCGTGTCTGTTGCAGAAACGTTTCTCCCATTGTTGACGGTTGTCGTGCTCGTTGGTGTAGTTTCAGTGAAAGAGTTGTCTTGGACACCCAAAGATGCAGTGACGCCATCAGCACTTGCGTCAGGAACTTCAGTTTCATGTCTTGTCTGCATGACGTCACCTGAAATCGTGGTGTCTTCTGCGAGGTCGTCCGCTGTGATGTCATGGTTTACTTCCGTTTTCTTTGTAATAACGTCAGTTGTGACGATACCGTCGTGACTGTTTGAAGAAGCAGACATTGGCAGATTTGGCCGACGTCGTGACGTCATCGGAAGTATTGACGATGACGTCATGATTTTCCACAGTTACGGTATCCGCAGAACTGGTATGCGGTGAACTTCCTTACCCAACATGTGAGGAAGTGATGACGATGACTGCAGTTGATCGTCACGCTTGGAGTGGACTCCATGCAGTTCTCTGGAGGTGGAAGGGTGGATGCTGGGTTTTGGCAGTAACTGTCTGGTAATGGGGCATCTGAAAAGAACGGGGGAGTAAAAGGCTAGTCATGGACCTGTCTCCTGCCCATCTTTGCCTCCCCCCCCCCCATATCTCTCTCTCTCTCTCTCTCTCTCTCTCTCTCTCTCTCTCTCTCTCTCTCTCTCTCTCTCTCTCGTCAGATGTGTGAAATACTGGTTTACACTGCTGTCCTAGCAAGATATTCCAAGATTGCATATAAAGCTTTATGTAATTTGGCATCGAAGGGCCACACAAATTGGGTCTCACATGTGCCGAGTCTTTTATGTTGTAATGGTTTTGCTGCTGTGTGGATGTACGGAATGGTTGGGAATGAGAAGTGTTTCTTACAAGAGTTTAAAAGACGATTACAAGATTGTTTTTGTCAAGAATGGTTCTCCTTTTTAGAATGCAGTGAACATTTCGACATTTATAATTGTTACAAAACATGCTTGGAAAAAGAGAAATACATTGAATTAATCGAAGATAATTGTTGCTCTTACTCGTTTCCGCGCAGGAGTATCCGAAATCAACGCTCACAAGTTTTGGTACGCACCAAACCAAACGACAAGAAACTGTCCTCTCTGTACAGCTGATAAAGAAGATGAAATGAAATGGGGGTCCTTAACGTCCTCACAGGAAATTTTCCTTTTAGGAACATGAGTTGGTGATACGCTAAAGAAGATCAACACCATGTTGTATTTTTATGTCCTTTTTATCAAGACCTTCGAGCAAAGTATTTGAAAATCTTGAATTCTAAGACGCTGCAACAACAACTTGTGTATTTCTGTGGCAGTAATTAGGATAATGTGATGAACAGCTTCAGCAGATTTGTGTTCTTCATGTTACAGAAGAGACGAACCCTTATAAATCAGGTTCAGTGACATGTCATCAGGGTCTTAATGTATTTGTTGAATTTTATGCGTGACAATAATTTATAACTGTGCAGATACTATTGCTGTTATTTTAACCACTATTGTAAGGGGCTGTGGCCTTAGACAATTAAAGATTTGTTCTTGTTCTCTCTCTCTCCTGTCCCAACCCATGCCTTTCGTTTTCCAACTTCTCACACACCCAACATTGTTTACTCTTATACCCATTATTAAACTTTGACTATAAAACGTGCTATTACAATCTTTACTTGCACCAGTTTTATCTTCGGTTCACTGTATCTGATGTTATACATCTCGTTTAAATCCTATCTAGTATTCTTTCGAATTAAAGGTGGTCGTCTACATTTTCTTTTTTTTTTCAATAATCTTATCGTTAGATTTTGCTAAAAAAAAAGTTATGTAAGATGATGAATGAACTATGGGGGGAAAAGGTTATAGAAAAAAATATATATATATTTTTAAAAATAAACAAATAAATAAATTAAGGAAAAAAAGGAAATATAGATAAATAAACAAATAATAAATAGATCAATAGAGAAATGAATACCACTATTTGTTTGTTTTGTTTTTGTTGTTTTGTTAAAGCTGGCTAAGTTGTTTGAAACAGTTGTAGCCAACAGTATATGCATACCCAAATGAAACACCTAAAAAAAGAACTCACCGAAAGTAACGATCATAACGGCAACGGTCACTGCCTCAAGTGTAAGCGGTTTTGCCCAATTCCAAACCATGTTCAGTTAATCCTGCGAGTAACAAGCATCAGGAACTTTGTGCCGCGCAATTAACAGTAACGACTTTTCATGATCTTGTAGGCATGTTGTTTGCTGGAACATGACATAATTCCTACCAGGAAAAAAAAAAAAACCGGTTCTGAAATTATTTCTCTCACTTGCAGCTAAGGAATCGTCTGACACTCGATAAGTCCCGCGTGCGTAAGAGGTGCCTTGCTGTGTGCGTGCAAGCGTGTGTGTGTGTGCGTGCGTGCGTACATGCGTGTGTGTGTTTGTGTGTGTGCGTGTGTGTGGTGAAAGCTATAGGCTATCGCTCGCAGCGAACGAATCGTCTGTCACTAGATCAGTCCCACGTGAGTACATACTGATGGCCTAGCAATGAAGTTATCCTTTTTCCTTGGTATGACAGGAACATCGCTTGGCCAAGTGTGTGTGTGTGAGCATGTTTGTGTGTGTGTGAGCATGTGTGTGAGCGTGTTTGTGAGCGTGTGTGTGTGTGCGTGTGTTCGTATGCGTGTGTGTGTGTGTATGTATGTATGTGTGTGTGTGTGTGTGTATGTATGTATGTGTGTGTGTGTGTGTGTTTGAGCGTGTGTGTAACAGCCCTTAAAGGCTGCCATATTCGTAGCGTTCATTAATTAACTCATATTGTTTACATGTGCCAATAATGTTATAAAACTGTACCTAAGGGGATATAATAACAATTGGCTGTAGCTTTCGAACACAGAAAAAATTATTTCAGCATTGCAAAGTGGTGTTGATTGTGTCGAATGTAAACAGAACAGTCTCAAAAGCAATCTTTGGTTAATTACGAGACAATCTGCAAAATTAATTCTTTAAAAATTGCTCTCTCTTTACGTAGGGCACCTAGGATGTTCCCGTTTGGTGAGCGTTCAAATGGAAGGGTGTTTGTACTGTGTGTAAAAGCCTGACGGTATCTGTGATGGTTTACGGGAGGATGTGTTCATGACTGAATGCGTAAGCACAATGCAAGGAATGGCCAGAGAGGTATGTGGGAGGTGTGTTTATAACCTGCCCTGTTATATAGTGCTATATGTCTTATGTAAAAACAATGTCCTGTTTGTATTATTGTTATGTACCACGCCTGAATTTCTCTATGAGATAATAAAGTATTCTTATTCTTATTCCTATTCTTACTGTGCCTTTAATAACAGCAACAATACACAACGTAAGCGCCTCAAATCAATCTTAAATATAATCATCTTAATAACCTCAACAATTTCACATTTAAAAACCAATAAACAATAGAGCAAGGTACAGTTGGAATCCTCCTTTTAGAGCCCTTGAGTTAAAACCCCTTATTTGTCACATTTTCTGTACATAACATCTGGGTTATTCTCCAGAGCTGTGTACCAGTGAAAACCATGTTACCAAGGTGATATTTTTTTTACATTTTAACCATAAAAATTGATTTCATCAATAAATTCTGGTTCCACTGTATATCCTTGGCCTGCAGAGAAAGAATGAGAAATACTTGCACCTTTTGTTTGTCTACGTTCAGTAAATTACAAGGACTTCAAAGTACATCACCTTCGTAACATGGAAACCAAAGGTGACATGGATTTGAATACTAACAATTAAAAAAAATGAATACAAAAATAAATACTATGTTTTCTGTTACATAACTGGAGTATTACCAAACAAAAGCATTCTTCCTTTGATGTGCAGCTTATTTTCATTCTTCGACCGTTTGTTACCGGTATACTTTTTCAATTTTGGTGCGCCCTATCGGCCCCCTGCGCCCAATGGGTGCATGACTGGATTACAATTTTTTTTAAAAGCAGGGGGTGCCGCTGTAGCGCCTTGTAACCCGGAAAATATGGTAAACAAAATACTTGTACTTGGAGAGGACAGAAAAGAAAGTGTGTCACTCTTAACAGAAAGTTACTGAGGACTCTTTAGTTCGATCTTCCATTTTAGCAAGCAGTGTCACGACCAAAGAAAGTACCATCTAAAAGATCTATCAAACAAGCAAAACTGTCACAAAGATGTGAGTAGGATAGTTGTGATGTGAAGCACGTCGTGATTTTAACCTCCGTAAAGATTGAATTGGGATATGTTAGGACACGTTTGAAGCGATATCACGGGTTTCGTGTGTTGCACGAGAAAACCCTAGTTTGACATGAGTTGTGTTTATGAGAAATGTAGCTGGTCTGGGTTTAATAACGTCACAACGTTGTAGAGGCTCGACCGAGCAAGGTGTCTAGCGTGTGTCAGGTTTGTCGGGGACAAACACTCTTTCAAGAGACGGGTCTCTTAAGGTAAATGATTTACTATGTTGTATATTATTGAAGCTTGAATACATAGCTGGAATGTAAATGTAAGTGTATACAAAGTGCACTAAATTCTAGTGTGAAGTTTAAGAGAATTCTTGTTGTGATTGTATTATGGTTTTTGTTGGGAAATTCTTGAACATAAATTTTGTTACGCATTTATGTTATGTTTAAGACAGTGATACTATGTATGGTAGGGTCATTAGTGGATTAAGTGATTCATGGTTTAAGTATTAGAGTTTGGATATTGACTGTGGACGGAGGGTGAATGTAGAAAGAACGAGAGAGATGATACATGACTTTAGTTTAGGAAGAGGAGATGGTTTAAGAGAATGTTGTATTAAGACTTGGGTTAATTCTTTAGGAGTTTCCATGACGAGAGTTCATGAGAGTGAGCGAGGGACGGACCTCACACGGAAGAGGCGTGACGATGGTGGAGAGAGAGACCACATCGGCGCAGATGGCTGGACGGAGAAGTCTCCATCATCACCGGTCGTAGAGACGACGGTTCTTTTCGTTAATGGCGAAAGTGTTTCTCGGGGAGAAACGTGAAAGGTGCATGTTGGCAACTATAAGGAGAGTTTCTGGGAATTCATCGTCTACGTGGATTCAGCGGCACAAGGATGTGTAAATGACGACATGCAGTGAGCCGTGATACGAACTCGTGAGTGTCTGTCAACACTTTACCTTGTGCAGTAATTTATTATTGAAATAGTTTCTTTATATCATTAATCACATGTATGGAATGATTGTGAAGAGATTGTATGAACGGTGGGGACGAGAAGTTGATTGGTATTGATGGTTTTTTGAGGTAAAGAATTGTGTTATAATTGGTGAGGAAATAATAAGTCTGTATCCTCCCAAATTCTGTGTTTGAAGTGTTTAGTGTGAAGAGTGAAGAGTCAGTGTAATTGGATAGGGCAGAACACGTATACATAAAAGTAACTCCTTTATTTGCACTACAATCCACTTCATGACAGTAGTGACCCCGACATAGCCCTAAATAAGTTTTTGTTTCTAAGGTTATTTTTTGTTGTTGTTAGTTAAAACGCATTGACATTTTTTTCTGCAAACAAAGTACTTTTACTTGGAGAGGACAGAAAAGAAAGTGTGTCACTCTTAACAGAAAGTTACTGAGGACTCTTCAGTTCCTTCCCTTTTAGCAAGCCTGCCACAATGAAAGTACCATTTAAACGATCTATTGAACAAGCAAAACACATCAAAACTGACATTTTTTCTGCACAAACAGGTACATTTGTGTTATAACGTGAAAGTTACCGCTAAATAACACAAGATTTAAAAAAAATTAATGTTCCAGCTTCAAATATAACAAAAACATATTTTAAACCATCAATTGTTGCATCCCTGTGTACAACAAATAACCGATTACCAAAAACCAAAAACCAATGTGAATGTTACAGTAGGCAAACCAAAGCATAAGGGAATGCTGGTATCACAACCTTCTTTTGGGACTTCTTCTTCTTCTTCTGCGTTCGTGGGCTGAAACTCCCATGTACACTCGTGTTTTTTGCACAAGTGGAATTTTTCGTGTATGACCGTTTTTTACCCCGCCATTTAGGCAGCCATACGCCGTTTTCGGAGGAAGCATGCTGGGTATTTTCGTGTTTCTATAACCCACCGAACTCTGACATGGATTACAGGATCTTTTTCGTGCGCACTTGGTCTTGTGCTTGCGTGTACACACGGGGGGTGTTCGGACACTGAGGAGAGTCTGCACACAAAGTTGACTCTGAGAAATAAATCTCTCGCCGAACGTGGGGACGAACTCACGCTGACAGCGGCCAACTGGATACAAATCCAGCGCGCTACCGACTGAGCTACATCCCCGCCCCTTTTGGGACTAAAAAAGAAACTGTTCAAAACAAGACACAATTCACATCCATTAATCTTGTAAGCTTACTGGCCATCATAGTGTCTAGAACTGAACAAGGACTTAAGACAACAAAATGACAAACATGTACTGTCACCAAAAGATAAAACAGCTAGGACTGCTTTTTTTGTTTCAAGGCACTGTTTCTCAAAATTTTGACGAGTCAGCTATTTCTCAAAACTTTGAGATCTAAAGTTTGCAAAACTAGAAGTTTACTACGAAGCACACAACATTACAAGCACACTGTACAGCAAAACAAATACAAACTAAAAACAAGTCACATCAAGCATTTTTTTCAAACATTTTTAAGTCAATCGGTCAGCCTAAAACTAAAAAATCATCACCAAGACTACTACAGATTGGCTATAGCCCCAAAGCCGTAAGTCAATGGAGTGATCTGAAATTGGGGAAGCACGTACGTGTCCATTTAAAAAAAAAAGTTTGAGCCCATTTTTTTTTTTTTTTAGAGTAACCATTTTTTTTTTTTCAGGCACTGAAATAACAAACGACTTTCATTACAAATGCTTGTGTACCCACAGAGCACTAAGGCTTGAATTAGTCATCATTTCAGCCGGATGAAAGTTGTTGTTCAGCATTCAGCTTCTTCTTTTTCAATGATGGGCTGAAACTCCCACGGCTTTAACACGCATGGCAATTTTTACCCCGCCATTTAGGCAGCCATACGCCGTTTTCATGCTGGATATTTTCGTGTTTCTGTAATCCACCGATCTCTGACATGGATTACAGGATCTTTTCTGTGTGCACTTGATCTTGTGCTTGCATGTACACATAAAGGGGGATAGGGAACTAGCACATAAATTGACCTGGAAGATCGAAAAAATCTCCGCCCTTAACCCACCGGGCGCGGCCGGCCGGGATTTGAACCCACAACATTCCGCTTAGGAGACCGATGTCTTATCCTCTAGGCCATTGCGCCCGTCCTTTGTTCAGTTAAATGCTCATTCTAAGCATGAAAACGGTTCCTTGCAATGCTAAATATTCTCTCAAGTGCCAGGATAGTAAGTCATGGATTCTTTTCACTTTCAGGAGCCAGGGGTCTGGTTCTACACAACTCTCCCTTACTGCTGTTCTATATTTAGAGCACTGGTTACTTCCCTTGGTTCTGAGATCTTGTCCATAGTGCTGTCTCACTTGGCTATGATTGGAACTTGGCACAGAAAATACACAAACATGGCAAAAACATACTGGCAGGTATTCTTTTTTTTTGTAAAAGAAAAAGAAAATAAGGGTATATTATGACTGTTTTCTATTTTCTTCAAGCCAACATTAATGATCAGAAAAGAAAAACGAATAAATAATGCCTTCATCCATCAATGTGGATCTATCCACAACCAAAGCAAAAATGCAGCCACAGACATGAGTATAAATGCTGTCTACAAGAACAATGGCAGTATGTACGTAAATGTACTAAATAATTCAAGGGTACCATTATTAATTTTTGTGCAGCATCTGACAGAAATATGTTTTTGCATCCTAACTGTTAAGTTACTCAAACTGGTAATATCCAAACTGTATATATTATCAATTTTGCTTAGGTTTCTTTTTCTTTCTTTCTTTTTAAACATGAACATACATTTTAAAAAGTTATTTTGGCTGGTTGGGCCAGTGATTCTCCAAAACCTGAATAGTTCTATCATGGCTTACTAGCGCCCAAACCACATAATCAAAATTTTGACCTGAAAATGACAATTTTCATGAGAAAATTACTATTATCAGTAAAAATTACTAAGTTTCTTACCCAGATAACGTTTCAATTCGTTTTAGCTCAAGTAATCTGTCTGGGGATATAAGACTTCATATATATATATGGAAGTGAGCCACAACTGAACATTATTAATAAATTGTAATTATCAAGTGATCATATCAAATGATCGTGCTTAATTTTCAGGTGTTCATGTCTAATTATCAGGTGTTCTTTTTTTAAACATGGTTTTGGCGCTAGTATGCTGAGGACAAAACTGAACATGAGTAAATGACACTGTGAGTTAACATTATCGCTGTGAATTACAGTCAGAACACGTGATAATTGACATTTTCATGTGAAAATGGTAACCCCAGGTTTTGGCGCTAGTAAGCCGTCATACATTTTTGTCCTTGCCTCCAAAAAAAGGGAAGAAAACAAAAAGACAAATATTCTGCACATTCTACATGAATCTCAAAATATTTAGAGTAAGAACAACATACAACAAATACAAGCATAACATCATCCATCTACAACAAACTTCACAAAGATAAATGATTCAAATAGCAGATAAATGTATGCATATAATGTGAATAAATTTCATTCTATGGACAGAGAATTATGCAATTTTATTCAGTAGTATTAATATAAATGTAAGATTTTTGTCTTCACTGGTCATAATCTCCGGTACAGGTGCCTGTAATTATTAACAAACTGTAAAACATGTTATGCGAAATAATAAAACAACACTGGAATCAATAACTGTTGATACAAGTTCGAGTTAATCCACTCCAACAAACTAAAACAACATGTACTTGCACTTGGGAGCATCTCGTTACTCCCCCGTCTCGTTACTCCCCCGGCTTGTTACTCCCCCGGCTCGTTACTCCCCGTATCGCTACTCCCCCGGCTCGTTACTCCCCCGTGACTTTTTATTACACTTAAGTAATGCAGTTATTACTTAATTTAATTTTCGAGAGAGAGAGAGAGAGAGAGAGAGAGAGAGAGAGAGAGAGAGAGAGAGCGAGCATGTTTAAAGAACTTACAACTGTCAGATCTGCCTGTACATTCGTGTACAGTACATCTTTGAAATAAAAAGTATATATTTTAAGCAGAAGAGATACGGGGGAGTAACGAGATGCTCAGCTCAGATTTAGTCCCTCTTTAGCGCGAGGGCCAGATGCAAAAAAGTATACCAATGCTTATTCTGTTACCCTCGTTAAATCTCTCTCTCTCTCTCTCTCTCTCTCTCTCTCTCTCTCTCTCTCTCTCTCTCTCTCTCTCTCTCTCTCTCTCTCTCTCTCTCTTTATTTAGGTTAAGGAATGTCTGCATTGTGTAACTTCAACATTTTCAACACTTATTTGCACCCTGAACAATATGCCAGTAATAAAATAACTACACAACCCCTGAACCATTTCATCTCAGCAGCACAGACTCTGAATTCTCAACCATGTCTAAATTCCGTTATGCTTCAACTGCACATGTGAAAGCTTGGAACAAGCTGTGAAATGAAAATCAATCATCATTCTATCAGATGTTTTAATTGCTCCTGTAAGTCTACCAGACACAACCCTGTTCAAAACAGCTGAAGAACCTCATAGCTCAGTGAGCATGATTCGTCATTAGCCTTGTGTGGCACTCAAAATCGTTATGCTCTCTTTCGCTTTTCATCAGTTCTGTTGTGCTTGGAAAACAAACAGAAAAGTATATTCAACTACAGCTACAAACAAACAAAAAGCAAACATTCATTATATACATATATATATGACAAAATGTAATGAGCAAGAATGAGTCAAAAGCATAAATATTTATATGGATAGTTGCCATCAAGAATCGCAGGGATCAGTCCAACGGTAGGCTCAATTCATGGACATTTTTCAGAAAATATTTGCCCGGTCGCAAACAAATCAAGGGAAAAAAAATCAAGCCATATCAATTTGCTGTGGTTCAGCTCTTCATGTGCAGGTGTAAACCCTGTCTAGATAGTAACATTATTATGGCAAAGCTTATTTTCTCTCCTTGAATTATTATTTGTATAACTTGGTAACTATTAGAATGTACGTGTAACAGTATTTAGACCGATGGTCGTTTGTACAGTAAATGATTTTCATTTTCTCCAGGTTTCCATCAGCAGTAATATTTCTATCTTTAGGACATTCAGGAATTTTTTTTTTATTAATTCAACAAATCAAGGCATCAATTATTAAAACAGAAAATTTGTATTTGTACATGGGTACTGAAAAACTGATCACGTTCACAACAATTTCACTATACCTTCCTCAACCTGCCTCCAACATGATCACTAATGGAATGCTTCAAAAGTCCACAGTAATTTGAAGCCCTGTAAACCGAAGCAATTCTATGTGAAAAGAAGAAGAAAATCAGCACTACACTGGTTTCAAAGGTTGTTAACTTTTGACAATCTCCTGAATTTAGCTCCACAATGTTTTTCTTGCAGTACTGGACTTTCCCAGTTAGAAACCCAACTCAAAGAGCAACCAAACTTACAAAAGAACAGGAACAGTTGTACACCCCCCCCCCCCCCCCTTAAACCTTCATCACAGTCATCCAATACACAGATAAAAAAAATCCACACAAAAAAATTGAGAAGTAGGCCATCTCCCCAATTAGCTCAGTGTGAGGATTGTCGGCACACTCAATAAATCTCAAAATGTTTGCAATTCTTCAGTGTGTGATATCATTTCTATGGCACTAATTCTGGATGATTGCCAAGCAGCAGCCTATCTTACAAAAGGATAGCAACAACAAAGCAACTCCCACCTCCCCCTCTTCCAACTTGACACAATCCATAAAGACTTTCTGTACTTGCAACCTCTCTTCTACTCAAGAATAGCAACAACAAAGCCACTCCCCTACAACCCTTTCCCCAACTTGAAACCATCCATAACAGGTACAGTTATTGTTCAAAGACAATCAAGATGCAACCTCTCTCTTAAACAAGAATGTCATCAATAAGGATCCTTCCCCCCTCCTCCTCCCTCCCTCCCTCCCTCCCTCCCTCCCTCCCCCCCCCCCCCCCTGCCCACACCCCCTTTACCCTATCCTTAAACAGCTCCAGGATCGATGACCGGTTTGAACTCTCTCCCTAAACACAAAACCCAAGCTTTGTAAAGCACTGCTTGCTATTCTAGTTGAAGTAAGGTTATGGCTGTCTGGCACAGAGCTGTTTTCAATGGACCCATTCAAGCCTATAACTTCCAACTAACAGCCTGGGCAATGTTTGTTTCCAGCTTGGAAATGGGGCCTACTTGTGTGAAACAACTTTTGCCACAGTAGACAGTGTTTTTATTGAGTGCTATTAATGTTAATGAGTTTCCTTGCAGCAGAAGTAGTGAGTTATTTTTTCTGAAGAAAAAAAATTTGATTTTGTGTGAGAAAACACAGGACTAAGAAGTGATGGAAGATTTGTCAGCTAAATAAAATATACACGAAAGTGATGAGTTGTCTGTTTGGTGAATGAAATATATCCATGTGTTTGTTTGTTTGTTTGCATGTGTGTGTGTGTGTGTGTGTGTGTGTGTGTGTGTGTTTGCTCATGTGTGTGTGTTTTTTCGTCTTTGCATGCATCAGTGCATGTTTATGTGTTAGCCATGAACTAATGTGTCAGAATGGTCTGTCTTCAAATGAAATCCGCACCAAACAAAGTAAACTGAGAAGGATCAAAGACCTTACACCAAGTGATCTGAATAAAAAGCTATTTTACAAGCAAGACTAAAATTTATAAAATGTAAGGATTTAAAATATTCCCTTATGATTCAAATCAACATGAATTTATGTTTACAGTGGGCCATGCCAGCTTGCAAGGAAAAGTGAACGACTCCTTAGGACAAACAACTGGATCAAATAAAAATCATGCAGAGTCTCTACCAATCTTTAGTGATTACTACTTCTATCTTAATCTCATCATATGTCATGCAACAAACAAAACAAAACACAAAATTCATGTAACAAAAGGGAAGGCAGGAAAGAAGAAGCAAAGAGACAAGAGAGAATGAGTGAAGCAGGAAGGAATGAAGAGGAAGTAAGAAAAGCAGGATGGACTGGAGGAGATAAGAACAAAACAAATAAAGCAATAAAGAGAAGAACACACAAATAACAAAGTAAGACAGAATGGAAAGAAAGTGGGATCGACATCCTAAAGGGAAGGAATATGGTAGGACTCCTTCACCCCCTTCTCCTTCTCCCCCCCCCCCCCCCCCCCAAGCCCTGCATCCCCTCAAATGCACAATTCACAAATGCTTACACCATTGGAAAAAAAAATTCCCATCCATCTAGCTACTTACCCACTCATCCCCCGGCCTCCAGCAAAATGCATTTTTCAAAAATCCTTCAAAACATTGTATACAATAGTATGAGTGCATGACGACGTCCAGACATGCAGTTGATCCAAACAGATCCACAAGTGCAGTTGCAAAAATAATTACTCTGGTCTGTGCTTCAAATTTTGCATATCATTTAAAGTAGCTTGAAATGCTTGTACATTTGATGATGTTCGTAAATAACTCTGTCAGAAATTCAAGCACTGTGGCAGAGTTGTGCCAAAGACAGTGAGGCAAGCGACTGCACGTGGGTTGCCGTGATCACGGCAAATAAATAACTTTGATGAGTATGCAACACAGCATGCACTAGATTTGATACCCTTTTCTTTTGAAAACGTGCTGCCGATTGCTTGCATTGATCGCTAAACTCATGTTACCTCAGTCAAAGGACGTTGCAAACAATCACTGCGGGCCAGTGATCATAGCCACAACAAATCATGAACTCCGTAATAGTTTTGAGAAAGAGAGTATTACATTGAGCGCACACTGCATAACATACACATCAGAGTTAGTTGCTTGTCGCAATTGTGGGTCTTAGCTGGTCAGCAACATACAGTTGGTTGCCTTATACTATCTGGGGCACAACTCTGACACAGTGTTCGCAAATCCTAACAAGAGCTATTTCCGAAAAATGTCTTTTACGTTTTTTCACTGTATTATGTTCCTGTAGTTGTTGCATCATTGGATACACCTGAGCAAAGGCAGTAATAGTTAGAACAGGCGAACACCTGCAAGTCACTCACATTAGCAGTTTCTCCACCATTCCCATTCCCCACCTTTATCTTCTTCTTCTTCTTCGGCGTTCCAGGCCCACCTTTATCAACTGATCCCCTCCACACAGCCTCTAATCATCACCATTCTCTTAATATTTGTACAAGTCCTCATCATATACAGTGGATTCCTCTTTTCTTATCTTGATTTGTCCTTTGCTCTGTGAATTAAACCATGGTGTACCTTTTAAGGAAAGGACACCTGCATCAAAAGGTCACTCTTGCTCTATGCCTAGGGAATCCAATTGTATTACTATTAGCCAACCCCCACCCCCCCCCCCCCTTTCCCTGTTTATTTACTACCCTGAACCCCCTGTTGCATGCATGCATACAGCTTAGAAGACTGACCAGAGGATTTTTAACGCTAACCACATGACAAAAGCTATACTGCTCCAACCAACAATGCGAAGTGGCCAGTGGGCTCGTGATCGTTGCAGTTTTTTGTATACATCCATGATCTGCTTCTCTGTCATTTCCTCTGTGCCACTGTTGTCAATGATGACTGTTGCCATGCGACATTTTTCGGTCAAAGGCATCTGGGATTCGATCCGCTGCAAGGCTTCCTCTTTGGAGAATTTGTTTCGTGCTATCAGACGCTGCAACTGTTGTCCTTCAGTACTGTAAGAATAATGTAAAAAATTATTTATGTCACTGTGCACAAACTTGCAAAACTACACAGAAAAAAAAAGAGAACAGATGGTCAAAAAAGAGATGCAGAGAGATGATGTGTACAGAAACTGACACACAGAGAGAATTAACATTCTGACTCTGCAAAATGAAAACATCATGGGAAAAATAAAAGCTTGAACGATATATATATATTACTTTTAATGGTTAAAACTAAATCGTAAACCTTGACTGAAAAAGCACGAAAGCAAAACGCCTGTGCTTGATGCTTGTTCTCAATCCACTTCTCTGTTACCACAGTGGTACCTGTGATGTGAGGCCTCTCTAATGAAAGGACACGTTCTGCAAAAGGTCTCATTCTGTTGCCCCACTTGTCTATCATCGTGACCAAAAATGAAAATACATGCTTATCTTTCACAACAGGCCACCTGCAATGTAGGGCAAATAAGAGCTGAGGTCCCATGGGTGTCCTTTCATTGCAGGTACAACTGTAACTCAATATTGCTAGCCAAAACTTTTCCCCTGTGCAAATCGACCATTACGCACACTCTAAAACAGTTCTGCTTACCAGGAAACCACCACAACGTAACTGACAAAGGACAGCATGTTCCTGGACTCAAACAGCAGAGGAAGATCCAGCACAACAAACTGGTAACCTGCACAAAAGGACGCGAGAATCAGATATAAGTATTAAGTTAGTTACGAAAAAAGTTATTGGAGATTTCATCATAAACCGCAGCCCAAACATTTTTTTAAAAATGAACAAAACAAAAATACAAAGAGTGTACACTTGCATGTGGGCAGAATGAAAGTCTGGTTTATATGATCCCCATCCACCCCATCCACCCCCACAAACACCAGTCATGTTCAAAATTGTAATAGCAACAAGTTTTTGAGTACAAAACATACCATACATAGCCTAGGATTGTGAAGGATGATTTCTTCCTTCTATACATCATTGCACATGTGTGTTCGGTGTCATCTTTTATTCTGTTGTTTGAGTTAATGAAAAGCATGAAAGTTTGCTTCTTATTCAAGCATCAATCCTCCTTAGGATCTGCTGGCATAAAACTTAAAAGGAGTGCAAACTTACCTTTTAAAAAATAAAATAAAATCTCCCAGAACATGGCGTTGCGAATCTCAGGGTGGGTGATAGCGTTCAGCTGCTTCCGCTTGTTTTCATCAGAGAAAATGTGTCGTCCCATCTCTTCCCTGTTCAGGTGTCCATCTTCTAAAAGCATTTCATCTCCAAATGTTTCCTTGATCTTCTTCCATGCTGGCTTGCCTGGTTCAACCACTAACAAAAACAATCAGCAATCTTTAGTACTTCAGGAAAAATAAGGCTTGACACAGACAGGAATGAACCATTGAAACAGTCTTTGCTTATGCTATAAAGAGGGCTAGAAGCAGATAAGGAAAGACTTTTCAAAACAGGTACCGGGGTATAACTTAGGTATCAACTGAGTTTTGAAAGACTAAATGAAGCTAGCTAGCCTATTACTGCTAGGCTACCATACTTTCGAATCTCACTTGGAGATGGAAGTGAGATTGATCATTTTTAAACTGTCAAAAAATGTTATAATGTTTAATAACTTAATTGTACTCGATGATGCAGCAAAGTGTCATGTGACCTTCAACAAGATCAGAGAAAACCACCAGGAATTACTCCTGGTGCTTTACCCTGTATGTATACATCCGCCTCCAGAAAATGCACCCCCTTACATTGCAACAAGTTAGCTAGACCCCCTCTGCCTTAGTTTACCAACACTATACATACAGAATGAGAAAATTGCAGTTGCATGAAAGTAAGGAAACCCCATGGAAATTAACCAAATATGGTTGATAGGTGTGTTTGGGGGTTTTGACACTATGACACACTTTGATCTATGTTCTTTCATTTAAGCATAACCAAAATGTGAATTGTTGGCAAAAAATTATACATTTTTTAAAACTTTTTGTTGTTGTTGTACTGATTGCTTTGGAATCATTTCTGGCCTCAAATTATGTTCATCATTTTCAAATCGCCATAACTTTCGTTTAAAACCACTTTGGAAGATGATTCAAGTATCAAAATGTAGATCTAAATACGTTGCTTGTGTTTGTCTGCTGTTGCCCGAAAGTGGGTAACCTTGCTTTTGATTGGCTGATGTGTGAAACCACACTTGCAAAACAGAGCGTGTCTTAGTTATATATATTAATACATTTGCGGGATGAATCTAAATATGCCATGTGCATATCTTGTACAGTTTTAGATCTGCAAACTTGTTGTCCTACGATTACAGTAGTTCGGTATGAGTAGATCTAAGAAATGTTTGCGGCGTCAAGTTTACGGATTGATATGTTTGCTCTCAGAAAACACAACACAGATTTCTCGGGAATCAACATGCGGCCACCTCCCAATACGAAAAATTAGACAAAACACACGAAGAAAATAACAAAGTAAGAGCTTAACGCAAACAGTTTTACGTTGCTGTTGCTTGTTTTGAGCAAGCTGATGACGAGGTGATAAGGATCTGAGACACGTCACAGTGTTGTGCGATGACGATATGCTATCTGTCACTGATAATACACTACGGATAACTTACGTTCAACTTCAAAGTTCAAGCGCGATTTTCTCAAAGTCAAAATCATGTTTTTCGTAGCATGCGTTGCGGTTACATGGATATTTTCAAAACTATTTAACCGATTGTCATAAAATTTGGCACGATGTTTCTTCATGTATTGTTTTACGTTTTGTTCCTCTGAATAAGAATTTTGAAGAAAGTTGTCATTTTTGTTACGGTTTTTCTATTTGGTACTTGTTTGGGCTGGTCAAAAACAACCTTTTTGTGCATTTGTCAAAAAGCTGGCGGAACAAAACGCAGAGGAGTCATTTTTTGACACTTCAGCTAAATATGGTGACAATCGGAGGAATAGTTTTTATCACATGTGTGTAACGCTACTCCGACCATTAACGTTGGCGCCACAACACTTGGTCCTAAAAATCTGATGTTATAAAATTGTTTCTGCAGATATCTTAACGAAATTTGCACCCTGCATTCCTTAATAATTCAAGTATGTACCGAGCAAGTTTTGTGCAAATCGGTTTGTATTCTAGTGTGTAGCGCGAACACAAAACAAGAAGGGCAAAGCCCATACGACTCACATGCTTTACACATTTTTCCTACCAAAATACATGTGACCTTGACCCAAGGTCAAGGTCATCCAAGGTCATGCAACACAAAGCTGTTAATTCAAGACATAGGAAGTACAATGCTGCTTATTGGCTCTTTCTACCATGAGATATGGTCACTTTTAGTGGTTCACTACCTTATTTTGGTCACATTTCATAAGGGTCAAAGTGACCTTGACCTTGATCATATGTGACCAAATGTGTCTCATGATGAAAGCATAACATGTGCCCCACATAATTTTTAAGTTTGAAACAGTTATCTTCCATAGTTCAGGGTCAAGGTCACTTCAAAATATGTATACAATCCAACTTTGAAGAGCTCCTGTGACCTTGACCTTGAAGCAAGGTAAACCAAACTGGTATCAAAAGATGGGGCTTACTTTGCCCTATATATCATATATAGGTGAGGTATTCAATCTCAAAAACTTCAGAGAAAATGGGGAAAATGTGAAAAATAGCTGTTTTTTAGGCAACATTTATGGCCCCTGCGACCTTGACCTTGAAGCAAGGTCAAGATGCTATGTATGTTTTTTGGGGCCTTGTCATCATACACCATCGTGCCAAATTTGGTACTGATAGACTGAATAGTGTCCAAGAAATATCCAACGTTAAAGTTTTCCGGACGGACGGACGTCCGGACGTCCGGACGGACGGACGGACGACTCGGGTGAGTACATAGACTCACTTTTGCTACGCATGTGAGTCAAAAAACGCAATTTTGCGCGAAATCCATGGGGTTTCCTTACCTAAATGTAATTTTTGGCTCACGTAAGTGTAGCCTATGCGATGATAAACTTTGTCTGTCTGTGCGTGCGTGCGTGCGTGTGTGTGTGTGTGATAGAAACTTTAACATTTCCGAGTCTATGGATAAAGCTCGCATAAGAAGATTACGTCTCGGTCAAAAGTGTTTGACGTGTGTGATAGAAACTATTTGAAGACGTCACATTATGACGTAAGAGGGTTAGACGTCACGCAAAGGAATTACTGAAAGTCTCGGTCATTTTTATTGTGAGCGGGCCGAGACTACTTGGCAGATCCAGGGTCTCGCTTTCTTGCACAGTTTCACCTATGCTTACTCTGTGTGTGTGTGTGTGTGCGTGTGTGTGTGTGTGTGTGTGTGTGTGTGTGTGTGTGTGTGTGTGTGTGTGTGTGTATGTGTGACGGAGTGATTGAGTTTGTGTTACTGTTTGTCGATTTCTTACGTGAGCCTTGAAGGCTTCGCCTCTTGTCTTAATATGCGTGCAGATGAATCACCACCTACAAGTACTAATATATATTTTATCTCTCTCTCTCTCTCTCTCTCTCTCTCTTTCCCTCTCGTGTAAATATGTTACTATCGTATTCATTCGAATCATTTGAAAGCAAATGTCCTTAGACCAGCAATTTATTATTTAATTGTTTTTCAAGCACTCTTCAAAAAAATGTGGTTTTAATTTTACCTACAATGGGGAAAACTCACCTCATCTAAATGGATAATGTGGAGCGATCTTTGATAATTTGAACCGTTTACAGTACAAACACACACACAAACAAAACAAAATATGGGCCCACATAATAACTGAACACTCAGAACAGCTAGCTTGTCACTTTTAGTGAAATTTGACAACGCAACCGTGTCTAACACTATGACAAAATTAAACGAAAGGACAAACAGCCACAACAACGACACAACAACAATAGAAAAGCTGTTACCATCTCGTGCGATCTTGTCTGCGTCAATAACTGGAACACCTAGCCTCCTGAACATCTTGGACACAGTGCTCTTTCCTGTAGCGATCCCGCCCGTGAGCCCGACCAAAAACATTCTGCGGCGTTAACATTCGCACCCAACCTAACTGGGGCATGTGGGCACTTTATTTTATGCACCAAAAACAAGGTCGTAGCTGCAAAAATAAGCCTGCACAAATACGCAATATTGTACAAGTTTCAGTATTATCGTGTTGTTCAACGCTGGTTTGTTTGGCTGTGACTCGCACCTGACCCTCCAGAGTGACTTCCCTTGGTAGTGTTGCAGTGCGCTCCCTTCTCAAACTGAGCTGAGACGCATGCATGTGAAACGAAGTCGGTGTGCGAATGTAAACAAAGTCGGTCGCCTTTCTGGTGTTTCCTAGAGGCAATGTAATGATAATGAGTAAGACAGATATCCCAACGCATCATGTACGTGACGAATTGTGCACTACGAGGCCGTCCTATCGCGATGGGCGGAGGCTGACTTCAGTGAAGGTTGGTTTCTGAACTATTGCAAACTTGTGCAAGTGCAACTGACGGAACTGTCACAAATGTTGTGCTAACTCTATCCTATTTTTGCTTAATCCAGTTTGTCAGAACCTTAAATCAATTGAAACAAGTTCATACACTAGTTTTTTTTCGTAAATGTACACGTGTATACAAACAAACAAAAACATGACCGATGTATGAGATTGTGTTGATGCGATTTTAAATCCCCTGTATATCTGTGTGTGTGTGTGTGTGCGTGTTTGTGTGCTTGCGTGTGCGTGTGTGTATGTGTGTGTTTCATATAGTGAAGTACAATAAATCGTAATCAATGTTACAGTTACACAGACACATGACATTATGATGTACACACCATCTCCCTCTTTCCTCACCTTTATCTCATGCATATCGGGTAATAGACGATGGCTTTGTTTTGTTTGTGAATGAGTGAATACCCTAGCTTGCTTTTAGGGAGAAAAACGTCCACACGTTTTCTGTCCACATGTTTCAGACACACACCCTCGCTAAAGTAACTGGCCTATAATGTCACGTTGCAAAATTACATTATCCCTCGTGACATTATAGGCCAGTCACTAGCGAGAGGGTGTGTCAGAAACATGTGTGAATGTTGCTCTCCCTAAAAGCAATTAGTGTATTCACTCTTTCACAACCCACACAAAACCTGACAGAGTTATTTTCGAACATAGTCTATTCTTGAAGAATGGATGCATAAAATTAAGATTGTTTTGATTGTTAGAGTACTTATAATTGTTTGTTATATAATATATATATGAAATGTTTGTAAATGTGATCCTTTTGATGTATGCAGACACAGCAATTAATTTATTTCTATCAGGTTTCATTAAGTTGGACCAAATCATAAAAAGTGAAAGACAAAGACAGATCTGGTTTCTAGATCTATGTATGTTGTATTGAAATAAATCTGTGATACGATCTGAATACTTTTTGTTTGTGACACAGGTGTACACAGTAAATCAAGAATCAAAGTACCTGCTTGTTCAGAACGTCCCAGCGGTCGGTGCTAAAGACCAGCTGGCCAAGCTGCTATCATCCTATGGAACAATTGCAGAACTGCACCCTCTGGATGAATTCCCGGCAGAGGATTTCACTGAAGTCTACCGTGTGAAGTTTCAGAGAATTCAGTCAGCCAGGTATATGTGCTACTAGCTGCTCTAATGATAAAATGAGACGTATATATATATATATAGACAAGTTGAATGGTTTAATGAGGTTAAGAATGGATAGTTATATGACGTGCGAATTGGCGTTGTGGATAAGACATCGGCCTCCTAATCGGAAGGTCATGAGTTCAAATCCCGGTCACAGCCCCCTGGTGGGTTAAGGGTGGAGGTTTTTCTGATCTCCCAGGTCAACTTATGTGCAGACCTGCTAGTGGCTTATCCCCCTTCGTGTGTACACGCAAACACAAGACCAAGTGCGCACAAAAAAGATCATGTAATTCATGTCAGAGTTTGATGGGTTGTAGAAACACGAAAACACCCAGCATGCTTCCCCTGAAATCGGCCTATGGCGGGGTAAAAACGGCCATACACATATAAATTAACTCGTGCAAAAACATGAGTGAATGTGGGAGTTTCAGCCCATGAACGAAAAAGAAGAAGAAGAAGGATAGTCATGTATGTACATATATATATTATACTAGAGGTATACCCGGCTTTGCCGGGGTGAATCGCGAGACAGAGACAGACAGCGTGGCGGTTCACCACAATCACCTTTGAAGGCGAAGTCTTCTCAAACGGGATTGAGAATTTTAGAGCTTATTTCTAAGCCCTATATTAACTGTTATGACTTCTCAAAGGCCAGAACATACAGACAGACAAAAGCCGCCAGACCCCATCACAAACAGAACTCTACAATCCACAGGTGTTGCCTCCACACACACACACACACACACACACACACACACAGACACAGAAGCCGTATATATCTATCTAAATATAAATATGTAGAGATAGATGACAGTCGATTTTTCGATAAATAGATTCGACCTTTGCACTTTTACAGTGAGGACAACTTACGGGTACATGCAAGGAAAGCCCACAACTTCTAAGGCGAACAACTCTGCAGAGTCTGCTGTGAAGGGCGACGGTAGTCTCCCTGTCACACTCGACCCCCTTTGAATGAACTTTGTCCCCAAAGTTCCGAACCATGGACCCGCCAAGCTTAGGTCCCTCCCAGGTTGGTGGAATGGGAACAGCACAAAAATGATTCAGTGGTCTGAACATTTCCCATCCCTGTCGACGACGCCAAATGTAACCGAGTGCCGAAACACCACAATCACCTTTGAAGGCGAAGTCCACTCAAACGGGATTGAGAATTTTAGAGCATATTTCTAAGCCCTATAAAAACTGTTATGGCTTCTCAAAGGAAGGCCCGAACATACAGACACACCAAATCCGCCAGACCACATCACAAACAGAACTCTACAATCCACAGGTGTTGCCCACACACACACACACACACACACACACACACACAGAGAAGCCGTATATATATATATGTATGTATATCTATAAATATATAGAGATAGATGACAGTGTATTTTTCGCGTGGTTATAAATTGATTCGACCTTTGCACTTTTACAGTGGGGACAACTTACGGGTGCAAGGAAAGCGTTCTGGACAGTGCAGTGACATTCTAAAAATAGTAATGTAGTAACGGGAATATGGATTGACGCCACACAAAGGAAGGGAGATAAACGCAAAACACTGGAGAAGATAAGGAAGAGTTACTGGGAATGGATCTGGGAAGATGAGCAGAAAAACCAAAATCGGTTCAGCGCTGCGCGCTGAGAGCACGTGTTGAAAATTCTCATCGACCAGGTTGTGTCCGGGGTCTACCTGAATATGCCCACCAAATTTGAAGCAGATCCATCGAGAACTTTGGCTTGGCATAGCGAACACACACACACACACACACACACACACACACACACACACACACACACACACACACACACACAGACAGACACAAGTCATATATATATAGATATTTAAACTTATCCCCAGGAGGCATATAATTTATTAATCATAAATGACCTCTTACCTAGTTAGTAGATAAGCAGTTTTGCACAATAAGTATACTCAATTACTGACCATACATTTACATATCTGCATATTTTTGTTTTGGTTTTAGAATCAAATTAAAATGATTTTTTGTATTAAGTCTTACAAACAAAACAAAAATACCATAATCCTGGAAATTGTATCAAATCAAGATGTTATTTTACTTTGTTGTTGTCAGCCTACATTATTCTGTTGCCAAACAATCAATGTCTATGTGTAGAAGAATTACACACCACTGGGGACAGTTTCAACTGATGGAAAACTTGCGAGAAAAGCATCCCTGTTGACGTTCTTCAAATGTTGTCTTTATTTATTTAAGTTTAGCGAAACAGTATGATACTGTTCAGAATTATTTCTGAGTTTGTTCACCTGGTCCTTACCATCATTGTCTGATTTACCGAATATAAATTAATATGATTTTATAAATCTGTTACGGTTCTGCAGGTTTGCCAAGAAGAAACTGGATGATCATGCCTTTTTTGGAGGAAGTCTGCACATTTCTTATGCCCCAGAGTATGAGACTGTCCAGGAAACGAGAGAAAAACTGCAAGACAGGCGCAAGGTCATAGCAGCAAGAATTCGACATTTAGGTAATGGTGTGTGTGTGTTTATGTGTGTGTGTGGGCAAGCATGTGTGCAAGTGAGTATATATATGTACATTCGTGTGTGTGTGTGTGTGTGTGTGTGTGTGTGTGTGTGCAAGAGAAAAAACGAATGCTCTTTGGTAAATATGGGAGTTCAGAAGTAAATCAAATGTAATTTAGATGTCTTTATGTGACATATAGTTTTCAGTACTTAAAATTGTGATTTTGATGTGCATGAGGTGGGTAAAGTACCATTTACTTGTTGGATTACCACAGCAGAATAAGTGTCAAAAGGAATACATTTTGTCATTTGACTAAACAAATTAGGGTAATCATTATTGTATGCTGGTTGGTGTTCTGTTGAATTTTCCCTTTATCTTTTAAAGGTTAATCACTAACTTTGCTGATAAAACAATTTCTTAATGTTTGTGCTTTAGATCAAGAATCTGAACAAGACACAGGTCCTCAGAAACGCAGCAGACCAGCAGCTCTCCAGAATGGTCACCAGCAAAGCTTGCCATCATCACAGCAAGCACCGGCCCTTCCTCGATCAATACCTCCACTTCCTCCACCTCAGCCAGCAGTACCTCCAATACCACCGTTTTCCATGCCTCCACCAGGACTACCAGCATCTGTGTTCCCTCCACCACCACTTTCCAGACCACCACCACCACTACCACCTTCCATACCTCCGCCAGGGCCACCATCATCTGTGTTCCCTCCACAACCAGGGCATGCTCCATCTGCCTCAAGCGCACAGGCTGCTGCATTGCATCTTCGGAATAATTATAGATACCGTCCGAGCAGCTCGACAGATTCCTACAATGACAGACCCGTGGCACCACCAGACTGTGAATCAAACTCCACAGCAGATGGTTTCCATGGAAATGGTAGCATTGTAGATGGTGGAGAACATAATGACTTTGTTTTCAGTATTCCCCCTCCTCCAATGCCAGGGGTGAACTTTGACGCCAGTCAGCTCAGGACTCCTCATTTCAATCGCAGAGATTACGGGTATGCGTGGGTGCCATCTGCAAACGCTACGTTTCCGTCCGGCTATGATGCCAGGTTATCGCAAGAACAGAGCCGTAGGGACAGTGAGTGCAAAGAGACGGTATCATCTCATGAAAGTGATGTGAAAACAGTTGAAAGCGAAAAGCACTATCCCCTATCAGTATCCAGTGCTTTAGCTGTGCATAGGCAATCCCTCAGCAAACCCAGTGAACCTGGTCCCAAGAAGTCCACCAGTGCAGGCAGCAAAAAGGGGGATAAGGTCATCATCAGACAGTACAAAGCAAAAGGTGCACCTCCGCGCTTTGTACCAAGGCAGATTAAAGAGAAAAAAGACTCCAAACCCGAAACACCAGGAAAGCGCAGCGCACAAAACAAAGCCAAAGAGGATGAGCTGAACCGTCAAATTCGCAAGGAAGCATTTCGACTTGGGGAGGATCAGGGTCCTACTCTTCCTTCTGACCCGGAGACGAAAGAACAATTGTTGGGACAGCGCCCTCTTGTGGAGCCCCAGGTGGAGGCTTCTGTTCTTACTTCTGTCAAGGCCATTCGAAAGCGTCTTTCCAAGGTGAGTTTATCAGCTCTTATTTCACATTGTTATTTTTGTCTTGTGTGGGTTGGGTTATTCTAGTGGTTTTTGACTCACATGCGAAGCAAAAGTGAGTCTATGTACTCACCCGAGTCGTCCGTCCGTCCCGGCGTCCGTCCGTCCGAAAAACTTTAACGTTGGATATTTCTTGGACACTATTCAGTCTATCAGTACCAAATTTGGCAAGATGGTGTATGATGACAAGGCCCCAAAAAACATACATAGCATCTTGACCTTGCTTCAAGGTCAAGGTCGCAGGGGCCATAAATGTCTAAAAAACAGCTATTTTTCACATTTTTCCCATTTTCTCTGAAGTTTTTGAGATTTAATACCTCACCTATAAATGATATATAGGGCAAAGTAAGCCCCATCTTTTGATACCAGTTTGGTTTACCTTGCTTCAAGGTCAAGGTCACAGGAGCTCTTCAAAGTTGGATTGTATACATATTTTGAAGTGACCTTGACCCTGAACTATGGAAGATAACTGTTTCAAACTTAAAAATTATGTGGGGCACATGTTATGCTTTCATCATGAGACACATTTGGTCACATATGATCAAGGTCAAGGTCACTTTGACCCTTATGAAATGTGACCAAAATAAGGTAGTGAACCACTAAAAGTGACCATATCTCATGGTAGAAAGAGCCAATAAGCACCATTGTACTTCCTATGTCTTGAATTAACAGCTTTGTGTTGCATGACCTTGGATGACCTTGACCTTGGGTCAAGGTCACATGTATTTTGGTAGGAAAAATGTGTAAAGCAGTTCTTAGTGTATGATGTCATTGCTAGGTTTAGCTGAAGGGCAAGGTCATGTAAAGGTCAAGGTCAAGCATGTGAGTCGTATGGGCTTTGCCTTTCTTGTTTCCTGGTCTCGTAAGGGTACATTCCAAGTTTATCTAATAAGTGACCCGCTTAATGAATCTTTGCTGTTTTGAGAGAGTAGCGATGTTTGTTTACGATTCAAACCAAAGTTTTGAATCATGTAAAGAAATAGTGCTTTCCATGTGAAGCTTAGAATGTAAGTAAGGAAGTTAGCTAACTCACTGTTCTTGTATTTCCCTTTTAGCTCACGTTTTCAAATTTTGTTCCTTGCCTTTTAAATACCTGGTACTACAGTTTGCTTTTCTCTCATTTTTCTTGTTTGCATGTGATTGTGCGCTGTGACTGTCTCTAATTTTGGTGACGGTACTTGAACTTACAACTGGTCTTTTTTCTGTTTTCAGTATATTTCAGAGACTGTGCCGAAGAAGCAAAAAATAATTGAGAAGAGTTTGAGCAGTGCTGAAGAATCCACAACAAAATAAGTGAAAAATGGGACCAGTAAATGTGGGTAAATTCAGTAGGATTAAGTCATTAGGGAGGAAACTGATGACTTGCATGCCATTCTGTTAAGGAGAGGTGAAAAGTGTGTCTGGTGATGTCAGCATCACTCCTGCCATTTTTTGGTGTCTTTGCTTGACCCTGTGGTAACAGCGAGAGAATATCTGTACTTTTGTGTGTGTGTGTGTGTGTGTCAGTAAAACTTAGTAAATTCCATGGCCTGAGTGTTGAGTGTGTGTGGTTATGTGGTGCACTAATTTTAGATAAGCTGCCAGCAATTTTTATGTGCAACAGCTTCTGAATGAATGGCTTGCATGGGCAGACAGATGTTGTCACGTTGTTACTTTCATGCTGGGTGCACTTGTATGTATCTGGTTTTGTGTTTTTTCTCTTTTTGAGCGTGAATGTGTAAATCATGTTGACAGATGTTCAGTGTAAAAAACAACAACAGGCTAATACTAGTAGCGCAGCAGATAAAAAGATTTTCTACGAGTGTTTTTGTATCTTTGCCTGTGTCTGACTGTATAAGTGTAGGATTAATAGTGTCTGTGTTTGTGTGTGTGTGGAAAGGAGAGATGATAGGTAGAGTAAGAAAGTATTAAGTGTCAAATTACAACAAAAGTGGTGTTTTCTTTATAATACATAGTAGAACAGGTACACATGCATTTATCCAGCACTGAAAAAAAAAAGATGGATCCAAGTTGCATCGATGTTTACAGAGGTTTATTATCAAACTAAAAATATGGATCAAACAAACAGCACATGCAACACATCATCGTCATCATCACTCACATCATCATCTACAAGTATCACAAGTGTTCTTTCCAATGCAGCTTCAGTCAACAATCATTTGTCTCAGTCACCTGCAGTTCTATACACAGCATATTCATGCAGATACTTGTCATGTGGGATGCTACGCATCGCTTTGATACACACAACGAGTCGTGGCTTTGATACACTCCACAGACAAGTTGCAAAAGTCTTTGTACTTTTGATACTGGTGATTATGTTAGTCTGTGTTTTTGTGTATGTGATCAAGAATGTGTGTGGTGAGTGTGTGTGTGTGTTAAAAAAAGGGGGGGAAGGGGAGAGTTGGTGAAACTGTTTGTTTGATGCAGTACAAGTCACAAATGTATTCCACAATTCAAAACTTCAGTCTATCATTTTTACAAAAACATGACATCCGAACATTTGCCGTATATGAAACATTGCAGCACACGAGAACACAAAAAAACAAGAATCCATGCAGATATTATTAAACAAAATTGAAAAAAAATAAAAAGAATGACAACTCGTATAACTACGCTAATTTTTCAGCAAAGTCAGTCAAAGATTGTACGCTCATCATAAAAAGTACACACTCTTATACATTTAAAATACTGCAACGTTACAATGGTTCTGTTCTGTAAATTGACCACTCATACAAAGTTTAAATGACTTGGCCATGTATTGATTAACTCAAGATGGAGCAAGCCCAGAGCATACAAAGTACATTCTTTCTTTCTTTATTTGGTGTTTTACGTCGTTTTCAACCACGAAGGTTATATCGCGACGGGGAAAGGGGGGGGGGAGATGGGATAGAGCCACTTGTTAATTGTTTCTTGTTCACAAAAGCACTAATCAAAAAATTGCTCCAGGGGTTTGCAACGTAGTACAATATATTACCTTACTGGGAGAATGCAAGTTTCCAGTACAAAGGACTTAACATTTCTTACATACTGCTTGACTAAAATCTTTACAAACATTGACTATATTCTATACAAGAAACACTTAACAAGGGTAAAAGGAGAAACAGAATCCGTTAGTCGCCTCTTACGACATGCTGGGGAGCATCGGGTAAATTCTTCCCCCCAACCCGCGGGGAGTACAAAGTACATTCAAGTGACAACAAATAGCATGGTGTTAGCCTGGATTCTTTGGATTATTAGTAACATTAATGCACAACTTTTTGATGTACATACAGATTGGAACTATAGTCCTACAGAATGATATTTTTTCTCATACATCTGACAAAAATGTATGGGGGGGGGGGGGGAGAAAAACTTACTTTACTCCTGAACAGCATGACGATCTTTTCCACGGCAGACATGTTTTTGAAAAGTTGGTATATGTGCTCTTTTAAATGCATAACAGTTATGCGCTTCCATTGAGCTGTACATTTTGCCCAGAAGTTGATTATGCTCTTGAGGTCTATCAATCCATTTAATCTAAATGATTGAAATTAACCTAAAACCCCTCACATTACATCCTACTCATGGAGATGCAATGATCATTCCCTCTTAAATCTTTGAGCTACCTTTGAGAACCTCTTTGACAAAACACAATACGACTGCAGTTGAATTTCTCTTTTTGTCTTGTTCAGGCTGCTCAATCCTACCTGTAACTCATACACACAAAAGATCGTCTACAAAACATGTGTTTGCCGTCACAACAAAAGGAAACAATGTCTATAACACTTCTCAGCAGACCAAGGGAACCAGCACACAAAATATTTATTTTCTATCACATATAAACACATAACCAACAAGAGAAAAGCAACGGAATCAAAACAAAGTATCTAAGACTTAAAATATATCTGCTATGTTAGGAAAACAATCCACAAGCAGCTACCATTCAGAACCAAAATTAACAGCATATAAACATGATGAAAAATGAAAGTTGGTAGCCTATCTATCATAAGAAAATAAGATAAAAAAATCGCCATGTCACAATGATGAGCTGCTACTACTAGAAACAAAATTATTCCCATTTTTATTTCCCCACAATAAAAGCACAAACAAACAACAAGAAAACCTTTCAAGCAGAACTGACTTTAAAGGTGGTCGTCTACATTTTTGCTTTTTTTCAATAATCTTATGGTTAGATTTCGATACAAAATTATGTCAAATGATGAATGAACCATGGGGAAAAAAATTATTGGAAAAAAATTATTGGAAAAAAATTATATGTAACATTTTTTTTATTTTTGGGTAGCGTGACTCACGCTTCCAATATGTTGTTTTTTGTTTGCTGAAAACATGTGCTTTGCCTAAAAATACTGACCAATCAAATTCATGTCACTATGCTTATAGCCACGCCCAAACAAGTGCAGCAACAGTTTGACACTGGAGCGCTGTCCACGCTTTTTTTTAAACGCACGAAATGCACGGGATTTGAGAGGAGTTTTGCGCTTGGCATTTTCCAAATAAGGATATCCTACTATGAGTACTACGCTGGAATACTACAATGAATTTTCAAACGGCTACACTGGCTTCGTTTTTCCAGATCGAAAGGGGGTGTATTGTTGATATTCGTAGATAATAGACTGCATTTTAATGGTCAAATGGCGATTTCGGTATAAAAATGTAGACAAGGACCTTTAATCATGACAATATTAGCTGTCTGTAACTGTATAAACTGTAATGGTAAAACGCACGACACATGTATTCCTTGCAGCGTCCTCCGATACCGAGTGCTGTGTATCGTCATTTTTGCAACCCTCAACAAGACAATTACAATAAAGAAGAAAATATGCAAGTTTAACATAATCAGATTCAACCCACAGGTACAGCTGTGTATCTCATTCTTCACTTTACCTTTCCTTTCCTTTATCATTAGGATATTTCACTTGCAAGTATTTTTTTTTTTTTAAACAACAATTCATTCAAGAACACTGAATTGCAAAATGAAACACTGAACATCAAAAGCCTGAGCAGACACCTTGGTGAATATATCTTTTAGATCAAGTGTCTGTTCATGATGCACATTAATTGAAGTACCAAGCAGATCTAGCATGGCAAGGATTCACAGACAAAGTTAAATAACAAATGCTCTGCCTTTTTCTTTCCACAACACATGCGAACAGTCGTGAGTATATTTACTTCTATGATTGCTTTAGAAACGCATGACAACCCGTTCTTAGGCTGTAAACAGCATGGTGGTATAATCTGCAATCACAGCGACAATTTGCAACTGGCCTGGTTGGTAACCATGACAATAATTCATCCTCAAAAGGTAGCATACGCAACAACAAATAAATATATAAAAACACTAACCATTCTGTCTACCTAAAGCAAATAAGCACAAGGTTTTATTCCTCCTAAAAATAATTTGCTATGATAGCAATATCTTCCGTTTTCAATCATATATTTTCAAAATTGCGGTGAAATTGAACAAGGCGATGTTCACAACAATGTACGCAGAGATTCCACAACATGTGATAATGAGATTTAAGATAATGCTGAGAGCATACTGTAGCAGACTATCAAAACAAAGCAGGCACAAAGAAAGAGCTGCAAACATTACAAATCCTTCACACAAGCATGTGACTGTTTTCTCTCATGGGCTAAAGTATTTACAGTACAATACAAGTGACAGTCATACATCTATAGACAGAATGGAGCTGCATTTGCATGGAGAGAGTGAAAATGCTTGTAAAAATAAATAAGACACAACTCTCAAAACGTCAACCAGATTGCAGAAGTCCTGTTCATGATCCAAGGGTCATCTCTTGATGTCAAGTTCACACTTACGCAAATAGAGAAACTTATTTTACAACTTGATAACCACTATCAAAACTTTCAATCAAGCTTGTAATTTTAAAGTCGTGTCGTTTTTCACAACAATCTTGTACTTCATGAAAAAACAATGCAGGCAGTCAAACAAAAAGAACATTCAAGCATACTAAAAATATTCTGCCTAACAAAGCCGTTTCATTTCACAGATTAACCAGTTTAATCTGCTTCATCACAAACAAGTCGCGTAAGGCAAAATTACTACATTTAGTCAAGCTGTGGAACTCACAGAATGAAACTGAATGCACTGCATTTTTTCACAATGACCGTAGTCCGCCGCTTGTGCAAAACGCAGTGACACTGACGAGCCTGTTTAGCACGGTAGTGGTTTTGCTGTGCCGTATAGCACGCTTTTCTGTACCTCTCTTCGTTTTAACTTTCTGAGCGTGTTTTTAACCCAAACATATCATATCTATATGTTTTTGGAATCAGTAACCGACAAGGAATAAGATGAACGTAATTTTGGATCGTTTTATAAAAAAAAAATTTTAATTACAATTTTCAGATTTTTAATGACCAACGTCATTAATTAATTTTTAAGCCATCAAGCTGAAATGCAATACCAAAGTCCGGCCTTCGTCGAAGATTGCTTTACAAAAATTTCAATCAATTTGATTGAAAAATGAGGGTGTGACAGTGCCGCCTTAACTTTTACAAAAAGCCGGATATGACGTCATCAAAGACATTTATCGAAAAAATGAGAAAAAAAACGTCTGGGGATATCATACCCAGGAACTCTGTCAAATTTCATAAAGATCAGTCCAGTAGTTTACTCTGAATCACTCTACACACACACACACACACACAGACACACATACACCACGACCCTCGTCTCGATTCCCCCTCTATGTTAAAACATTTAGTCAAAACTTGACTAAATATAACAAACAAAAAAGTGCATGCACACAACACTCATTCCTTCCAAATGTAACTGCTTGAAACACACATGCACACACAAACAGAAAACAGAGAAGAGGGAGCAGAGGCTCTAATTTCAAAACCTAGCAATCTACAGCAGGCTTGTTTTAGGAACTAACCTTCCTGTATTACTGAAACTAGTTTCTATATCAACTTAGAAAGCAGAACTTCCCTATGTTTCATCCTAACAGCAAGCATTCCTCAATGAAATAATTTTTCCCCGTTCATAAAACTACCCCCCCCCCCCCCTTCCAAAAACATGCATCAACAAGCAACCAACAAGATGAACAGAAAGTGGTCCAGGTTCTCCGGCTAGCTGCAGTAGCCGGGTGGATGGAGAGTGTTAAAGGGGTACGCAGTTTCACCTGTGCCCACAAAACAGCTGTAGTGTCAACGAAGCGCTCACGCAAGGTAAAGCTGTCCACGCCATGTACAACGTCACTGTCACTTCACTGTAGAACTAAGCCAACCTGGAACAAAAAAAGTCAGGCTTGAGGTAAGAATTCTTGAATGTACCCAAAGGATACCGTACCTAAGTAACTCCTTGAACAAACAATAAGAAAAGTAAATGCAAATACAACACCTTCGTCATAACTCATATGAATCAGACACAAATTACCTGCACAAATTAATTTTACTGTAGGTTTAAGAAAGTGATCATTTTATTTTGATCTACCAGAACTTGATCTCACTGCGATTTGACAAAAGTTTACCAGACTTGTATAATGTTTGAATGTCAACAAACCATAGAAGTGTGTACACTTTGAATGATTTAGCTTCAAAAACATTCAAGAAATTGACAATTGTCCATTAACACTTTCTACCCCACCGATGTTGCCCAAGTTGTTTTTAGCCGAGACCAGCTGTGCTGCAGCAGGTCACTCAGAATTGTAGTAACTGTGTAGTAACTGTGTATCAACACCATGGAATGCAGGTGTTAGATCGATGTTACAGGAAGCGACTGAAGCTAACAGTCTGAGCGGATATATCCGTACCAGGTCAGATAGAGCCATATAAGTGGGTACCTGGGAGACAATGAGTTAAATGATGTGTACTTGACCCCACCGTGACCTAGAAATTTGAGAGAGGCCAACCTAGGAGTGTGTACAGTTACAAAGCTTTAGCTTCAACAGCATCATTTGTCACGCTGTCCGGTCTAACAGTATAGACGTGTGATCGACAAGAACAAGATGAATAAGGAACCTTTAGCTTCAAGTTTGGACTTCAACCTTTTTCAATCACTCACATACACACAGAAACATTTTCTCAAGAACCAAAAGTTCCCTAGTATTATGAACTTCAACATAAATGGAGTAGCACTCAAATCTCCTCACCCCTCCAGTTCTAACTTAACTTTTCATTTGAATTCATTTGAACACAGAACCATTTCCTCTCACCACATCACCCTATCACATTTTTATTGTTGCCATGACAAACCTTTTTTGCATCCATGGGTGGACACTTCCAGTTGTAGAGGTAATACTGCAGGAAGCCATCGCCCACGCCAAACTTGAGCTTCTCCAAAAACTGCTTGTTCTCCATCAGATCAAGAGCGTTGAACACGTCAAAACCCATCTGCACACAGTTCATCATTTTGTTATGGTACAGTGATACCTGCAATGCAAGGCTTCCCCAATGACACAATACCTCCCAATAGGAGAAAACATTCTGTTATCCCTTTGTCTATAAACATACCTGTCATGAAAGAACACCTGCAATGAAGGGACACTTTTGGTTGGTCCCAAGGTTTTGGCTGTTACCAAAGGTGTGTCTTCATCACAGGTACCACCTTACAAAGAAAAACATCTGGTCTTCCTGTCTGCCCCCAACTGTCACCGAAACAGGAAGCTTCTCAACTTGCTAACGCTGGGACAGAAGCAACAATTGCAGTTGACCAAGCATCCTGTTTTTTTGGTGTTAATCCCTTATACCATGCAGATGTAAAACCCGATTCCATGACCATGAACTAAAACCTGAATATGCAAACTAAGCCCCGCCCCCCTAACCCCCCCCCCCCCCCTCCACATAGACACCACTTACCACATGAAATACTTTCCGCACAAAGTTGGTGGAAAATAATTCTGTGCTTTACTTTCATTTTTAAGAATAATTTTAAGTTTTTTCGATAATTGTATCAAACAACTTTGAAATAACTTTTAGCCCAAAGGTACTGTGCTGCAGCAACTGGAGGATTCACAGTACATTTACAGATACATAGTATGTTAACATACACACAGTACATTAACACACACACTGTACTCTAACACACACACAATTACGCATACACAAATTACTGCACTGACATTTTTGGCGACGACCAGAGCATCCTGCATGAGTTCAAACCAGGGCGTGGCTCCAGACACATTGTAGAACGAGTAGGCTGCTCGCAGCAGCTTGTGGTTGGGGTGGTGCATCACCGTCGATGGAAGTGTGTAGAAACTCACAAAGTCGGTGATCTCACCCTCGCACTGAAACGCAGTAAGGTGTGTGAGAGCTGTGGGTCTTTGATCAGAAGAAAATATGTACACCATGAAGCTGTAGAAGGGTTTTGAATGTAACATTCTGTAATGTGCGCGCACACGCACACTCACATAGAGCTACAAAACAGAGCACAGCATAATCTTGCTATACAATAAGATGGATATTGTGAAATTCAGTATTGACTGTTTAACTCTTTTTTTTTTAAGTTACAAAAGCGCTATTATGTAATGTACATTATTGTGTTCTAAAGCAGGTACATGTAATATCAAATGCTTCAGCTCAGCAGCAAGACAAATTGCAAACATTTTTGAAAACACTGACCATCTGTGAACCAAATCAAACAAGAAGTACAGACAATTATGAATCAACTAAACCCCAACAGATTCAGCCCTTACCTCCACCACAAAGCTGTCAACAATGTTTTCTCGAGGAATGAACCAGTGACGGAATTCTTCTTCTGAGAACACTGGCGCCAAGTCAAACTTCTGCATATACTGAAGAAGAGAAAAAGAAGCAATCAAGTACATGGATTACATGTTAACCAGACATTAGCTCGCACAAAAAAGCTTGAGGAACTAAGGTTGCGAAACAATCAAATAAATCAAGCAGTAAAATGAAACAGACAAAAAACACTATCAGAACTTACAGAAGACGTCTTAACTTTTTCGCGACGCGCCGCCCGAATACAAGCGTTCACTGATCATGCCGTTGTCAGCACGCCGCCAGAATCCGTGCGTAAGTCGCTTCGCCTCACACCGCCTTAATAGTAGCGTTGGAAGTGGAAAATACCACGCTGGGGATTTTCCATACGAAAACCCACGTCATAGGTTCAGAGGTCGGCTGCATTACCATACGCGACAAATAACTCCCAGAACAGTTGATTTCATTGGTTAGTTTGGATACTACAGGTCATTGACGGGACCAACCCATGCCTTAGTTTCATATTTAGGATTCCAAAATGTCGCGAGTTGTCAGTGTTGTTGCGAAGCGAAGCGGCGTGCAGAAGGAAGGTAGTGACTGTGTGTGCATGAAACAGTGGTGTTGTGATAGATGGATAAGTGAGTGATGAGGGTGAATGAGTTAGCCAAATCAAGAGCTCGAGGTGTCAATGCTACTTTGGCCAAAACCCAATGCAAGCGGACGGACGCGATTCTGGTGCCGGGAATGTTCTGTGGCCACATGGCTGTGGCGCTTTGTGTTGAGCCGTGCTTCGAAGTGTGGCACACAAAGAAGGATGTTCTCCGTGCATAAACCGAGTTCTAAACAAGTCATTTATACAAAAACTGTAAATACTGTGACAGCAAGTGTTTCTTTTCTTCTATGGATAAAACCCAACGCAATGGGACTCGATTCTGGTGCCTGGAATGTGGTGTGGCGTTTTGCGTTGAGCTGTGCTCTGTGGCACTGTAAATACTGTGACAGCAAGTGTTTCTTTTCTTCTACATGGATATATTCATCATAGTCATCACCCAGTCATCTCATTGTATCATTCAGGTTAGTAAATTCTTTTTTGAGTATTCACTAACAACATTTTGTGCATATTTTCAAACATGTCTGTAGTATTTATGTGGTGCCTCTGGACTTTTTTTTATTTAAATTGTTGACATTTTCAATAGCATACCACACAAACACAACAAGCCTTTTGACAAATACAAAGTACATTTCTGAAACAATGAAAGATCTTTCTTTAATTGTGTGCAAAAAGTAAGTCTCCACATGTACTAGTTTTTTTACAATATTTTTTTCAAAATACAATATTTTTTTCAAAATACAATATTTTTTTCAAAATTTTCAAATTTTGGTTGTCAGCAGGCTATTTATTGACATTTTCAATAGCATACCACACAAACACAACAAGCCTTTTGACAAATACAAAGTACATTTCTGAAACAATGAAAAATCTTTCTTTAATTGTGTGCAAAAAGTAAATCCCCACATGTACTAGTTTTTTTACAATATTTTTTTCAAAATACAATATTTTTTTCAAAATGTCCCAATTTTGGTTGTCAGCAGGCTATTTATATGCTTTGGCGCATGCGTTCTGAGTGTATAGTCATGTCATAGGGTGGACGTGTTGAAAGAGTTAACCGTCACCGGATCACGCTTTGGACTACACAGTCCGGATGATGTGGATCGTGTACGACCCATCCTTTCCAAAGAAGGATTCAATGTAAAAAGTATGAGTCGTACACGACCCATGCCATCCGAATAGGAATAAACGTTTTGCCGCCTCTTTGCAGAGTATGGGTCGTACACGACCCACGCCAACCAAATAAGGGACGACCCATATCATTCAGACTGTGTAGTTCAAATTACGTCATCGTTTATTTGTTTGTTTACAAAGATAATCTTTCAAACGTTGGGCAATAGGAAGGTCGTATGATGATTGGAGATTACATGAAGTCTCAATAAAAAAACTCCAAATAGTTTCAGAGATAAAGACAATTTTGTGAGGCTCTGGGTCGTGGACGACCCACGGTGAAGGTTAATATGCAACTGAATAAAACACTTACCCTAGACAGTAGACTGAAGGCATCAGCTACATCAGCTGGTGTGAATTTTCTGAATCCTGGTGTTTTTGGCATCTGAAACAACAATTTACTTCATTAAGTGATGCCACTCTGCTGCCTTCTAGTCTTTTTCTTCTTCTAATCAACGGAACAGACAAAGGCAAAGTCCAGCCTTACTTTAGCAAAATAATTTCTTACTTGAGATGTCAAAAAATGTGCCACAAATCATTCAAGTCAAAAGGAAAGCCCTTTTCATTGCTATAAAATGTTTTTGAGTCTAAAACACTTCCTAAGCTCCTTTGCATCTTTGTAAAATCTCATGACAAATAGACTGAGAGAATGAACAGGAAGAAAGGATGAAGAAAATACTTACATCTGGCAGCTTATACAGTTTGAGCGTTCTTTGCATAGTCATGTTACGACTGAGGTGTGAAAACTTCACCTCAATCAGTTTCCGGGGGTTGAGAGATCTATGCCAATATCTGCAACACGGGTGAAACACGACCAATATATTTTCCTCAAACATGTTTTCTGTCAGAGCAAGTCAAGCACAGGAATAGCAGCAAATCCCTGATACAAACATCACAGATGAAATGCTAGTCAGACAGTTGAGCTGAGGAGGATTTCAAATATTGATGAAACCTGCAAGACATTTACCCTACCGCGGCACTTGTGCATGCCTCATGAATTTCATGTGTACAACACAACCATTCACAGCTCATTGTCTCTCTTCCATATACATTCAGGTTGCATCTCAAGTGTCAGAGAGATCACAGTTGAAGACAAATAAAAGAGAACTACACCTTGCAGAAGTAGTCCATCTTATAAACATTTCATTTCTTCGCTTGGGATTATCTAACTTTGGAACTTTAGCAGTCTGATGTGTCCATTTTAAACAAGAATTAGCTGATACTATTGATAATGACTTCAAGTGAAACCTAAAAGTAGAAACGCTTACCTCATGATGTACCCAGAAAACACTTACCTCAAGATATACCATATTTGACGGACTACAAGCCGCGACTTTAAAAAAATAAATAAATTGCATTGCGGCTTATAAAAAGATGCGGCTAAAACGCTACCTAAACTTGAATAGCATTCACCTAATGGAAGTCGCCGCGGATTTTCATTTCGCTCGATTAGCGATTACCGCTACTTTATTAGCTCTCTACTCAAGACTCAGCGCTTTTCTCTTTCTTTCGCGAATCTTCGTTTGTCAACAAGTCGTCGTGACAAGATGGCGTACAGAGAAACACCTGATGTATCAGGATCTCGCGCGCGCGAGATTTCGGTTTTTTTGTGTCTCGCGATAGTTGGAGGAGCGAGAACCGCCATGTTGTGTTTTCGTCTGCTCGAAATGTGCGCAAAAGTCGTAAATCATCCCAAAAAAAGCTTATTCCGGGCGGGACTACATGTGTGTGTTGGTTACAAATTGTGTGTGTGATATTTTTCTTCAAACTTTTTCACTTTTCTTCTTTGTTTCACTTGTTTATTCTCGGAGCCAATTTCGCCAAATACCGTACTTTCGTTTGCCTGGTTGTTTTGATTGATTGACACGATCTGATTATATTTTTTTTCGACGGCGGCTAATACAGTGACGTGGCCTATACGTGGCTCGTCCCAATTTTATTTTTAAAAGTCGGGGGTGCGGCAGAAAAGACTTACCTACAAGATGATACAGGTTTGGGTAATACAACCCCAGCTGTGTACACTGCTTGGAAGAGCCCTTGCTGGTGAACCCTCCTGGTGATCTCCTTGATCAAGACGGGTGCCACTCGCTTTGAACGCAGTTTCTTGTGCACGCACAAAAAATTGATTTCCACCATCCTCTTTGTTCTGTCCACAAAAAGTAAAACACATTTGCAGATATCTTCCAAAAGATTTTAACAATGTCATTTTCTATGCATGTCAATATATTTTAACTGTTTGTACCAATCTATTGCAACTAATGATAATCTGAATTGTGTTTTTTAACACTTAGTACCCCACCTATGTTGACCAATTTTGTTTTTTAGCCGAAACCAGCTGTGCTGCAGCAGATCACTCAGAATAGTAGTAACTGTGTACCAACACGCTGGAATGCAGGCATTAGATCGACGTTACAGGAAGCGACTGAAGCTAACAGTCTGAGCAGATATATCCGTACCTGGTCAGATAGAGACATATGAGTGGGTACGGGTATATCCGTACCTCGGAGACAATGAGAACACTTAAATCACAAGTCACCCAATTCTGCCCCACACATCTGTATCTGCCAGCACATGCTGCATGTCCTTGGGTTGTTTACCTGTTGTAGATTTTGATGTTGGCTGGTACGGCACTGATGAAGCCAACCAGCTTTTTACTCTTGACCACTCGCACCCCACAGTGCCAGACCCGCAACCAGCCTGGGGGCTGCAAAGCCCTGTGAAGACATCAACCTCAGTCATCAGCACAAACTTACTCTCTCACAGTGAGTAAAACTAGTATTACTACAGTGGAACCCCCCTTTCTTCTTCTTCTGCGTTCGTGAGCTGAAACTCCCACGTACACTCGTGTTTTTTGCATTAGTGGAATTTTACGTGTATGACCGTTTTTTACCCCGCCATTTAGGCAGCCATACGCCGTTTTCGGAGGAAGCATGCTGGGTATTTTCGTGTTTCTATAACCCACCGAACTCTGACATGGATTACAGGATCTTTTTCGTGCGCACTTGGTCTTGTGCTTGCGTGTACACACGGGGGTGTTCGGACACCGAGGAGAGTCTGCACACAAAGTTGACTCTGAGAAATAAATCTCTCGTCGAACGTGGGGACGAACTCACGCTGACAGCGGCCAACTGGATACAAATCCAGCGCGCTACCGACTGAGCTACATCCCCGCCCTGAACCCCCCTTTCAAGACCTAAAACAATCTGAGAAAATTAGGCCTAAAGGAGGGGGTCTTAAAATGGGTGTAAATTGACAGAAAGTCTGAGAAAACAGGGTATCAAAAGGGAGGGAGTCTTAACTTGGGGGGTCTTTAAGGGGGTGGGGGGGGGGTGGGGTTGTGGTGGAGGTACCTTTAAAAGGCTCAAGAGGACTTAAGCATTATATCATATAAATACAAGTGAAAGACTGTTTATGGACAGTAAAAGTTCATCCTTACAACAACAATGATCTTGTTAGTGTTGCACTGTTGTTTCAATTCTGTTAGCAGCTAAATCCAAAACTAATCAAAATTAAAATGTTTAGTGGGTCATACCTATTTAATGATATCTCACATGAAAAAACACACACACACACACACACCCCCCCCCCCCCCAAAAAAAAAAAATAATAACTGCATTTGATTTGACTTGACTGGTAAGCCTGAAAGAGTAACAAGTTTGTGTAAGAACCAGCATGTGTATTAGTACAGAAAGACTGGTTTGAACTGTGGATAGTTCAATTACCTATACCTATGCTGCAAATTGATACAAGCAACATATTGCTATGATAGTAAACAAACAAAAATAAAGGATGAGTTACTTACTCTCTGTGCATGCAGCTGAATTATTGTGCATGCTTAGCATCAGTATTTAAGTACAGTCAAACCTGTCTATAACGACCACCCAAAGGACTTATCAACATGCGGTTGCTATGGAAAGGTGAATAATATAGAGGTAGGCTCTTTTTTGCCAAGTGGTTGCTTTCGAGAGGTAGTCGCAAGGGCAGGTTCGACAGTAACATCTAAACAGCTGATAATAATATAAGCCTACAGGAAGAGGTTCTGATGTATCCGTTCTTGTCAACTTACCACTGTAAGAACTCTGGTGAGTAGTCAAACCTAAACATGTTGTCATCATCTTCCACATAGTTCTCGTTCAGTAACGTGTACAGCTCCTTCAGCTGAAAAAAAAGACAAGAGTTGTAACTGATGCGCCAATGATATTAAATGTTTCAAAGTTAGAGTTCTACCCAGACCTGGGAACCCCTGTTTAGCACTTCGAGTATTCTCAAACAAACTTGGTGTATTTTCAGAAAAATGAGCGTACGCCACACAGCGTTTGAACATCCATGATTAAAACATGCCTCACACGCGTCCGTCACACCGTTAATTAAGTTTACCTATACATTTAAAACAAATGCTTTTTTCAATGTTTACTGACAAAAACTGTAATCATGTGACAAAATACTGGATCGGCTTCGAGATGGGCGTGTGAAGAAAAGTTGTCTAGGAATTTTTATCGTCTTATTTTTTCCCCACTGACCGTACTGATCGTATTCTCGACAATCATGCGTACAAAATACGGCAAAATCATATGGGTTCCCAGGTCTGTCTACCCCAGCTCAGAAAATCATACATGTATGTAAAAGACCAGGGCCTGAATGCATAGGCCCTCCATACTTTTAGGATTTCATAGCGCTGTGGAGCGCATAGCTATGAAACGCACTATAGAACTCAGCGGTCCGCATGCATGAGGTCAAATAGTGCCTGCAATAGCTAAGAGCGGCTCTATTTTTAACACGTAGATAGTGGCGGGGATTCCCCGTCATCCTGTGTCTCTGCGCATGCGTCAAGCTTTGTGATACTTCGCGGCGGGTCAGTTTTACACCATTTGTCGCTGACAGTTTGGAAAGCCTGTCTCCTGATAAAACTTGGCTTTCGTGGTTTGGAAACTATATCCATTCCGGTACCCTCGCCATAAAGGTATAAGTCACTCTCTTGCTGGTTCTGCATGCTGTGTTTGATGTTATAAATTCCCGTATTATTATTATTATTATCATTATTATTATGTACCGCGATCAGTTCGCCACACACATCTTGAAAAGATCCGCACGCGTAAAAACTGACCCAAAGTCAAGATAACCCGCAGAACCGGCGGCAATGCACCCTTTCGATTCGGCAGTTCGATTTGCTCTTACAGTTCATCCGTGATTGCAAGAATGTCCTGCCGATGAAAGCGGAATTTTCTGTACAGTTCCACGTCGTCGTAACGATTCAGTGGATGTAGGCGGTCAAGAAAGATCCGGTTGCTTCTCAAATTTCTTCTCATCCTGAATCGGCATGAAAGCAGCCGCCATTTTAAACGCTCCAATAGCCGGTTCCATAACTCTTATTGGAAGGAGGGGCCTGCTATAACTTTCTGGATGGCATAAGGCTCTATGCGCGGTCCATGCATTAGAAATAAGAGACTTTATGGAGTCCACAGACTTTATTGCAGTGACGTCATCAATTTAGGCTCCTATGGAGGGGCTATGCATTCCGGTCCAGCACTTTTTAGTACTGGTATACCAGCAGTGTGAACCATTCTTTTCTGTTTAACTCGTTGTCTGGCAATTTTTACACAGCTGACAGCACTCATACTTAGAGATAAAAGACACATAAAACACTTTGTCTCTCACTCCGCAATAGCAAAAGCCCGAAGATGATCAGCATTCAGAAGGTTTTGTTGATAAGGACTTGTTTGACTCTGATGAGGTTGGTACTCTAATAGGTGAGCGGGCCTCACAGGATAATAATACTAATAACCTTGGTTTTAAATTGATTGATTTTTGTAAAATGACTGGCTTAGTTATTGCTAATGGTAGAGTTGGCGATGATACAGGGGTTGGTAAATGCACATGTAAGGATAAGAGCGTTGTTGATTATTGCATCCTGTCAAAAGATTTGTTCTCGAAAGTTAATTATTTTTCTGTGATGGAATTTTGTGAAATGTATTCTGATGTACACTGTCCTGTTGTTTTGCATTTATTAAAACATAATGAAGTACGCGCTAATGATCGCCTAGCAGAAGTTGTGAAAAAAAACAAAAATGAAGATTTGCTGTCTAAAGGTAGAGAAAAGGATAACAAGTACACAAAACCAAAATGGGACAATAACAATGGGACCAAGTTAGCTTTTGTAGTTAATCTGAATGAGGATGATATTTATACTGTTGAAACTAAATTACAAAATATGCTAGCTACAAGTGAGAGTACGACAACAGATGACGTTGATAGTGTTACTAATAAGATTTGTGATATTTTAAATTGTTCTGCTGAGAAAATCGGTGTAATTAAAAAACAAAAATTTATGAAAAAGCCACGTTCAAAGAAATTTAAACTACAACAACCATGGTTTAGTGCAATTTGCAAAGAGAAAAGAAAAATATTTTTACATGCAAAAAACAAAGCAAGACGGTTTAAAAATGTGTTCAATGAAGATGAAAAAAAGAGTGCTTTTAAAGAATACAAAAAGACAATAAAAAAGGAATGCAAGTCGTATCATAATGAGTTCGTTAAAACTTTGAGAAAGTTAAGAAGTACTGACCCGAAAGCATACTGGAATCTTCTAAATAAAAATAAAAAGAATAATTCCAAAACTAACTATCCAACTTGTTCTGAGTTTTTCGAACATTTCACTAAACTACAAGAGTGTGATGAAAATGATATGGATGATAGTAATGAACATTTAAATGAAGCAAGTAATGAATTTCTTAATGCGCCTTTTACAAAGGAGGAAGTTATCAAATGTATAGACAAGCTAAAAAACAATAAGGCATGCGGTCAGGATAAAATAATTAATGAGTATTTAAAAGCGTCACATGATCGAATGATTGATATTTATGTATTGTTGTTTAATGTTGTTTTGCAGTCAGGAAAGGTTCCAACACAATGGGCCGTAGGTGAAATTATTCCATTGTACAAAAATAAAGGCTCTCAAGCTGACCCCACAAATTATAGAGGAATTACTATACTCAGCTGCTTCGGAAAACTTTTCAGTGCAATTTTAAATGATAGGTTATCAAACTTTTTGGAGAGTAATAACAAATTAGGTCAAGAACAAACAGGTTTTCGCACAGGTTTTTCAACACTAGACCATGTTTTTACTTTGCATTGTATATTAAACTTTTTTCTCAACAAAAAGAAGCGACTGTTTTGTGCATTTGTAGACTATGAAAAAGCGTTTGATAAAGTTCGCCGTGCATTTCTATGGGAGAAATTAGTTAGTTCTGATGTTAATGGGAAGTTTTTAAAAACTGTAAGAAATTTGTATGAAAATGCCAAATCTTGTGTTAAAGTTAATAGTGAGTGTTCTGGATATTTTCCCAGTTTGTGTGGAGTTAGACAAGGGGAAAACTTGTCACCGTTGTTTTTTGCTCTATTTTTAAATGATCTAAAGCCTTTTCTGTTGGAAAACAGTAATGGTTTACAATCTATGTCAAGAGAGGCTATTGTGGCTGGAATGGATGATACGGATGTAAATGCTTTGTTTCAAATGTTTTTATTACTGTATGCGGATGATACTGTGATCTGCTCAGAGTCGGAAAAAAACCTGCAAGAATGTTTAAACAAAATGAACGAATACTGTTTAAAATGGCGTCTAAATATTAATGTAAACAAAACGAAAGTTATAGTTTTTTCCAGAGGTAAAATTAGAAATAAACCACTGTTTACGTACAATGGCAATTTAATCGAAGTAGTGTTTGATGTAATGTACTTGGGCCTTAAGATTAATTATAATAATACATTTTCAGTCGCACAGAAGAATCTATATGATCGTGCCTCAAGGGCAATGTTTGTTCTTTTGCGCACTTGTAGACAATTGTCACTACCTGTGGACATACAAGTTGACCTGTTCGATAAAATGATTGCTCCAATTTTATTGTATGGATGTGAAGTATGGGGTTTTGGTTCCTGTGAACTTGCTACTAAACTTCAATTGCGTTTTTATAAAATTGTTTTCAAACTAAAAAAATCAACTCCAAATGCTATGATATTTGGTGAACTTGGAAGATATCCACTAGATGTTAATATGAAATGTAGAATGCTTTGCTATTGGTATAAACTGATTAGTCCTATTCATAAAAATAAATTTTCAAGTATTGTGTATTGCTTTACTTATAGATTGTATATCAACAAGATGATTGAATCCAAGTACTTATGTTTCATTGAAAAAACCTTAAATGAAATTGGTCTCTCTGGCCTTTGGACTTCTCAAGAAAATATTCAATACTCAAGCACATGGTTTAAAAAGAAAGTAAAAAGAAGTCTATATGACCAGTATATCCATAAATGGTTTACAGAAATTGGAACAAAAAATATGTTTTGGAATTATCGAATGTTCAAAGATATTTTTGCATGTGAAGACTACGTCACAACCCTGCCATATCAGCAATGTGTTTCAATGATGAAGTTTAGAACATTAAACAACAATTTACCTGTACAGAAAGAACGTTATCTTAACATCCCGAGGTCAGAAAGAACTTGCACCAAATGTGTATCGCATGACATAGGTGATGAATTCCATTATTTATTTGTCTGTGATTTTTTCAAAGAAGAAAGAGCTGAGTTGTTACCACCTTACTATTGGAAAAAACCTAATGCACTTAAATTTAAAAAGTTGTTTGCTACTAAGAAAAAGAAATTGCTAAAGAATATTTTGGACTTTACTAATAGAATTTGTAACAGTTTTTCATAATTTTTATTTTTTTATTTTCTATTTATTTATTATATTAGCATATATCATGATTGTATTGATTGTATTTATTGTTCAAAATGCCCCCATGGGTTATGGACCAATAAACTTGAACTTGAACTTGAACTTGAACTTGTTTAACTCGTTGTCTGGCAATTTTTACACAGCTGACAGCACTCATACTTAGAGATAAAAGACACATAAAACACTTTGTCTCTCACTCCGCAATAGCAAAAGCCCGAGGTCAAAGGAGTGCAGTCTGAAAAGCATTCGCGGAATGTTTTTTTAAACCTGGTATTCAGATGAACCCAGTAAAATTCAAACACACACACATAGTTTCCAGCAGAAAGACATACACACGGATAGGCAAGAATAATAATAGAGATAGGCAAGAAGAAGAATAGACAAAAAAACAAAGCTCACAATGAGAGGGTCACTAATGTCCAGCGTGTCCCAACAAAACCCAGCAGGCAAGGACAGGGGTTCCGCTCGTATCTCTCCCATTGGCTTGTCAGGCTCTATCTCGTCGTTTCCGTCTATCACTTCATCTGAAATATAGCCACCACAGACAACTCTCAGTTCACTTGCATGTGAGTTGTTCTTTGCTACTGGTCACAAGTGGGGGTCAGCTCACACGGACGCATTTTTCAATACAGTCTAGGGGAGAAACTGGTCACAAAGCACCCAGTACATGCCAGAGAGATAGGAGAATCGGCACAATCAAAGAAAATACCAAAATCATTCAATAGATATGGAAATATTAAGATTTACTGTGAAAATGCTAGCAAAAATGGCGTCCAAAAACGGGAACGCACACTTGATGCGTCTTTGAAGACTTACCTCCCGTTCTGTGTTGTTGATAATAGTCGTGTTTGTGCTGTTTTTGTTGAAATAGTATCTTATAAAACTGATGAAGTTCTTGAAATGTTGCAAATTATTGTTGTCTTTGTGAAATGCGAGAGTGTTCTGAGACGTAATCTGCATACGGCTGATGTCCCACATAGGATACCCCAAATTCGATCAGCGTTTCACTCCAAATGAGCTTCATAGTAGAAAAGCAGATTCACTACCCAAAACACTGCATAACAGATCTACAAGACTGAGCCAGAATCATTGAAATTTACTTCCTGTATAAAATATTGCAATCAAATTTGCTCACGCCGTCCCACATGCAACGCAGGTTACCTTCGCCTTCGATTCAAAGTAACTCCACGCTAACTGAATTACCATCGAAACGCAGATAACGAACTGATTCAGAGATTACACGCCACACATTTACGATATTTTACACACAAATTTCAACTGTGTTGTTTCGCGATAAACAGCCATAAACAAACAAATGTGGCGTCGTCACGTCACTTCGGAAGGAGAAACGCAGGTTACCAAGAGATTGTTTCCGATACCTATTGGATTAAAATCATCGTTTTTCACGAATGAAGGCAGATCTGGTGAGTTGGAAACTGTCTATGAATGTTTCATTTAATGTCAAATGCGTACATTCTTGTCGATATTGTTACCTTTGGGCTCATAAATTAAGTCAATGGTCGTGTTTTCGTAAAGTGACTTTTGTCGGCATAGAACTTACTGTGCTTTGATCATTGACTGAGAAGAATCTTCTGATGACACTAGTTCATTTCACTACGCGACTGCAGATCTGCAAGGAAACTTATGGCAGGGGAAATAAGCTTAACTGAAGACGAATAAGCGGAGTAACTGTTCTTCAACGGATTGCTCTCACTGATCTAAATATTTAGATCTTGTCGTCTGCTAGTAAGTAGTCTTCAGTCGTGTGAAATTCACATCTATTTCGACTGTGTGTATCGATCCGTGTAGTGAAATGTTGATCTTTGATGATTTGGCAACATAACTTCGCTACATGTGCTTCGAGTGTATCTCCCCGTTAACCATTTGAACACGTCTTTTACTGAACAAAACCATGTTTTGACAGCCCAGACGGGGAGGATCCTCGATAGCTCACAGGGTATGTAATGTTTTCCGCCGTTTTTTTTAAAGAATCCTTTCAAATTTACTATTCCAAAAGTACCCTATGACACGACTCGAGTGGCAAAGAACATTCTCTGCAATTCCCGTCTCAGTCCGTGCAGCTGTTTCGGGTCCTATCGTCATCATACAAACATACACACAAAAACCAGCTTTAAAAATTAGATTATGTAAGAACCATGTGAACCAGTGATTTGTTCATATGTACATCAGATACTACAGTATTTCTGCTTTATGAAAAGCTATATTTCAAAAACAAAACTAGAGATTTGAATTTTGACCACTTTTCCCCCTTTCTGTCACCAGTACTGAAGAACAACTCATGTCATAGAGTACTTAATTTCACAAAAAGACACAGCAGGCCATTTAACTGGAAGGCATGTCTAAAATGCTATTATTCTTTAATTTAAGAAGACACATCTAGCAATTGTTATAAACAGTCTGCCATGCAGCTTTCAACAACTCAAAACTAATTCCTACAGAAACAGAAGAAAAACCAATCATGCATGGCAAGACAAACAACTATCAAGAAAGATCTGTCAGAAGACACCAGTATGCCATGCAGTAGTCGACCATACCCCTTATCCCAACTCCCCCCATTCCAAACCATCTCATGTCATTCTCATACACACAATGCCCTTACCAAACTTGGGAACAGGCTGAGTCTCCCAAAAGTGGAACTTTCTCTGCCTGGCCTCCTCAAAGTTCTTGGGCGCCACTGCTGCTTCCTTCAGGGTCAGCAACTCCACAGCTTTCTTCAGCTGAGCCAAGTTGTTCATTGGAGCGCCCTCCTGCAAAAGTCACCATCAAATCTTTAACACATGGACTTTTCTGATCTGATGATAGATTAACAGTAAAACCACACATTCTACCTAACTTTGTAACTTTGCCCAGGCCGATTAAATCTGCATACAAAATAGTCAGCCTTTCCATTCAAAGTGAGCAGATATTGCCAAATCAGAACAAAGAAGGGTTGGTTTCTTTGTACAATAACAAGTGTCAAGGTTTCACAATATTTACAGTAGTTTCATAAGTCTTCTGTAAATGTTATGCATCAAACGAAACAAAAAGAAAACTTTAAACAAACAAAAAGCCTTCATTTATGATTAAATGTCTCACATACTTTACTTTATTTGGTGTTTAAACGTCGTTTTCAACCATTCAAGGTTATATCGCGACGGGGAAAGGGGGGAGATGGGATAGAGCCACTTGTCAATTGTTTCTTGTTCACAAAAGCACTAATAAAAAATTTGCTCCACGGGCTTGCAACGTAGTACAATATATTACCTTACTGGGAGAATGCAAGTTTCCAGTACAAAGGACTTAACATATCTTTTTAACTTTCTGAGCTTGATTTTAATCCAAACATAACCTAATGTTTTTGGAATCAGGAACTGACAAGGAATAAGATGAAATTATTTTTAAATCGATTTCGAATATTTAATTTTAATCATCATTTTCATATTTTTAATTTTCTGAGCTTGTTTTTAATCCGAATATAATATATTTATATGTTTTTGGAATCAGCAAATGATGAAAACTAAGATGAAATTATTTTTGGATCGTTTTATAAAAACATAATTTTAATTACGATATTCAGATTTTTAATGACCAAAGTCTTTAATTAATTTTTAAGCCTCCAAGCTAAAATGCAATACCAAAGTCCAGCCTTTGTCAAAGATTGCTTGACCAAAATTTCAATTAATTTGCTTAAAAAATGAAGGCGTGACAGTGCCGCCTCAACTTTCACAAAAAGCCGGATATGACGTCATCAATGACATATATATCGAAACAAGAAGGGCAAAGCCCATACGACTCACATGCTTGACCTTTACATGACCTTGACCTTCAGCTAAACCTAGCAATGACATCATACACTAAGAACTGCTTTACACATTTTTCCTACCAAAATACATGTGACCTTGACCCAGGTCAAGGTCATCCAAGGTCATGCAACACAAAGCTGTTAATTCAAGACATAGGAAGTACAATGGTGCTTATTGGCTCTTTCTACCATGAGATATGGTCACTTTTAGTGGTTCACTACCTTATTTTGGTCACATTTCATAAGGGTCAAAGTGACCTTGACCTTGATCATATGTGACCAAATGTGTCTCATGATGAAAGCATAACATGTGCCCCACATAATTTTTAAGTTTGAAACAGTTATCTTCCATAGTTCAGGGTCAAGGTCACTTCAAAATATGTATACAATCCAACTTTGAAGAGCTCCTGTGACCTTGACCTTGAAGCAAGGTAAACCAAACTGGTATCAAAAGATGGGGCTTACTTTGCCCTATATATCATATATAGGTGAGGTATTAAATCTCAAAAACTGCAGAGAAAATGGGAAAAATGGGAAAAATAGCTGTTTTTATACAACATTTATGGCCCCTGCGACCTTGACCTTGAAGCAAGGTCAAGATGCTATGTATGTTTTTTGGGGCCTTGTCATCATACACCATCTTGCCAAATTTGGTACTGATAGACTGAATAGTGTCCAAGAAATATCCAACGTTAAAGTTTTCCGGACTGACGGACGGACGGACGGACGGCGGGACGACTCGGGTGAGTACATAGACTCACTTTTGCTTCGCATGTGAGTCAAAAAAGAAAAAATGGTCTGAGGATATTATACCCAGGAATTCTAATATGAAGTTTCATGAAGATCGGCCAAGTACTTTCCTCGGAATCGCTCTACACACACACACACACCACGACCCTCGTCTCAATTCCCCGTCTATGTTAAAACATTTAGTCAAAACTTGACTAAATGTAAAAAGAGTATACAAAAAATAGGGTCAAATGTCTTTTCATAAACACTAATTTTCTGGTCCCGACACAAATTCACAATGATCAAAAACATTAATTTTTCCACCAGCGACAAACCTCATTATCATCAGCATCCTCGTCTTTATCCCCATCACCATCATCAACTACTTTCTTGAAATCCCGAGAGCCCTGGCTTTCTGAGTCGGCTTCTTCGCCAGACTGTGACTGGTCACTCTCTTCCTGTTCATTGGCCGCCAGAATGTGTTTTCTTCGAGCCATCTCATCATTGGAAGCCTGGTTGTCCGAGTCACCACTGGAGCGCTCAATGTCACGAAGCTTCCGCCTCTTCTTTTTGCTCTTCTTCCTTGACGCTGCATCAAGACTGAAATCAAACAGGACCTAGTTTTAAAATAGATGTACTGTTTACACATTAAAGACCATGAACTGACCATATCTTCTCGAAAAAGCTGAGCAACTTCGGTAAATGTTTGTGTTAGTGGCGAGTAGAAAAATGTACCTGGCGAGTAGAAATTTTCATCTACTCGCCAAAGTTTGCTCAAACAAATTCGAACCTCCTAACGACATTGTATCGCGAAGTGACTTGTGAATTGTCAGATCTTCAATTTTCACTTTCACAACATCAACGTGCGCGCTTTCGAAACATTCATTCGATCGAACAATTAGCGATGAAGCGGACGAAGACTGGCGAATCAGACAATGGAAAATTACCGAAGAAAGCTAAGTCTTCAACAAGTCAGTGAACCTTTGTTCCAAAATGAAAGAAGGAATTTTCATGGCTTTTGTACGACGAAAGCACAAACAAGATGGCGTGTGCAGTTTGGTTCCAATCTCCATCTATCGCCGGTAAATCTGACTTTGTGACAGGCACAGACAATTCTAAAAAGGAAACACTGCAACAGCAAGAAGCACATTTCAGCACGTGATGCTCAACTTTCACGACAAGGAAAACAAGTCGGTGGTCAGGCCTCAATTCAGTCAGAGTTTAAAAAGCAAGAAGCAAACAAAAACCAAACCGACAGCATCGATCTTCAGCTCAGATTGAACAAGGCTTATCTTTTGGCAGTGAAAAACAAATCAGAGTAGATGCATTCCGCTGAGGTGTACAATGATCAAATGCTAGCCTCAAAATTAGTTAAGTCATCTTGTTGGTTTGGCTAGTAAAATGTTTTATTTGGCTAGTACATTTTGAGAAGCACTCGCCAAAGGCTAGTGCACCGTTCTCTGGACTTTCAGCGCTGGTTAGTCCAGATGATAACTCTTACTACTGCTAGTGCTAGTAGTACTTCAGTAGTAGAACCGGGCGTTCACTAGTATCACTATCAGGCATGATTCTGCCATCAAAACGCAAGGCACTGTTCACTTTCCAAACTCAATTCTTTAATTGTAATGTATTTGTAATTCTACTTTGAAAATCTAACCATCTTTAACTAGTATAATCACACTCAAAGCCTCATTAATTGGAAAAAAATCAGAAAACACAATAGTAGGTGACTGAAACGTTCAAGATCATCACTGAACTGACTAGCAGAATTTTAATAACTGAGCACAAATTTAACAAGAGAACCTGGGGTGCTGCACTGTAAATTACTCCTGGTTGTACAACTTGTACTTGTAGTCAGTAAGTCATGGTCAAAAAAAAATATATTTAAAACAAGGCAAGAGATGCTTCAGATGCACTGTACACATGAGGTTACACAGAAGAATTCAGTGACTTTCATCCACATGGAATGCCGTATAGTTCCGCACGGATCTGATTAATTTTGTCAAGCGTGCTTGCCAGCAAACGAACCCCAGCAAACTGTACTGCGGCTCCACCTGCACCATTCAGAGGCTTGCAACGCAACCGCATCATACATGTTCTAGACCACATGAACAGAGAGTATGGGAATAACAATTGAAAGGGTTCAACCTTTCTTCCGTTGGATCTTCACTTTCTGCATCAGCCTCAACAGCACTTGGATCGGCATCCAAGTCTGAACTCTCGATGTCATGCAGCGAGTCGACGTCCGCCATGTTTCAACTCTATGTGCGAAACTAACTTATCATAACAAAAAGAAAATATTTTAAACATTTCTAACAACGATTGAATAACAACAACGATTTGTCGCTCTTGTTAATATTTTGTTTAATTATTTAAATATTTTGGAAAACAAACAAATATTAGTACCGCAGCCGGGACATGCGTAGTCGTCTTGACAACTAGCGTCCGTCTCGACACTTCTTGCTTGCTTCCTAGCCAAGTGTTGTGCTCACACTTTACAGACATCGAGATGGGGTCTAACAGAGCACAGCTGGAAAAGAAAGTAGCAGAACTCACAAATAAGACAAAGCGTAAGTTACCTGAGCTATGTTTTTGTCTGTATCAGTCTTTTAAAAAGGAGATTGTAAGTGAAGAAAATCGCTGAAAACCTGGCACATAATGATGTGTCTTGTTATTCCCACTTCAGGCAGATATTTTCTGGAGAAGGAGTGTTGCGGCACTTTTTCAAAAAGAGGAAGACTTTGTACTGGTAATCTTGAACTTTAGCGTGTTAAATTCATAGCTCAGAATCCAGTGTCATTCTTTACTTATTTTTGATACAAGTCCATGTAAGCAAGCCAAAGAACATTTGTCGTGAAATTAATTGACGGATTGAGCTTCAAACTTAAGCATAATTAATTAATTTGGTTGTTCAATCGCCGAAAATGGTGTTCGTTGTCAACCATGGGACATCATTTACACGAAAGAGTTGTCTCCCTTGTCTGATCATACGGATAATTCCTTCTTTGACCCATGTAAACAAAATGTTCATCGGAGTTCATTCCGTAACTTCAAAGGGATCTAAAATGACTTGTTATGATTACAAGTGCAGGTTCTACAAATTTGGAGACTTAAATGCCTCTGGATTCTGAGCTATGAATTTAAGACACGCATTAAACTTTATTTTAACACGCTAAAGTTCAAGATTACCCTTTGTACTTTATTTGCTAATCGACAATAGAACGGATTCCTGTGTAGTAGGAATGTTTTATGTGAAGACAAAAAACAACTATATGTATAAACCTGGCCTTCACGTCCCAGTAAACATTTTGGGTGCGCCGCGCATGCGCCGCGCATGCGCCGCGCATGCACCATACACCTGCGCCGTGCATGCGCCTCATGGAACTTTGGTGCATGCGCCTCAGTCAATACTATGATCGTCCACTAGTCGACGCGGCGCATGCGTATATGGTGCGCCTGACCATCGCGTGACCATGCCTGGAGCAGGTGACATGCATGCTAGAAGTCGATGCGGCGCATCCCAAGTAATTCGAAGTAAAACAAAATTCGAGTTACTATGACTATGCATGTACACACTGTTGAAAGACATATTGTAATATCATACACGGCATCAAGCAATAATTAAGGACACAATTGGAAAACGTGTAAAGAACATGGCAAGTAAATAACACCGTTACCTCTTATACAATTGATGATATATATATACCACACACTTGTTATTCGCCTAAATGCTTGCGGTGTGCTGTGTCACATGTAAGAAACCAAAAGAAAAAAGGACTTTACTTTGGCGAAAAGAGCATTTGCTGCTTGTTTTTGTACATAACTGCTATAACTGTATTTTTTCCGCACACTTACATGTAAAAAACATAGAGATATAACTTACCATTTCAAATTATTGACGATGAATAACGAATAATAAGGGGAGATCATGATGACGTACATGTCTATGGTTGCACAGTTCCCGCCCTTGGTTCGAAAACCCGGGGAACAGGATCAGAAATATTTAGTCGCTGGAACCTATAAGGTTATACGGCGACTTATCAGATGATAATGTTTCGAACTTATCTTTTAAAAATTAAGTAAACTAATCTATGGAATATTTTGGAGTTCCATTGTGATTGGTTAAACAGATCTATCTATCTTCTTATTATTTTATCTACTGTGTTTACATTTGAAAACAGATCTTTTCCGACGCCCCCCACTAAATTCTTTTACAAAAAAAACAAGACCTATAGGCTCTCGAAAACTTGATTTTCATAAGCACATCCCCCCCCCCCCCCCCCCCCCCCCCCCCCCCCCTCTTCGTTCACAAAAAAATCCGCAGGCGCTAGCTCTTACGGTTAGGACGCCGCTCTCGTGAAACGTTTTGGGGAAATCAAGCTGCTTGCCGTCAGGGGCCAGATATTGTTTTGCCAATTGTTTTTTAGTGTACCCCTTCAATAGCATGATACTGTCTTAAAAGGATTTTGAAATCGCTTGAGCCGTTTAGCCGCCGAATTAAATTAAAGAAATAGCTATTTGGACTTTTTCACATTTTAAAGCTGGTTTTTTGTCTACCGTCTGCACGACCAACCCACAATCCGATGTACCTTTCGGCTCTACGTAAAAACAAAATTAACAAACAAACAAACCAACAACAACAAAAACCAAGCAAAACAAATACACCCGCATTTCGGAACTGCGCGGCGTCGGTATGGCGCATTGACAGTGGCGATGGTGTAACCTAGAATTTAAATGCACCGGCGCGTAGTCTCCGCGGCGTATGTCCGCGCAGGTGGGATCGCCCAAGCGACGGTGAATGCATGCGCGGCGCACCATAAATGTTTACTGGGGTGTAAGTAAACAATCCTGCGTTCCGGTCAGTGACCTCTGTTACCAGCTGTACCGCCTTTACTTTGGAACCTTCAGACAATATCATTTGATTAATCCATGTGTGTGTGTGTGAGAGAGAGAAACTTGGTACATTGGACCCCCCCCCCTCTCCCCCTTCAAATGCAATACAGAGAGGGCTCATTTCTACCGAGAACTGTGAAGGACTGGAACCGCCTTCCCAATGAGACGGTGGAGGCGGCAACGGTTGATGCCTTTGTGTCGCGGGCCTCCGCAAACTAAGTCACAGTACTCACAACAAAAACTAGGCTTCTCCGGACACGGACTCTTTGCTATGATTTACGGACTATGATAATGATAACGACCAGAGTACGCAAATGGACTGTAACAAAGCACCACCCTTTTCATGCCATAAACATACGGACAACGCACTTTTACTTTCTGCGCACCCACACAATGGAATTCTCTCCCCTTTCACATCCGCCACTCTCAGACACCCCAAGCATTCAAACGAGCACTTAAAACGCACCTCTTCAAGAAATACAACCCCTGATTTTGTTTTCTCAGTCCATCAGTAGGCTACATGTAGTGTATTTGTTGTTTTAGTGATAATGTGATAATGTATATAAACATCTAGGGCTGTTTTCAGTATTGTTGATAACATGTTCTGTTTGATTAAGGGTATTCAGCTGGTATTTCCTTGTTTTCACTACCTATTTTATTCATGTTTTTATTATTTAGTTAGTGGAAGAATCTTTTGTAATGTATGTTTGATGGTGTATGCTTTTAATTAAGCGTTGCTGACTATGAATGTAGATGTAAATGCTTGTATAACTGTGTTTTAATCTTAAATGTGTCAAGCGCAAAGAGCATAATTGTAAAGTTATGATGTTGCGCTATATAAATGCTCATTTATTATTATTATTATTATTATAATGATCATTATCATGATCGTGGGCATCATTGGAAAGAAGAAAAACAAGAGGCGAAGCCTTCAAGGCTCACGTAAGAAATCGACAAACAGTAACACAAACTCAATCACTCCGTCACACATACACACACACAGTACACACACACACACACGCACACACACACACACACACACACACACACACACACACACACACACACACACACACACACACACACACACACACACACAGAAAGAGCATAGGTGAAACTGTGCAAGAAAGCGAGACACTAGATCTAGATCTGTCTGTCTGCATGCAGCCAACTTACATGGACACGACTGCCAACTAGTCTCGGCCCGCTCAAAATAACAATCACCGAGACTTTCAGTAATTCCATCGCGTGACGTCTAACCCTCGTACGTCATAATGTGACGTCAATGTAATATGACGTCTTCAAATGTTAAAGTTTCTACCACAGACATACATACATACGCACGCACGCACGCACGCACGCACGCACGCACGCACAGACACATAGGCTACACTTACGTGAGCCAAAAATGTGTGTGTGTGTGTGTGTGAGTGCAGGGCGGGATCTAGGCAGAAGGGCTGTTAACCCCCCTCCTCCCCCTTACCCGGCAAATGTACCTTTTTCTCTTGGAGAGACCAAAAATACCCCTTTCAAGTGCTAAATTTCAAAGACGCTGGGAGGGCACACACCACACCGCCTGGCAAGCCCCTGTACCCCATGTAGCCGCCTTTTGGAAGCCCCTCCCTCTCATGCATGAGGTCCAGCCCTGCATGGTGTGTGAGTGTATGTGTGTGTGAAGTCACATAGATGTGCTCTAACAAGAAGGCAAAGATACTTCTGTTACAATTTTTCCAGAAGGCAATAAACATTTTCCCCTATGTGTGTGTGTGAGTGTGTGTGTGTGTGTGTGTGTGCAATGTCACATGCATGTACTCTAATAAGAGGACACAGACACCAATGTTGCAATTGTTTCCATTTTTATTACCATGCTCCCACCACTTGTCACATATTGCCAAAATCGGCTCCTGTGATGTATCCCACAACCAACACCTAGTGAGTATCCAGATCCAGAAGTACAGTTGAACCCCTTTTTTAAGCCCCCTCCCCCCCCCCCCCCTCCACCCTAATAAGATTCCCTCGCTTTTAAGACCCTGTTTTCTCAGACCTTCTGTTTATACCCTCTGTAAATTTACCCCCATTTTAAGATCTGATTTTCTCAGTTTTTGAGGTCGTAAATTGGGGGTTCCACTGACTGGTGATGTCACTGTGCCTTCTTTCCTTGCAGTGAACAAACAGGTTGTGCAAAGCCTTGTAGAACACTACCAACAGAAATGCAAAGACAAGGGACTCGACCGGGACACTGTACGTGATGATCTCATGAACCAGTTTGACATGTTGGATGATTTTCTCCTCGACAGAAGTGAGTTTATCAACAAAATGTATAATACATTAAAGATGAAACTGTGATGTACGTTTTGAGCTCTGAAAATGAAAACCTTAAACTTGGAAAGTAATTTGGTAATAAGAGTTATAATATCCCACATGAAAAGGAAACACAGATTCATAGTGCTCAGTACTGAGTGAGTAAGTGTGTGTGTACGCAATTTGGTGAGCACTCTGTTTTGTTGTTGTGTTTGAATGTATTATGTATTGAATGTACTCAAGCCAAGCAACATTATAAGATGTTTGGTGGCTTGTTGACAGACCAGCTTTTTTGTTGGTCCAAGGGGATAAATATGAGACAAAAGGCGATATGCTCCCCGAGGACCAACAACAAAATGCTGGTCTGACAACAAGCCACCAAACATCGTTTTTGTCATCATTTTGGTTGTGCAACAAAATGCACAATAACTCACAGGGAGACGAATTTTTAGAATCCAACTCCGGGCCACAAAGCATCGTCACAGTAGCACGAGATAACACGTCAAACTTGTATCAATGTATGTGACGTCAAACGTAGCTTGTTGACGCTTTTCTTCCAGTCTAAAAATGTACAGAGCTGCGATCATACCTGTGAGTTCAGTAAGTGTTGAGCATATTTCTTTTCTTTTAAGTGTTTATGACTTTTCGTTGTGGATTTTGCGATTACAGAGATAAGTTGCAAATTGACCATGATCGAGTCGCCGCGGTAATTATCAACATTGATTGGGTCTTTGAGAGTGAATGCTTACAATCGTTGTCCTCGGAAACACAAATCCAAAGCCGCGATGGTTCCACACATCAAACAATCAGCCTGATTGGCTTTTACTTTGACAATCCACGTTTCACCTGAAAGCTCAAACCCATTCACCACCTCGAGTTATTGCATGGGGAACATGAGATTTATTTCCCAGGTGTTCGTGAATGAAAACTCGTAAAAATGATGACAATCCTTTTTATTGCACATCGTTGTAATAAAGTCTTATGTCTTACTGTTAGATACTGGTTTTTTGCACTGTTTGAAATGACTGATTCTAATGATGAGAACGGTTGTTCCAGTCTTCAGGACCTTCGACATCAGTGCCAACACCCAGCATTTAAAACTTGATGATTATGTGATGGGAATGGCAACCTTTCTTACTGGAAACCTAGAGGACAAAATGAGGTGTAAGTGGAATTAGTAATTACAAATGTTGATGCGTATCAGAGGTGCATGTGTTTGATGTTATATTTGAGCAAAGAAAATCCAACAAAAGATTCACTTAACTTTTATTTTAGTAGGTTTAGTGTTCCGACAAAAATACATCCATTTTTGTGCTTGATTCTTTTATTCTGTTTTCTTCAAGTTTAAAAAAAAATCTTTTCATCTGTGACTGGTGTACTATTTGTAAAACTTAAACATTTGTTTGACCGATTACAAACAGGACTCAGATGTGTATTAGATTTGTTTTTAAATCTAACAGCTGAGATAAGCTTTTGTTTATTTGTTTGTTCCAGGGTTTTTGATAATTTATTTCTTTCAAGAAAATGTAGGTGTTGAACATGTGATTCATGTTCTTGATGTGTTGCATGTTTGCTTTGGTTTTCAGTTTGTTTCAATGTGTATGACTTGAATGGTGATGGCTACATTACACGTGAAGAAATGTTCCAGTTTCTTAAGAACAGTATGGTCACGGTAAGTCAATGTTTTTTATTTACAAGTGATTGGCATGCTATCGATCTTTCTAAAAGATATTTGAAGAACAAAAGAATGCTTTCCTTTAGTGTTTAGCCTCCCACGAAGTGGAGGTCAGGGCCTCTATGACTTCTTTTTAACTTGTTTACCTAGGTTCGTTAGACTAAAATGAAAAAATAAAATCTCTATGTTTGGACACAGACACATGCAGATCGCGGCTGTTCACAGAGCTTCATTTCTGCCCCCTTAGCCGCAGGCATGCCGAGCTATTTTTAGCATGTTTTCAACCACCGCTCTACACAGCCGTGCTGGCTTGCTCAGAGCCATACAACTGATAAGTACTATCTTCCCGTGTAGCGCAGAAAAATTTGGGTATAACAAGAAAGCGATTTTAACAGTGTGCTGGCTGCAGCGGTTGGTAGCCTTTGCCTTGACTATTTTTAACTCGCACTAAAATGCAGGCCGTACAAACACTCACACAGATGCTGTGTTTTCCCAATCAATAACTCACAGAGAATAAGAAGAAAATCCTGCTACAGTGTGGTACCTGCAATGTGAGGCCTCTCTAATACGTAATAGTCACCTCCCAATAAAGAAAACCTCCTGTTGTCTCTTTATCTGCCATCTTTACCAAAGTGTGCCTATTGCGGCAGGCCACCTGCAATGAACTTTTGGCTGCTCCCAGTGGAGTCCTTCGGTTGCAAGGACCACTTGCTGTACTGGAAGCAATGTAAATCAACTGAAAGTTTAGCTGAAATCATGCTCATAAGGCAACAAAAAAAAATAGTCTGTTTACGGTAACCCGACCGACCCTATTTTTTTCGCGCGACCCTAGACTTTTTTTTGGCATTTGGCGGGGGGAAAAAAAAACATCCAAAATAACGTAAAAATATGGTTTTTTGGAAAAAAAAAAGAAAAAAAAAATCCCGACCTACCGACCCTATTTTTTTTTACCTATGTTACCGTAAACAGACCTTTTTTTTTTTTTGCCTAATGTTGACAGACTGTACCTACAACTTGCTTTGTGATTGTTTTTCAGAAATCTCATGACGCCGATCAAGATGATGCTGATGAAGGCATCAAAGAGCTCACTGAACTGGCTTTGAAAAAACTGGTGAGACTTCTAGTTTTTGTCTGTTAATTTGTTTGTTTGTTTGTTTGCTTGTTTGATAGCTGTCGTCTAAGTGTTTGTGGGTATTTGGGTATTCTTTTTTGTGTTTGGTATTTGGTATATTTTATTGTCCTTGGGGAATTCCCTCAAGGAAATTGGGGCTGCTATCCCTGCATGCAGCGACAGAATCTCGCTACCCTTTTTTTCTGCATGCATGTATTTTTGTTTTCCAAGGCCTAAGACGTTCACTTTGACCTTGGGATCTTTATCGTGTGCGTAGATCCACACGGGAGTGTTCAGGCACTTAGGAGAGTCTGCACAAATTAGACTCTGGGAAATAAATCCCTTGCCTAACATGGGGCTCGAACCCATGCTGATAGCAACAACTGATTTTGAAGCCAACGCCGCTACCAACTGAGCTTTGGACACCCCAATTTTATCATATCATTGTCTTCCTGTGACAGTTAACATGGTTTATTTATATTTTTGTGTTAGTGCTTGCATTAACATACAAGTTGAACATCCCAAAATTTGCGCAGCATCCAAATGTACACCATCATTTATAGTTGACGGTGAACATGAAGAAGGTTATTTAGTTTGTGCATTTCTTTGTTTGTTTTCCATTTCTGGTAGTGAATGTGCTTTATTTTTTCAGGACCAGGATGACCATGATGGCAGAGTGTCCTTCAAAGACTTTCAGGCAGCTGTGTTTGGCGACAAACTTTTGTTGGAGTCCCTTGGGCAGTGTCTTCCTGATGAAAAGGTCATTTGTATACCACAATACAGTAATACTTTTTTTAAATCTTCATAGAGAAATTACTTTTGCGACTGACAACAAGTACACTCTGAAACACAATTAAAGTATTAAGACATTAAAAACACTTTGATATAATATATAACTTGGCAACATTTATTTACTATTTTATGGCCGTGAAAAACACTGCAGGGGTGAATGCGACAGAGGAGACAGTTAATTTAGAATGCATGCATGTATTTAGAGGCTTAAAAGTGTCTCTCCATGTAAATGTGTGTGTGTGTGTGTGTGTGCTTAAGTGTGTCTGTGTCTAAGGGTGTGTGTCATTTTAAATGTCCTTTTTTATATCCAGAAGCACATATTTTCCTACCTTTGCCTACTGTATTTCAGGCCCGATGCCGATACCTGAAAATGCTGGGTGATCCTGATATGAACCATCAGCCCACAACCATCACCGCAAAGAATCGAGTGAGCACCACCAAGAGAACAAAGTTCCCAGAACAGCAACGTGCTTAGTGTGTAACAAAATTAACTTGAAAAAGATAGATAGATAATTTATTGCCAAGTGTACAATACATGAATGAACATAAAAAATACACGAGGAAAGCAGCTTGCTGTGTGATAAAAACAAAAATAAATAGCATTCATACATCACTGGCGCATAGCATCATACATACATGGGTAAGACAATTTGGTATCACAGTAACTAATACATACACTATACAGACATGGTGAGAACTATGAAACTCTAAGAGCTATCGGAACCACAATAAAAGTACGCAGAATAAGATAGGATCCCCCCCCCCCCCCCCCACTATCAACTACTGTAAGAACTGAACATGTTCCATACTGATAAAATGTACCTCTAAAACAGCACATAAAAATAAACTCTTCCAACACATCACAGTGGTTAAAGAACGACTAAAACTACTAAAACATACTAGATGTGTATTCCGGTAATATAACCAGCTGCTAAAACATAGTCTGGCTTCATCGCGTCACAGTGGTGTCACCATACTAAAACCCACTCTATATATCACAGTATGTAATGTCAGCTACTAAAACCATACTCCTAGAGCATCCTAAAACGTGTCACAATCTGTAGAGTTCATTTACCGGTTATTAAAAGCCAGGACAGCCTGGGGGTAGAAACTGTTTCTGAGTCTTGCCGTATGGCATCTGAGGGTTGGGGTTGGGAGGCAGTGAGGGAAGATGCTAGGGTTGGGAGGAACTTGGGGTTTGGGGGGCCATGAGGGACGCATGTTTTGGGTGGTAGGGGAGTGGGTTTATGTGGAAAGCAACGTTGAAGACTCAGACAATCAAAATGAGGGGATCTTGATACTGCGCAAGACATTCTTTCTTTCTGTTTGATCAATATTTTAACGCGCATGCATGTCACAATGTATCGATTGAACATTGGATTTCCCTTCTTTGAGCCATGTGACATCAGAGGCCAACAAAACTTCATATTTAGGCGGCCAGCCGAGACAACAAAATAGTGCATGATTGTGTGCGTTCAATCATAAAAACTTGGAGGAATTCTAACCAGAATCGATCGACACATAAATGTTATTTGTATTTTGAATAACATATATTGTACTTAGTGATGGTGTATATACCAGAACAGTGACTACTGTTAATATGAATGAAATGTGGGAAACCTGAACTGTTATGAATGAAATGTGGGAATACTGTTTTTGTGTCTTTTTCTTGTTTTTCTGCAAAGACTTGAAGCGTTAATTGGTACTAGACCATTCCTCATGGTTCCAAGTGACAATGCTGTGGCATTAAAAGGGAAAAGTATTCAAAATCCGTGAGAAACAACACACATTGCAAGTTCATTTTGTATTATTTATTTGTTCTGTTCCATTTCAAGAGGGTATTGTTCTTTTTCAGTGACAATGACAACATTTTCATCCTTGAATTTGAAGGAAGGACACAATTCAGTTTGATTAGCCTAGAAATCCATCCACTTTCTTTTATTTTTTCTCTCACAAGTCTCCAAAGAACGTCTGTGATAATTTTAAATCTTTCTGTTTTAAAGCTTTATTAGATCAGTTTATCCAATTTATTTTTTTGTTTTGAATAAAAAGACATCTGATTTACATCATGTACAATTTTATTCAAAAGGAACCATTTCATATGAGGCAACTGTGTGTGAAATTTTGTATGAAGATTCACCCCCGGGATTGTGTTATTTATTTATTTATTTTTAACTTTGATTTACTTATTTTGTTTTGAACGTACTTTTCTTTTTATATTTTCTTTTTTTGGGTGGGGCAGGATCATAAAACATTTAGAAGTGATTTATATGGATGCTGTAATTCTTTAACATTTATACTCTTCACATCCAAAGTTTAGGGCAGATGTTAGTGTTTACTGCAGTGATGATTTCAAAGTCTAGCAGTCCTTTGAAGACTTTTTCACCTGAAACATTACGCAATTTTTGTGTCTGCATTTTTTTGTTTTGTACATATACTTTCCTAGTATGTTCCTCATTAACCTGTGTTAATTCTGTAAAATTAATTCTGCTAATTTGTCATGTCTTTTGATAAAAAAAATATTTAGAAAAACCATGCACTTTTAGAGAATAATTTGGAACCACCAGAGAATGAACACTAGAGAAAATGTGTGCAATGACAGCAAAACGAACAAAACAAAATTTGAGAAGACAAAAAAGAACAAATCCAATATCTAGGTCTTTTAATTTACCTCATGCAGTACTGAATGCATGTAAATCCCAGAAGAATAATTTAAACACGGACTTTGAAATTGCAGATATTGAAACAAGTGGAATATTGGATTCAGGTTTATCAAATTGGAAAGAAATTATAAACTCATCAGTAATTCTGGAATGTTTAGGTGACTGTGAAATGAAAAAAATAAGTAATATATGGTGTTACTTTTTTTAATATTTCCTTGAGAACAATTTAACATATATGTGAACAATAACTGACATGGACATGTGATCAGAAAAAATAAAGAAAAATGTACAGAAATGAAATATTTGTGAGACTTTTGGTTTCTTTTTGGTGTGTATGTGTGTGTGTTTGTGAGTGAATATATGAAAGTTTTGTATCAAAAATTATGATTGCATACATGAAATATTCCACCAAAACGAATTCAGAAAAAAAATCTTGGATGAGACATTTAAAACAAAGTCATTCTGCTTTTGTTTTTTTCTTCTTCTGAGGATCAAAGACTCTTGAAGGCAGACCCATAAAACAATTGGAATGGCTAAGAAAATACAGTATATAAATTGCACACATTTCTCACATAAATACTTTTTAACAGGAAAAAAGCATTCACTCAAAATGCTTTATATGCACAGGTTTGGAGCTTTTCATAGATCTCCAGATAATACAATTTTGGAAAAAAAGATGATCAGGTTATCATAGATTGATGCACACAAACACACATACATGCAATATATTATGAAATAAACTGTGTGTTTGTCTGTTTGTTGGTCTCTATCTTTGTAGTTGTCAAAGTTGAGACCTTATTTGTTATAAAATAATAGAAATCGAACCGACATATTTTGACCAGAAATCAAACTGAAAATAAATGTCATTGTAATGTATCAGTTTTCCAAAGGGCAAGATAAACAAAGATGTTTGGGAAACAATTTTTAAAAAGCGCTTGATCTTGTTTGTTTTGTTTTTAATTCATTTATTTATATATTTATTACTATTCCCTGTTTTCTTCTTTTTTTACCTTTTTTTTGGAGATGTATAGTGTATAATTGTTTTGCTTGTGCATCGGCGTTATTTTGAGAAAGGCCATAGGTGGAGAACTGACGAGTCGGTTCCCGAGCCTGGCCGAGCACCGGCCCGGGGACCGACACTCTCCAGAACTAGCTACCTTTATTTTTTGAGGACCATTGTTCGTTCATTTTATAAAAAGCTTTTCTTTTAACTTCAATTCAAAGAACTGTGGTCTTTGCTATATTGGAAAAAGATGAATGGAGATCATTTTTAGACTCAGAAAGATTTGAATTTCGGCAACAGCGCGAGTCACTGATGTGAGATATGGGTAACTGCCGGTTCCCGAGCCTGGGGGCTCAAGCACCGACTCGTCGGTTCCCGAGCCACTCCGTGGTTTGAGGCAAGTGGAACAAGGGAGGCAATCATGCCTAGCTTTGACGACTTGCGTCCCATATAAAAGCTCTTTAATGTAGAAGGTATCGCGACAAGTTTCCGGTCTGGCTGACTTGCAATTTCACTGGAAACGGACAGTGGACAGTCGAAAATAACAAAATGGTAAGGACTTTTATGCATTGCCACTGTTGGAATTCTTATCTTGATTTCTGAACTTCTCTGTATTTACCGAAAGCGCGATATGCGGAAGCCTGTGGATGTTTGATTGAAGTAGAATATCGGTAGCATGTGATCTTACACAAAATTCTTCAGCCTGATCATTATTATCATACCTCTCTCTCTGGGCGAGGGCTGGTTGAAAAAAAGCTCGTTGTATTGCTTATGCCACAACCCTCAAAAAATAAGATTTGATTTGATTTGATTTGATCTCTCTCTCTTTTCCATCCTTCTGTTTGTCAGTCAGTCTTTTTGGTCTCTTTTTCTCTGCCCTTTCTCTCATTCTCCTGTAAAGTTCTGTGTAAGCCTGTCTTGTGTGAACGAAAACATTGACTGATTGACATCAACAACCAGTCTTCTGGAGATGCGGCAAAAGAAGCTCTGTTGTTTCAGCACTGCCTGAGACTAAGAAAACACAGCTGAAATCTCTTTTTAGGAACAACAGGTTTCAGACAATAGTGTGTCACTGTCAGTCCAAAGGTGGTAAGAAAACGACTGTTTGACTGCAAAATGTTTGAAACCAGAATGTATGACGTGATACCAGATGCAGCAGAAACAGCTTCGGAGGATGTGAGACAAGACATGCTCTCCCTTTGGAGAGGGCAGCAAGTGAACTGGGTTCCTTCAAAGAAGAAATTGAGCAACTTAGCACAGACTTACATGACTATCTGCATGTTATACGAACATTCCTCGAGACTGGAGCAAGACTATAAATTATGTCTCTGCCTTTGTGTTGACTAAAAAGCAGCTTTGTTATCCGGCAATATGATCGATCGCATTGACATTGGACTCGGACTAAAGTTACTTTCGACTTGGATGTTACGAAGTGGAAAATAATTGCGGGGTCTGGTTTTGTATCATACTCTTGTCGCGCGTTATATTCTGTAAATTCCCCATTGCAACGGGCCGACAGCCTATAGCAATTAAACTTTTGTATTCGTATTCTCTCTCTCTCCAATTCTTCAGACGAGCTACATACAGTAGTTTCCATTGTCAGAGTGCTGAGAACATGAACTCTGACGTCGACTAATTTGTTATAAAGTAAAGTAATCCGATTTTAACGAATTATAAACACCTCACCATTCATAAAGATAAAGGAATAAACTGTTTTTAACAACTGTTTTGTCTGTGCAGAGCATCCTTGCATACAATGGCGCTGCCATCATTGCCATGAAAGGCAAAGACTGTGTGGCCATCGCAGCAGATCGACGCTTTGGTGTCCAGGCACAGACAGTCAGCATGGACTTTGACAAAGTCTTTGAAATGGGACCACACCTATTCGTTGGTCTTCCTGGACTTGCTACAGATGTACAGACTATGTATGTTGCAACTGTTACATTTGTGTGAAAAGGTGTCATAATAGTTGTGTACAGTGGAGTCCGGGTACAACGAATCTCAAGGGAGATACCTTTTAGTTTGTTATATCAGCAATTCGCTGTAGAGTTTTCAACCCTAAATGGCCTTAAGACAAGTTTTTCCACTCACCTTCAAATGATCGTCCCATCGATCTTTCCTTGGAGAGTACAATCTCTGCATGTTTTCAACAGCTTCATAATATAATCCATAGAGAGAGGCATAGTTCAAATGTTCACTTTACTGTCACAATTTTAGAAGTAAAATTTAAAAAGTCGTGTAAAAGCATGTACATGTACATTCTGATCAATCTCCGTGTCCGTCAAAAAAGACACTGCACATACTGACACTGCCGCGACACATGTACTAAGCTGTTTTTAAAAAGTCCAGAATGTTTGTCTGACGCTGCTCAGAACTGGCACACTTCTCCACTGTACACTCCAATTTGGAGATCATATCCAAGTCACAGACATCGCTGCACTTTGCCTGCAAGTAGCGACGTAGGGTATTGGCAGCAACACGTGCTTTTGTGGTAGTTGGTGTTGGGAGCGGTTCTGGGTCAACACAGCGGCGGTGGCTGTTCCGTGCACCTCCCGCTGTTTGTTCAGAGTTCGCTCATCACGCGATGTGCACTTGTGTTTGTGTATTTTTGTGTATTTTTGTCTTTGGAGACAATTATTGACATCAGTTTGTTGTAGCCTTGTGACTTTTAGAGACAAAACGGCTCTGGGGCGATGAAAACGTGTTTGTTGAAAGAGGGGTTCGCTATGCAAATGAGTTCAAAAGGTTCGATGTAGCCGGAAAGTAACAAGTAAGAAATAGAAGGCTGTCTGCCGGGAAATCAATGGCAGTTTGTTAAAAGAGGGATTTCTTTATACCCAGGTTCGTTATTGCTGGATTCCACGGTATCATGGTATGTGCTTGTGACTGTGAGTACATGCATAGTTATAAAGATTTTAAGTAGCCTCTGGAAGCTCTCAAAATACACCCTCCCTTTCTTTGCAGACACTGACTGTTGGCTGCGCTTACGGCCACGGTTTGTGGTTGAGTCCTGCCATCTCATAGGTTGAAATTATGCAATATCGCTGTCGGGAAGAATTACACATTTCATGTTATTGTAGACCATGGATGATGGACATGTGGGAAAACGTTCTTTTTATGGCTGAATGTTTTGACAGAAATATCATAATTATAACCACATAGATAGCGCATCCTAGGATATAATTAACTCTCATCTAAATGTATTTTACACCATGAATTTATTGCTGACCTTTGTAACTGTTCAGTCACTATTTATTTTGTTTTCAGTTCACAGAGGTTAAAGTTCAGACTGAACTTGTATGAGCTGCGTGAAAACAGACGTATCAAACCACAGACGTTTATGAGCATGGTTTCCAACCTGTTGTATGAAAGAAGGTGAGGTTTTTCATGTAACTGAGAGGGTGTTCAATTTACTTGTTTCACATGTGACATCCTTTGTATTTTTCAAGTTGCAGCCTATTAGTATGAGAAATTCTTTTCCTTACTTCAGCCTTTTCTGCATGGTTATTATGCATGAATTATAATTTTCTCACACTGATGGATGCAGATTATAGAACAGTAACGGTTTGAGTCTGTTTAGGACGGGCGCAGTGGCGTGGTGGTAAGACGTCGGCCTCCTAATCGGGAGGTCGTGAGTTCGAATCCCGGTCGCTGCCGCCTGGTGGGTTAAGAGTGGAGATTTTTCCGATCTCCCAGGTCAACTTATGTGCAGACCTGCTTGTGACTTAACCCCCTTCGTGTGTACACGCAAGCACAAGACCAAGTGCGCACGGAAAAGATCCTGTAATCCATGTCGGAGTTCGGTGGGTTATGGAAACACGAAAATACCCAGCATGCCTACTCAACGAAAGCGGAGTGAAGCTGACTGTGCTCTCAGAGTATAGTGTGGGGAACCCATATGGGCAAACGAGCTCACACGTAACCAGAAAAATTCTGGAACGCTGAAGAAGAAGAAGAAGAAGAGTCTGTTTATAGCAAATGCATTCGGTTGTAGGAAAAAGAAAAAACGTTTCTGAACACAAATTTCTGGGAACATGTTTCACTTATTCAAATATGAATAAGCGTTTACAGTGCAGGTGAAGATAACATTTAAACTGTATTATTTTTTGCTGGTCTCAGGTTTGGACCCTACTTCGTAGAACCGGTCATAGCTGGTCTGGATTCCAAGACGAATCAGCCTTACATAGCCTCCATGGATCTGATTGGCTGCCCCATGATCACCGACGATTTTGTGGTCAGCGGCACTTGCTCGGAACAGATGTACGGCATGTGTGAGTCCTTGTGGGAGCCTGATCTGGTAAGCTGTAATTTTCATTTTTTGTTGTTGTTGTTGTTATGCTGGGTAAGAACTGTAACAAATGGAAAAAAAGGGAAAGGAACTTGTTTTTAAGCGAAACAAACATTCAGATGCATGCTGTCATATGCACACACCGGCTTTGGACATGGTTTTGTTCAGCCTACAGCTTCTGCGCGACCAATGATAACACAGGGTGACTTGTTGCATAGTAACAGTAAATTCACTGGCATCAGACCTCAAGGATGTTGCATACCATGTACCACTAACTGTGACTTGCTTCTAACAAAACAAAAAGTACCCTGTATTTGTTTTGTTTTTTGCATATTTCATAGTTTGAACATACTGTCTTTTAGGTACTGTGTCTGTACACTATCCTTCAGGAATGCAGAATGTAAGGATTTGCACATCCCTTGTCAGTTGAGTCAGTTTGTGTGTCAAGGTTATTGTGTTTCCATTGGCCATTATTTTCACTTCAATGCAATTGGGTAGCTTTTTACCCACACCATCAGAGGTTTTCAGGTTTCAGGGGATAGATCCGTCCTGATGTCTGCGATTTTTGGAAGAACATGTTTACGCTAAATTTAGTTCTTCTTCTGCGTTCGTGGGCTGAAACTCCCACGTACACTCGTGTTTTTTGCACGAGTGGAATTTTACGTGTATGACCGGTTTTTTACCCTGCCATTTAGGCAGCCATACGCCGTTTTCGGAGGAAATTTAGTTGTTCAGTACGAAGGATTTTATGTGTAACATACTCTCTATTGCAGAGCCCAGATGACTTGTTTGAGACCATCTCCCAGGCACTGATGAACGCATTTGACCGCGATGCACTGTCAGGTTGGGGAGGTGTTGTCTACATCATGTGAGTACATGTGTTTTATATATGTCAGGATAGAAAATGTAGTTGCTCTTGTCTTTGAATCTGTGGACAATAACATGAAATAGATTGTGTGTGTGTGTGTGTGTGCTCTTTATAGTGTGTGTGTGTGTGTAATAGTATGTGTGATAACGTGCCTGTTTTTTTGTTGCAGTGAGAAGGACAAGGTGACAAAGAAGCTTCTCAAAACTAGGATGGATTAGGGTGCATCATTTCCGTTTACATCAGATGTTTTTTATATGTGTGTCAGAAAAAGACTCTTTTGTGCCCATCTTGATCATTCATCATGTCTTTGTCATCCATGCTACATGTTGTTGAGAACTTATTCGAAAGAAATGTCAGATTTAATTTGAATGTGCAGACTTTTTGTTGTTGTTTTCAGTGTGTGGGTACGCTCATGTGTTTTTGTGAGTGAGTGAGCGTGAAGGAATTCAGAAACATCCATGACAGACATAACACGGTTTGATTACCTGTATTCATTATTTGTCACTTCTCATCACAGTATGCTGGAACATGTTTTCATTTAACATCTGCAAATCTGCATTCAAGCTTCCAAATCATTCTCACATATTCAAAGAGCACACAAGGGTTCTATCATGAAAATTCACCATGTTCCAACACTTACACTAATCTTGCCATGGCAAGTCAGGTACAGTGGAGTCCGGGTACAACGAATCTCAAGGGAGATACATTCTAGTTCGTTATATCAGTAATTCGCTGTAGAGTTTTCAACCCTAAATGGCCTCAAGACAAGTTTTCCCAATCACCTTCAAATGATCGTCCCATCGATCTTTCCTTGGAGAGTACAATCTCTGCATGTTTTCAACAGCTTCATAATATAATCCATAGAGAGGCAAACTAACAGCGGGAGGTGCATGAAAAGCGTCAGTTTTCACGATAAAACTTTGACTCGCTCATTCACGGGACATAACTGCACTCCGGACTGTCCACAGTGTTGAGCAATTTAGGAGACTTCACTGCCTGAGGAGAGTGTTGATTCAAACGAACGCGTGGTTCTATATCGCGTCACTCGGTCACGGATCGGAGAAAACAAAAAACAGTTCCAGATTTTGAAACCATGTTCGTCAGCCATTGTTTTTAGTGTGATAGGGTGGAGTGGAAGGGGGGAAAATAGGCCAGGAAGCATAAATGAGACGCCAAGACAGAGGTTGCGATAACGTGACTTTTAATTAACGTACACCAGAAGCAAACACCAGAAAGTAGACACCAGAAAGTAAACACCAGAAAGTAGACACCAGAAAGTAGACACCAGAAAGTTAACACCAGAAAGCAGTGTAGATTCTCCTCAGTGAGCACACGTAAAAGGAACAGTAAACACAAGAGCACAGGTTTCGGAATTCAGTTACAACCACACGTCGACCGACACATATCAGCAGCACACAGCTCAGTATTACAAATCGCGTTCTCTCCTCTAGTCTAACTGGTCAGTCTTTTAAAGGCTGGCCACTTCCGATACCCTGTGGCGATAAGCCAATAGGGAGAATACCTAGGTGTCAGACAACGGGGGGGCGCGTCGTCTTAAGATTGCCTGCCCAATGAAAAGGGATCGTTACCGAGGCATGAAGCCGTGACGGTGTCACGCACCGGAAATATTACGCACACCGGATAAGGCTCATTAGATTACAAGCAGTGTCAAAGCTGATACACAGAAGGGGGGGGGGGGGGGGGGGGGTAAGAGACTAAAACCTCCAAGCCACCTGGCATCTTCTATGATGTACCCTGTCAAAAGAAATGACACCCACTTGACAAAACGCCGTCCAACGATACCCAGACAGTCTGGCGGCACATTACATAACGACCACCTAAATCTGGGATAAGAGGTTAGAAAGGAATCCGGTCGAGTCTTCCCTACGATAGTGAACACACAATACTCCTAGCGGGAGACACAACTTGGGTCAGGGGAAGATGATAGACAGGGGAGGCAACTGAGTCGGGCAGGAGATAATTACACAAAAAGACTGCATACGCCACTTGACTACATCAGCAAGACAGACCACATGTGCACGAGCTTCGCTCCCGTCGCGATATAACCTTGAATGGTTGAAAACGACGTTAAACACCAAATAAAGAAAGAAAGAAAGAAAGCACGAGCTTCGCTGACGTACATCGCAAAATGTCATGACGTCACCACAACTTTTGGTTTTGGTTCGATCTGTTCCGTGCACCTCCCGCTGTTAGTTTGTTCAGAGTTCGCTCATCACGTGATGTGCACTTGTGTTTGTGTATTTTTGTCTTTGGAGAGAATTATTGACATCAGTTCGTTGTAGCCTCGTGACTTTTAGAGACAAAACGGCTCTGGGGCGATGAAAACGTGTTTGTTAAAAGAGGGGTTTGTTATGCAAATGAGCTCAAAAGGTTCGATGTAGCCGGAAAGTAACAAGTAAGAAATAGAAGGCTGTCTGCCGGGAAATCAATGGCAGTTTGTTAAAAGAGGGATTTCGTTATACCCAGGTTCGTTATAGCTGGACTCCACTGTACATTAAACTTCAATCAAGCATTATTATAGTAACATTCTCAGAAGTGTGAGTATCATTAAAAAAAAAGTACCAACAGTTTGACAATATTGTGAAACAAAAGACAAACAAATATTAGACACTAATAAAGAAATGAAGACTGGAAGACAATTTTTGATTAATACATTTTTATGACATTTTCCTTTACCTGGAATGGTTAATTTACGAACATGCCAATATCAGCTTGGAATGCTCTATTTAGTTACAGGCATCGCAAATTACACATACCGTAAAATCCCTAGCAAACGCCCAGTATTTAGCAAACGCCCACCCCCCACTTCTGCCCAAAAGTTGTGCAGAGGTGTCAATACCTAGCAAACGCCCACCCGGTTTAAAGAAAAGACGTTTTAGGACAGTCGGCCTCGTATATCAACAATTGGTGCACACTGTTCGATGGTTCTCGCGAGTTTTCTTCCAGAAGAAGCTGAGAGTGGAGACGACAGTGAAGACGATGATGTTGACTTCGAATGACTATAATGAGCCCACGATCATCAACCCTACCAGAACTCCAAACCAGAGAAGAAACGGTGTTTGTGCTGACGTTATTCCGAGAATGAGAAGAATCAAAGTCACTTGTGGGTTTTTTTTTCTAGCACAGATTTATTTGTGTAAACAAACGGTGTGTTTAATTTTCATTAAAATTGCATAAATCACATGGTAGTACCACTTTATTTCTCTCGTAAAGGGGTGTATACCTAGCAAACACCCACACCCTACTTTTACCCGAAATCTGTGCGGAGGGGGCGTTTGCTAGGGTTTTAACGGTACTTGTTTTACAAGTTTTGGCTCTGCACAACAGCAACTTCACCCAGGCTCGCAAACGGGTCTTTCTGTCAAAATGTCACTGCTGAACTTCTCAATCAATCAATATGAGGCTTATATCGCGCGTATTCCGTGGGTACAGTTCTAAGCGCAGGGATTTATTTTTTTTATGCAATTTATATCGCGCACATATTCAAGGCGCAGGGATTTATTTATGCCGTGTGAGATGGAATTTTTTTACACAATACATCACGCATTCACATCGGCCAGCAGATCGCAGCCATTTCGGCGCATATCCTACTTTTCACGGCCTATTATTCCAAGTCACACGGGTATTTTGGTGGACATTTTTATCTATGCCTATACAATTTTGCCAAGAAAGAATCTTTTGTCAATCGTGGGATCTTTAACGTGCACACCCCAATGCAGTGTACACGAAGGGACCTCGGTTTTTCGTCTCATCCGAAAGACTAGCACTTGAACCCACCACCTAGGTTAGGAAAGGGGGGAGAAAATTGCTAACGCCCTGACCCAGGGTCGAACTTGCAACATCTCGCTTCCGAGCGCAAGCGCGTTACCACTCGGCCACCCAGTCCTTCTGAGGTTTCAGATAATGTTGTAATGGGAATGTTCAGAAGCAAAGCAAGAAAGATCTGCAAAATGGCATTGCTTGCTTGTTTTGGTCTTGAACTTCTAAGTCATGAGGGTACACAGCCTTTGACCACAGCAGTCATGAGGGTACACAGCCTTTGACCACAGCAGTCATGAGGGTACACAGCCTTTGACCACAGCAGTCATGAGGGTACACAGCCTTTGACCACAGCAGTCATGAGGGTACACAGCCTTTGACCACAGCAGTCATGAGGGTACACAGCCTTTGACCACAGCACCAATCTTTTCAAGGTTGACAGAGTTTGATGACTTTTCGTAAAATTTGATAAATCAAAAGAACAAGTGAGGTAAGTTTATGAAATGTTAAATTACAAGTTGTAGTGTGGTGTATATACAAAACGAAACGTTCACTAAAACCTTGATCTAATCTTGAAAGTGTATGAATGAGATGCACACCAGACAAATTATACTGCAATGAAGGGTGATGTAACTTAGCATCAGATGGTGCTGTGAAGATGACAAGAAGCAAAATAACAAAACGAATGACTCAGGCAGGAAACTTGTAATGGGAATGTACAGAAGCAAAGCAAGAAAGAGCTCTACCACATACATTCAGTGCTTGCTTGTCTTGATCCATGGTATAGGAAAAGCTTCCTGTTGCTAAAAAGAGGTTAGGCTGAGAGATTGCACACAGACTGCTGTGGAGCCACAGAGGAATCAAGAGTTTAATAGAGTTTGATGGCTGTGTTGTAGGCTAAGCTTTCTCTTGCTGAACCTGGAGAAACAGGCTACAGTGTTTTTAGTTCTGTTGATTGCAGACCCCACGGAGGCCAGCTAGTCAACTTGCAGCAATGGTGATGGAGGCAATGAGAACCACCCATGCCTCAGACAAATGACCTTATGTTGTCGGCCATTGGTCACAGAGGCTCCAGTCAGCTTGCTGTGTGGGTAGAGGTGAGCAAAACATTCCCTGCTTGCTCCCAGATTGGAAAAGCATGCAGTGATAGTAGAGGAAACCAGAATCATCCACATGTTCAACCAGAGCACCCTAATGTTGCTGGCCATTGGCCACAGAGGCTCCCGCCAACTTGCTATGTGGGTAGAGGTGAGCAAAACATTCCTTGCTTAATCCCACATGGAGAAAACTTGCAGTGGTAGTGGAGGCAGCCAGAATCATCCAAGATTTAACCAGCTGTTACCTAATGTTGCTAGCCATTGGCCACAGAGCCAACTTGCTATGTGGGTAGAGGCGAGCAAAACATTCCTTGCTTAATCCCACATGGAGAAAACTTGCAGTGGTAGTGGAGGCAACCAGAATCATCCAAGCCTTAACCAGCAGCTGTAACGTTATGTTGCTGGACTCTTTTGTAAAGGGCCTATAGAGCCATAGGAAAAAAGGCACTTAAAAATGTCCAGTTATTATTATTATTGTTATTGGCCACAGAGGCTGGAGTCAGCTTGCTGTGTGGGTAGAGGTGAGCAAAACATTCCTTGAGAATCTTAAACAAATGAGGGAGAGCGCTGTTAGATCTGATCAACAAAGGGAAGTAAGCACTCTAAGATGTGCAATAGAGTAAATGACAGTTATTCACAACTATTCTCCTGGCACCCGAGAGAATAACAAGCTATGAAATGAACAAGCGACTTTCATCCTCATGCAAAGCATGCAGTGGAAGTAGATGCAACCAGAATCAAATGTTCAACCAGAGCACCCTAATGTTGCTGGCCATTGGCCACAGAGGCTCCAGCCAACTTGCTGTGTGTGTAGAGGCCAGCAAAACATTCCTTGCTTGCTCCCAGATGCAGTGATTGTACAGGCAATCAGAATCATCCACATTTTCAACCAGAGCACCCTAATGTAGCTGGCCTTTAGCCATAGAGGCTCCAGCCAGCTTGCTGTGCGGGTAGAGACGAGCGAAACGTCCCAGGGCCCAGACGGAGAAGGTGTTGCGGTAGCTGGTGTAGCTGATGGCGCATGACTTGTTGAACACCCCGCTGATGTTCTCCTGGGGCCAGTCACCATTGTCCAGCTGTCCGGCGATCAGTCTCTTCACCCCCTTCTCCAGAACTGACAGGTCAGGAAACCTGTGTGACGAGAAGTATATACAGGCAGTGTTACATATTGTGTCTTGTTTGGTTTTGAATTTTAGATGAGCATTATAAATCAAAACCTTCTAAAAATTATAGTATCACGACAATAATTTTCTTGAGAACGCTTAGGTTTACTTACCAGCACAACTCCGATCATGCAAACGCTTTTGAATAGCACATTACAACTATCAAATCAGCAATGCAAATGCGTTAAAACGATACAAATCTGTCAAATTGTGCAAAAGAGCATCCCCCAAAAGTGGAGTATGGCTGCCTACATGGCGGGTAAAAACAGTCATACACGTTAAAATCACAAGTGTATGTGGGAGTTTCAGCCCATAAACAAAGAAGAAGATGTAAAAGAGCTACAATATAGTAAGCTATCCTAGCTCACATTTCAGCACTTTTTCACATTTGTGCTCGGTCCTTGCTACAATGATCACCGTCACACAGCAGGAAAGTGTTTTATGACTTACCTGACAGCCATGAGGGCCAGCAAAGCCCAGCTGGTGTTCACCACTTGTGACGTCTCACTCTGAACGTACGCTCGCTGCTCACACGACTCAAAGTTCTCCCCCCAGCCGCCGTCTTCCATCTGTTTCTTCATCAGAAACTCACAAGCGAGTACCACCTCAAATCAAGACAGAAACCACACCAGGCTTGGACTCAGGAGCAAAGTACCAAATAAAATAGAAATACATGTATGCATCTTGAAATTGTTCACTACAACAGCACAAGACACTTTATCAGGCATGAAATGTAGTCTAAGCTTACTGTCAACAGTTAAAACATGAAATGCACAATAGATAAGGTCTTCATGCGCTAAGCAATTAATCTCCATCAAAAGTTAGTTCAACCAATTACACTAAAAAGCAAATTTTTGCTTTGGAGAATTTCTCTTCTTTGTAAATTCGCCTTATGACTGCTTGATAACTTGACAGGTTAGCTGTATGTCATGTTTCTGCATTAAACTCTTATCCTTCAGCATACAATTTTTATTCTATTTTCTTCCTTTATTTAATCATCTCTGTCTTCTTTTCTCTCCGTCTTTTTGTTCTTTTTTGGCAGTTATTTTTAACTGATATTACAATGTACAATGAAACACAGAACAAGCTGTTGGTTTTCACACCTTCTTTCTCAAAGCCATTGTCAGCACGACCTAATGAAGACAAATTCTGTTTCCAAAATAATAAAAGCCATGGAACATGCTATAAAACTCATTGTAATTCAATCAAGTTTGCGTTTTAATGAAACAGATCCTGTGATTGGTCAGAATGCCCCAACTCATTAAAAATTACCGGTCATTACTTGTCGATAACCACTCGCTAAAAAATCCATTAACAACCTGCTGGCGAGGCGCATTGATACAGCCGCAACTAGTCTCGGTTAGCTTTGAGGGTCATTTTACAAGTAGGAAATATGAAGGCCAACGAAATACCGAGACCATAAGGTATGCGAAGTGATGACGTAGAATACGTTACGTAAGTTGATGCATGAATTCTTCCGGACTACGTCAGTCAATTCCAAAGATCGCTTTTGTGATGAAAAGAATTTGTTTTAGAGTTTGCTGTCCAGAAACCCGTCAAAAAAGAAGGGAAAATGTATGTAAAAGAAAACAAAACAGGAGCAGAGATACACAATAGGAATACAGAGACATATTTCTTGGGACTTGACCCTTGCAGGTAGGTGGACTGAAAGTGGTGTGTGAACAGAACAGAACCAATTCTGTCTGTTTACCATCGCATGAAAGCAGGAAAGAGATCGTCATCAGATTGAATTACAATAACATTAAACATGCTTCCATTTGAAACTTCTCGGTCTTCATTGTGGATTGACGCCCTTCCAAAGTCTAATTGAAGCCCGACGGAGCGAAGCGACGTGGGGCTTCAATTAGCTTTTGTCGGGCGTCAATCCCCAATGAAGACCTCGAAGTTTTAAATGGAAGCATGTTAATGTGTAATTAGTATTTCATACCTCCGCATCAGCCTTGCCATCTTGGTAGACTTTGCCACTGTGCGCATAAGCCTCTAGGCCAAACCAGGTGCCGTAGGTGAAGCAGACGCCCCAGGACCCTTCCCATGATCCATCAGGCCGCTGCTTGGTGCGCACATAGTTGAGACCATCGTCCATTGCAAAGCGGATCTCATCGTGACGATACTCGGGGTAACGCTCCATGAAAGCTTGAAGTGCTTGCATGCAGGCAGATGTGCACTCCACATAGGTGTAGTCAATCATGATGTCACCTGGAGTAAAAATGGACGAAAAGTATGATAAGACAGAGTTATGCATGCAGTGATTTTGAATGTAGATACCCATGGTTTAAGGAAAGAAGAAGTTTGCATTACAAAGTTAAAAGTAAAGTGAGTGATAAAAACAAAAGCACACACACTGAGCTGTATCCACAAGGCATAAGTTTCATGTGCTGTGTTTACTCCTGTTTCAAATTCTAAATTTACCTATCACCTCTATTTCAAATGTCTGATCACCTGAATTCCTAAGCCATACCTGCACATAATTTCTTCTAGCGAGAGAGAGAAAACAAAAAGCAACAAACAATGCAACCCCATACTAACAAATGACAACCAAAATAAAAATATAAAAATACTACCCACCAAAGACTTCAGAAGGGTTGAGCAGTTCCAGCATGTATCCCCCTCTCTTGTCCTCATAGGTTGCCCATCCTCCATCACTGCATCTCATGTTCAGCAACTGTTGATGTAGTTGGTTATGCTTAGTGGCCATTTCATGCAGTTCGTTGTTTAGGATAAAGCTACTCTTGTAAACATAAATACTGCAGCAAGGACTTCAAAGAAAAGCTTACGTCATTAAGGTCAAAAGCATTACTGAAAATCAAATTTGATACCAATCAAACAGATTAATTTGTAACCTTGGTCAACAGAATCACATGAACAATTATTATCCAAAATACCTTATGCTGATACTCGAGTTTACTCTCTGGTTACCTCCCTTCCACCATTTGGCGCAACCTCCAGGATTTGAGTATGTTATGTGCGTGTGTTTGTGTCCGCGAGTGTGTGCATAAAGCATTCTTGTGTGTGTCTGTAACTGTTATGGCTTTGCATTGACTGTTTCATTGTTATGCATTCACACAGCTGTATAATCTCACAAACCTACCACAGCTATGTATGTATCATCTTAGAAACGTACCACGTCCACAGCACCATAGAGTCGTTCTTTAGCCACCAGCTGCTTGGAGTCCAGGAAGGAGCACTGGTCCTGTAGAGTCAGTAACGCCTTCAGTCCCTCTGCCGTGCAGTCAGATACGATCCATCCGCAGTCTCGCGTGCTGAACGGAAAGCCATCCTGTTTTGAAGTTTTAATTGTGTAATTATTAGTTATTGTAACCAAAAGATATACAGAGATTAGATGAATTATCCTGCAGGTTCTTTATTTGAAGTTTTAGATTTTGTGTTTTTGTGTGAAGTTTTTACTTTTGTTTCCCTCCTTTTTGAAATACAGTACATGAAAATTTGAAGACATGCAGAACGCAACTGGAAAGACAATCAAACATGTTGAGCTCTTCAGCAATTTACAGCAGTCCCTGCAATGTACGGCCCCCGGCGTGAGCGGACACCTGACATGTACGGACACATTTGCTCGGCACGGAGTGTTTTCCTTCTATATTTGCCCCCCCTTAAACGGACACCTGCAAAACGTGGACGCGGACACTCATTATCGGTCCCAACAGCAGGTCATACCTCTAATGTACGGACAGACCATCGTCAAATTTTCACCACAACAAAATCAATAACAGAGCAGTCCGGCTCTTGGTACAAAGATCACAGCTGCAATGGCGTGATGACAGTCACTGATAACTTGAGTGCACGTGTACCCATCAGGAGGGGGCGGGGTAGTTTTGGTCAGGAGTGGAGTACATGCGAAGATGCCAACATGCACTGTGCTCTTTATTCTTGTCTGTTGGACGTAAACAACAGAAACCACAGTCGATGAAGGTCCTGAGCGAAAGAGAGTGAAAAACCGGCCACAGTTCTCAGCATCGTGTGTCTGTGTGTAACCTCTTTCATTGACAAGATACTCTTGTTTCCCCTCAGCCTTGACCAGTGAGTCGGTTGCCTAATCTGTGAACCCTTCAGTTGTTTTGCTTTGTCAAAAGTTAGGACACAGTCAACTGGTTTTGCTCTGAGTGAACAGACTGCAGCTGGCCTCTCTGGCCACAGCCCCGAACAGTACATGGCTGGAGGGAGTGAGAGAGAGGGAGGGGGGGGGGGATGGAGGGGTAGCTGGCTAAACTCTGTGGGGTGTCCGGTGTCACTGCATGTCAGCAGGAAGAGCATTGGAGAGAAATAGAGAGGTGTACTCTTCCACACAATTTCCAAGCATCAGTTGTCACGGCTTGGCGTAGGCATTAGTGAGGGAGAGTGGGAGCTGTGTTATGTACTGTGTATTTTCGACTGAAGAGTGAAAAGTCACTGCCATGCCACATGATCGGCATGCAGTCAATAAAGCCAGACAAGAAGAAAATAAATTACATGATTATGACATGCAGCTCTATCTGCTGCTATTTATTCAAACTGGTTTTCAAGCTTAATCTTGCAAAGCATCTGCACACGCTCCTCTGTGCTGTGTTTGTGTGGCTGCTTTCGTATGTCAGTGCATGGCGTATGTCACTGCCTTGAGGATTTATTTTATCTCTTCTTTTCAACACTTTTCATACAAATCATTTTTAACACTTTTCATACAAATCATTTTTACAGAATGTTTAAAGAAGTATTAGGAGTTTTTATTGTTATTGTTTAGTAGCCACAAGAAGTGATTAGCATTGACTCAATCCTGTTGTTTGTGTGTCTCTGTGTGAGTGTATGGGGGAGGGGGTGGTGTGGTCACCCCTCCCGTGACCGGACACCTGCAATGTACGGACAGTTTTGCTATGGCCCAAGGGTGTCCGTTCATGAGAGGGACTGCTGTATTCTTCTTTTTAGATTTCATTTAACTCAGCCTTTAACGGTTAACACCATTCCCTTTTGCTGCCTATATTTAGGTCCATGCTATTATACATAAAGCTAACTGGGGGAGCTTAGAGCACAAGGTTCTGTGAAAAAAAAATTCCAAGGAAAGAATAACAGAAGAAGATCACAATATTATGTTAAGCTTCACAAACTGTGAAGTGAACCTTATTCATCTGCCTGTAGTATTTCTGGTAGTTGGGTGGGTTGTCTGGGATCTGTGTGAACTTCAGAAATTCATGTGCCTTCTCCAAACATGGCTGCAGCTCCTTGGTCTTGTCTGCACTGGCCTGAAAAACATGAAGACAATTCAATTACACTGTACACATTTTTTTCTGTCAATTTACTGTATTCAGGTGAAGATTCAAAGTGAATTGTTCAGTTTTGTTATCATCAGTATAATTGTTTAATACAGTTTTAAGCATTGCTTACATGCAAATTGAAAGATCACACCTTTTGTGTATGTGTGTGTGTGTGTGTGTTAGTGTGTGTGTGTGTTAGTGTGTGTGTGTGTGTGTGTGTGTGTGTGTGTGTGTGTGTGTGTGTGTGTGTGTGTGTGTGTGTGCATGTGTGCGTGCGTGCGAGAGACTTTAACATATCAATACCTCAAGCAATGCTGTGACTGCAAACGCCGTGTCCCACAGCTGAGACCCATTTGTACCCTGTGCAAAACATAATGTCGTAAGTATTACAGTCTAACAAAAATCGAAACCAAAAGGGATTGTGCCAAACACATCATAACTACGTTTGGCATGAACTCCTGTAACAAATAAACAAACAAACACAATTGCTAAACCATGATTTAACTACGGTACATAACAAAATGGATACTCTTACAAAGTGTTGTATCCAAAAACAATACCTATAAATTTCCAATGCATTAAACCTGACAGTACATATCAAATGTTACCACCAAAGCATGTGTTCTAACAAAAATGTCCTTCAAATTTATTCAAAAATATATGGTTGATAGTTATTTTGAAATTTAAAAAAGGAAATTCAAAGGAACTAGTGGTAATAGTGCCGAAAGTTTGCAAAACTAAAAAAGAAAAAGAAACATTGCAGGAAAAAAGGAAAAGAAAAAACAAAGACTGATCTTACTTACACACATCTTCATACCATCCAGGCCAATCCTGAAAGATAATTATAGTGTTAAGTTTGATAACCAAACAATCAAATGAAAAGCTGAGCTAAACAAAATTGACAGGCGAGGAACTAGCAGTTTCGACTTGAAAGTGAGTCAGTTTAAGTACAGTGGTATTTGAATTGGTGTTTCAAAGGATATCTCTGGACACAGGATATCTGCACCGGTCCTTAACACAAGGGATCTCCATAATGAAATGCACAAACAATGAACTAAGGCCTCTGGCTGTTCCTCAAAAAATGCCTTCATCAGGTGTAATACAGTGGTACCTCCCTTTGAAGACCCTCCTGTTAAGACCATATTTTCTCAGACTTTTCTAACCTCTGTAAATTTACCTACATTTTAAGACCCCCTCCTTGGTTAAAGGAGTCCACTGAAAAACCAAGCAATACATACAACAAGTTTAAACCAGAGGTGCCACTGTGACACGACATGAAAAGCAATGCAGCTCCTACCACAAGTAGTCCTTGACGCGATCCTGGTGCATCTTGAAGTCTGGGTGGTTGGGTCCATCCACGTGCCATCTCACCAACATTTGAATCACCTTGGAGATCTGTCCACAGCAAACCCACAGCAAATGGATATAAGTTTGAAAGGTAACAGTGAAAGTCAAAGTGAAACGATACGGAAAAGAGAAGATTATAAAGACAGAAGTGATTTTATTTAGCTTCCTACCTTCTCTCTGGAAATCTTCACCTTTTGAATACTGAAGATCTGGGCGGTTTTCATCTCTGTCTTACTTACGAAAATGTTAAACATGATTTCATTGCTTAAATAGTTCATAATAACTATAACAAAACATTAAAAAAAAGTAAGTACCGTACTTTCCGGGTCATAAGGCGCGACTTTTTTCCTCGAGTTCGACCCCTGCGTCTTGTATAACGAAGCGCCTAATCCGTGTATGAAATACGAAAAAAATCAAAGAGACCGCTTGAGTACCAGTCAAACAACTTGTGATAATGCATGTTTCAGCTACTAGGTACTGCCCTGCCTTTGATCTGGCCGCACACACAGATTTCCACTCTGTTAAACTCGGTCACTGACCGGTCACTGACCCCGATGCAGGAAGTGTTTCCTCTCTCAGATATGACAGGGGAACCACCTCTCATGGCAAAAACTGGGTCGTTGACCCCTGGGAAGAAGGTCGTGTCTTTTAAAAAGGCCACCCAGCTATCGCAATGCCTTTGATCTGGCGGCACACACAGAGCACACATATTTTCACTCAGTTAAAGTCGGTCACTGACCCCGATGCAGGAAGTGTTTCCTCTCTCAGATATGACAGGGGAACCACCTCTCATGGCAAAAACTGGGTCATTTTGGTGCGCCCTATCGGCCCCCTGCGTCCAATGGGTGACTGGATTACAATTTTTTTTAAAAAGAAGGGGGTGCGTCTTAGATAACGAAGCGCCTTGTCACCCGGAAAGTACGGTATAAGAAAGACAAAAAATTACAGTACAGAAAAAAACAATGTTAAACATGATTAAAAAAAAAATGAAAAAAGCTGGTAAGGCCAAAAAGAAAAATATGTCTGTTTCCGGTAACATCGCCCAAAAAAATAGGGTCGGTCGGTCGTTTTAAAACAATTTTTTTTTTTACCTTTTTCTTACGTTTTGTTAACGTCTTTTTACGTGTTTTTTTAAACGCTTCCTTAGTTTACTTACAATTATTTAGCACATGTTTTTGACCCAGATATATTGAAACTAAATAGCCCAACGAATGGTTGTGTGATGCGCCCGCAGCGTGTTGGCATACATACATGTGCTTGTCACATCCCGCTTTCAGCCTTCACCGCCGGCTAGCCAAGCTGCTTGCAGCACCGGCGAAAAAGAGAGCAGCCTTGCGTAAGTCTCTCCCTGCCAGTAAGCCTCTCCACAACAAGTCCTATGCAAGCTTTAAAGCAACCCTCCACGAGGTGTTGGGTGGTAACTGGGGGCCTTATGTCCCCAGGCAGAATTGCAAGGGCGCGGAGGAGGTTTGGCCCCGAACATGCGGCAGTGCAGGCCCACCGGTGCGTGGACACGCCCTGGCGCCCATGAACCAAACCCCCAGGTATGGGTTACCTACAAAGACTCTACGTCCCAACGGCTGACCAGGCGGATGAGGAGAGTGTACTCCCAACGGCTGTGAAGGCGGAAGAGGACCCTTAGTCTCACATCCCAACGGTAAAACAGGCGGACGAGGAGCTCCCAACGGCTGTTTTAGCGGATGAAGATGCCCCATGTTTTTGCTGCTTTCACAAGCGCCGGGTTGGAAAGACTCGTCAGCCCTGATAGGCAGCTTTCCTAGGAGAAGGACACTCGGAAGTCAAACCCGGCCAGATGAGGGCCGATAACCGTGTGAGGAAACTTGTCTAGGACAAGGAAAAGTCCAAAATCACACCCACGAAGGCCTACCGAAGACGGAAGACACTGACCTTCAGGGTGAGGTGAGAACCGAGTGTCTACGCATCACCGACAAATATGGTTGTGTCGACATCATTGAAACGTGATGGTGTCGTCTCTGTGGGCAGCCAGGCAGAGACGGTGCCGGGCCCCCAGCCTCAAAGGGGCCCACCCTCAGCGACTGGTATCTCTGACCCCCATCATGTAGCTGGTACGGGGCAGAGTAAAGCGACCGGCTATAACCTCAAGATCTGTCAGTGGAATGCTGAGGGAGTCCGAGCCAAGAAGCTCGAGCTCCAAAACTTCCTCAAGAACCAAAACATCGATGTCTGCTGTATACAGGAGACTCATCTCAACCCAAATCATCGCTTCTCCATCAGAGGCTACGAGACCTTTAGAAGAGACCGAGATAATGGGCCAAAAGGAGGACTTCTCACCCTGGTAAAGAACACCCATCCAGCGGCGGAAATCTACTCTGCAGGCGAAGACACAGAAGTCCTTGGAATTAAACTTCTGCTAGAAAGCAAACCATTGTCCATTTTCAACATCTACTCCCCACCACCAAAACAGGTCCGACTCCAAGCTCTTCAGCCTGAAAGAGAAAGGTGGATAATTGTTGGAGATTTCAACAGCCACTCTCCCAGTTGGGGCTACCCGAATCTTGACCACAAAGGCGAAGAGGTGGAAGACTGGATTATCACCAATCAGATGGTGCTCATCAACCACCCTGATGACCCCCACACCTACTACTCCAGGGCGTGGCGAATAACAAGCTGCCCAGACCTTGCCATCGCAACGGACGATGTAGCCAAAGTCACGCGACGACAGGTGGAACAACAGCTAGGAGGAAGCGACCACAAACCTGTCACCCTCCACATTGAGCAAGACTCTAGGCCTTCCAGCAGAAAGCAGTGCCCAAGCTGGAACTACAAAAAAGCAAATTGGACAAACTTCCAAAGCAAAGCAGAAACAAACTGCAAAAATCTCAACTTCGGGCAACATCACCTAAACAGCAAAGTAGAGTTCTTCACTGCAGCCATCCTGAAAGCAGCAAAGGACTCAATACCTAGAGGCAGAAGGAAGACCTACACCCCTGGTTGGAACAACGAGCTCCAACAACTCCACAACACCGTCACCGAACTCAGAGAGAACATGGAACAGTCCCCTACAGACCAGAATACAGCCTCTCACAACAAAGCCAAAGCAGAATACACACGCCAGAAGCTTCAACAAACTCGCGCAGCATGGCATGAAAAAACCTCTTCCCTAAACCTGGAAAAAGACACAAACAGGCTGTGGAAGCTCACCAAGCTGCTGAACGAAGACAACCCAGAACGTCGGCAAACTGTCCTAGAGTCAGACGGGGAACTCCTCACACAAAAGAAAGCAGCCAACCACCTGGCACATCACTACCAACATGAGAGCAGTGTCAAGCTTCCACGAGAACGGACAAGACTGGCCAGAACACAAATACAGGAGCGGCAGAACCAGAGACCAACGGATAGATGCATGCAAGAAGCCATCAGCATGAATGAAATTGAAGCCGCCATCAAACAGCTTAAACCCAAAAAAGCACCCGGACCGGATGGTGTCACCAATGAAATGCTAAAACACCTCGGACCTCTTGCCAAAAGAACACTACTGAAACTCTTCAATGAGTCATGGAAAACCGGCACTGTTCCAGCCATATGGAAGAAGGCAACCATCATCCCTATCCACAAGAAGGGAAAAGAAAAGAAGAACCCAAACAGCTACCGACCAATCAGTCTCCTCAGCTGCCTGGGCAAACTCTTGGAGAGAGTGATCAACAGAAGGCTCCTTTACTTTCTTGAAGACCGTAACATTCTGTCACCAACACAAACTGGATACAGAAGGCACAGAAGCACAGAAGACCAGCTAGCCCTCATTGCCCAAGACATAGAAAATGCGTTCCAGGAAAAGAAAAAAGTCGTCGCCGTGTTCTTTGACCTGACGAAGGCTTTTGACAAAGTGTGGAGAGAGGGCCTTCTGCTGAAGGTGCTCGAGAGCGGGGTTTCTGGAAGGATGTTCAGATGGATCCGGGGCTTCCTGCATGAAAGATCAGCAAGAGTCAAGTTGGACGGACACTTGAGCCACAGTGTGAAGATGAGAGAAGGAGTTCCCCAGGGAGGCGTTATATCACCAACTCTCTTTCTCCTGTACATCAACAACATCACCACTGTTCTCCCCCGCCATGTCTCCAACACTCTGCACGCAGATGATCTTGCCATCTGGAGTACAGCAGACCTGGCCACATCTGCAGCATGCAGGATCCAGACAGCTGTGCACGACGTACACCAGTGGACAGAAGACTGGGGTCTTCAGGTCAGCGAAGTCAAAACTCAGGCTACTGTGTTCTCCCTCTCCACCACCAAAGAGAAAGTCACCATCAAGCTCGGCGACAGAACCCTGCCCCAAGTTGAGACTCCCACTTTTCTCGGGGTAAAACTGGATCCACGTCTCTCTTGGAAGCCCCAGATCGAAGACATGGAGAAAAGGGGGATCAAGAGGCTTGCCTTGATGAAGAAGCTCTCGGGAACACATTGGGGGGCCAACTCCAAGATACTGAAGACTGTGTACACAGGAACAGTTCGCCCAGTGCTGGAGTATGGGGCAAGTGCTTGGGCAACCGCAGCCAAGACGCACACCAACAAACTGGACCGGGTCCAAAACTTTGGCCTCAGGATAATCCTTGGGGCCATGAAATCTACTCCTATTGCCGCAATGGAAAAGACAGTTGGAGTTGAACCCCTTGAGAGCCGACAGCGAAGCAAGCTTCTTGCACATGCCGAAAAGATGAAGAGGCTACCAGACCACCCCCTGCATGACAAACTAAAAAGCCTGACAAAGAACAGGCTAAAACGGAAAAGCTTGAACCATCTTGTCAAGGAAGAGCAACGCATGCAGGCTGACATCTTGACGGCAAACATCGAACTGTGCGAGAAACTTGATCCAACCAACTGGCCCCCAAAAACCCTTAAAGCTGAAGTCAGAACCACCATCCCTGGCATTACTGTGAAGGGAGACCAGAGTGACGCTGTGCTGAAAGCTCTGACAATGGAAGAGATCGACAAGCGCTACCCTGCAGCTAGATGGACACACATCTTTACCGACGGATCAGCTGAAGACGCCACAAGAAACGGAGGATGTGGCGTATTCATCAAGAAACCAGGCCTGCCCCCATTCTCGGTCTCAGCATCCGGAGGGAGATTGTGCTCCAACTACAAGGCTGAAGTTCTGGCACTCCACAAAGCCACAGAGACAGTCCTGCAGTGGGAAACCCGTCCCAAGAAAGCTGTCTTTCTTTCAGACTCTTTGTCAGCACTCCAGGCCTTGTGTTCGGGCAATCCAGACTCGACCATGGAACACCTGATGCAAAACATCAACACACTGGCCCAAACCACAGCGGTTGTCCTGCAGTGGATCCCTGCACACACGGGGATTGTGGGCAACGAAGTGGCGGATCGGCTGGCAAAGGAGGGCAGCAAAACTGAGCAGCAACCCTCTAATCTCACTTACAGTGAAGCCAGGACCCTAATCCGAAACAGGCAAAAATCCACCTTCAAAAAGAAAAACAATGGATATAATCCACACGAAGATGCCCTCCATCAGCTCACTCGTCACGAGCAGACCATTGTCTTCCGCCTCCGGACAGGCCACTGTGGACTAAACAGCCACCTAAAAAGGATCGGCATCAGACAGTCGGCCCTGTGCCATTGTGGAAAGGCGGACCAGACACCGGACCACTTCCTGCAGACCTGCCAACTCCACTGCAGTGAGAGGAAACATGTCTGGCCCACAGGGACATCGCTGCACACCAAGCTATGGGGCAGCACTCAGGACCTGGAAATGACAGCCCACTTCGTCAACATCACGGGCCAAAGAATCTAGACACAGCCATCGTCGAACGCTGAAGAAGAAGAAGAAGAAACTAAATAAAGTATACTTGACTTCATATTTTTTATTTTTTTATTTTTTTGTGTGCGAAAAGCGAAAAAACCCTTTAGGGTCGGCGCTTAAAAATAGGGTCGGTCGGGTTACCGGAAACAGACATATTTTTCTTTTTGGTCTAAAGGCTTGTAAAACTTTCGTAAAGAACCAAAAAATAAAGCTAGAATCATACAAAGTAGTTGTCTGGAATGTACTTGTCAGTAAAATCATCAAAGCAGCTGAGAATGTCATGGAAATTTAGCAACGCAGAACTGTTAGTTTTAGTAACACTTGCCGGTCCAATGCTGATGCATTTTGTGAAGGCGTCATCTGCACAGATGTGTTCATAACACTCTTTCAGCGCTTTCTCTCTGAATGAAGAACTGTGGAAACCCTCGTAGAAATCCAGAACAACTACAAAACACAAAAGAATGTACATTAATTTAGTTCCTGTCCTTAACATGGCGAAGTTATACTACCACGAAGTATACTTCCCGGAGCTGGCCACACGAAGCTTTAGCACTGAGTTTTCAGTAAAAAGGCTTGGGCGAAGTCTTCGCTAAGTCCACTTTGGGCTCAATTAAGGACTGTCTTAAACAGAATGCCGATTAGTAGTATCTGCTTGAAAGCTCAGAACTAGCTCAGAACTTCCAGAAAGCAAATCCTGCTCTACCTTCAGGAATACCTACATTGTGTATACAAAATGGACAGTACTTAGCCGAGAACGAAAGTGAGACATCACATACATGTCCTTTGTCCTTTTGGCTTCTGATTGTTGCATTTGAAACTTCACTGAAGACAGCTTGCGTCCTCAAGGTCAGTGCATCACTCCGTCATGTGGCTGTTTCTAACTTGTGGCCCCATTGAGGCAGGAGTATTAATTTAGAAAATGTCTCCTTGTCTGTTGCATATGCATATCAGCAGTCTTGATAGCACCTATCATGACTTTACTTACAAAAAAAAGTCAGTAATAGTGCGTTGCAAAGATAAGGGATCCCGTACTCAGTCTACGCAAGACTAAGTACGTCTGAGATTTAACAGACAGATTTATCCAAAAAAAGGCATTGACAAAAAACAGAAGGTTGCTGCCAGTGTTAAACAAATCTAAACAAGTCGCGAAAGGCGAAATTACTACATTTAGTCAAGCTGTGGAACTCACAGAATGAAACTGAACGCACTGCATTTTTTCACAATGACCGTAGTCCGCCGCTTGTGCATAACGGAGTGAAACTGACGAGCCTGTTAAGCGCGGTAGTGGTTTCGCTGTGCTGCATAGCACGCTTTTCTGTACCTCTCTTCGTTTTAACTTTCTGAGCGTGTTTTTAATCCAAACATATCATATCTATATGTTTTTGGAATCAGGAACCGACAAGGAATAAGATGAAATTGTTTTTAAATCGATTTCGGAAATTTTATTTTGATCATAATTTTTATATTTTTAATTTTCAGAGCTTGTTTTTAATCCAAATATAAAATATTTATATGTTTTTGGAATCAGGAAATGATGTAGAATAAGATGAACGTAAATTTGGATCGTTTTATATAAAAAAAAAAAAATTATTACAATTTTCAGATTTTTAATGACCAAAGTCATTAATTAATTTTTAAGCCACCAAGCTGAAATGCAATACCGAAGTCCGGCCTTCGTCGAAGATTGCTTTACAAAAATTTCAATCAATTTGATTGAAAAATGAGGGTGTGACAGTGCCGCCTCAACTTTTACAAAAAGCCGGATATGACGTCATCAAAAGTATTTATCAAAAAAAAAGAAAAAAACGTCCGGGGATATCATTCCCAGGAACTCTCATGTCAAATTTCATAAAGATCGGTCCAGTAGTTTGGTCTGAATCGCTCTACACACACACACGCACAGACAGACACACACACACACACATACACCACGACCCTCGTCTCGATTCCCCCTCTATGTTAAAAAATTTAGTCAAAACTTGACAATATGTAAAAAAAAGAAAGAAAAAAAAAGTAAAAAATTACATAATGAATTATTGTTAAAATGGTGAATGAACCCAAAGAGAAACTGAGAATAATTTTACAAAATCAAAGTAAGGACAGCAGACTACAATCACTCACCATATGCGACCTCTAGTAGTGTAGAGTGTGGCATGTAGAGGTCAGCATCTGACACGTTGCTGCGCATGGCTTTCCAGTTGATAGTGCTGTAATCCTGTGTGTACAGCTCCTGATAAAATGTGCACAAACATACATAGTCATATGGCTACCAAGATACACACATGCACAGAAACTAACAACACGTGCAGATAAACAATGCTTTTGAAAAAAAAAAAATCTTTATGGATTCCAGTCTTTCTGTTTTGTTTTGTTTATTTTCTTGTTTTCTTGCAAGTATATTCCCCACAAAGACACAAACGATTTATTGTATAAAGCTACACAATTCCTCATGCACACACACACACACATGCATGCGCGCACACACACACACATGCGTGCGCGCACACACACACACATGCGTGCGCGCACACACACACACACATGCGTGCGCGCACACACACACCACCATTACCAACCAAACCAATTTAACCCCTCCCCGAACTCTCCCCTATCCTCACAGAATCCTTATTGAGTGCTCAAGTAGGTCAAAGCCACACACACACGCACACACACAAACACCACCACCACCACTACAACCCAACCAACCCCCCTCCTCCTCTCTATCTCCCACCCTCACTCGACACTCCACCCTGACGCCAACCTATCACCTACCTGTCTGAGAGATCTGATGAGGTCATCTTCAGATGCAGAGATACGACGGCCATAGCAATAAGCCATGGGGAGGTAGACCTGACGGCAGTGACACCACAGCTTGGAGGGATGGAACGGCAGCCATGAGGGGAACACCCTGCAAGATTTAGACAGGGTTTCCAAGACACAAACATCAGAAATGAAACTATCAAAAGAAGTACAGTGGAACCCCCCCACCCCCTTTTTAGACCACCAAAAAATAAGATAAATGGGGGTAAATTTATATACTTTATGAATAACAAATCTGACAAGATAGGGTCTGAAATACAAGGAGGTTTTAAAACCAGGGTTCTATTGTACAGTAAAGAGAAATAATATAGATGCAATGCAGTGCCATCTATAAATGGCGGTTACTGACTTACACAAACCAAAACATGCTGTTCCTCCCCTTCACACCACTAACGCCTAAATTCAATGGTACTATAAACAAAACATTTTAATCTCTGGCCGAACAATAAGCTTTGAAACAAAATTAAATTAAGAAGAGAAAACACTGGTGAAAACAGAACATTCTGAATCTCAAGTGTGCACCAATGAGTCCTTACCACATTTCAGGAAAGAGCGAGTGCATACCGTCCCAACTGTACACATTCAGAACCGCCAGCCAGAATTTGCCCCAAGATGGAATGGCACTTGCTGTCCCTGAAAGTACAGGGAAAAAGCAACACATCCTCCATGAACACAGAGCCAAGACAAACGACCTTTAAAACACATTCTAACGGCAACATGTTCAATAATTACCTTGCTGAGATTTAACAGGCTGAAAGAAACACACACACACACACACACACACACACACACACACACACACACACACACACACACACAAAAGAGAGAGAAATAAAATTGAAGGACCAAAAGAAGAAAAAGTCAAACAGATTTTTTCTTTGATGAAAGAAAATGTTTTTGAAAAAGTAAAGAGAGAAAGAAAACGAAGTGGAAGTACAAAGTTATATTAGGACAGATTTTGAAAGAACTCAGGATGGGTGTGTCCATGCTGATGACCTTTGGCTATTTCCCTTTAGTCGTAGCCTTACATCCTCATTTTGACACTAATGCAACTATCAACCAGCTTGAACATACCTAACTTATGCAACAGATTTCGGGCCTTGACAAGGTCCGAGTCATCTGGCCCCACTCCAAGAAGTCGCATGGTGACGTAGTTTAGTGCACAGCCAAACACTGTAGGTGGTCCTTCAATGTGCCTGTAGGAAATCAGTCAGGCGGTTAGCATGGGCAGTCTGTTCAAGTCCTGAGCAGGTTATAAAAAAATATAAAAAACCAAGCAAACAAAGTGGAAAAGAAACTTCAAACAGAAATTATAACCAAAAAGTATTGCAGTGTATAATTAAATTGCATTATGTCCAAAATTTCTCAGTGTCTCAGTCTCAGGTTTTAATCTGGTTTCTGCACATATCCAGGGTGAAAACACAGGCGCAAGATCAGGCACCAGCTCATTTGCAGGAACGGGGGGGATCAAATTTCATATGGGATGAAAATGACAGAGTCAGCATGTTACGATGGTAACCTTGTTGTTTTTTACTGCTGGCTATTTGTGATCTGCTAGAAGATTTCAACTGGATGTACAAATATCACTTCGTCATAATGTCAATATCCTTTCCATTTGTTTCCTCTTTGGAGAATGTCCTTTGACCTTTCTTTCAAATTTCACATGTATCATGAATATAGTTCATCATCCCCTATGAGTTATACCTAGGCTATGACAAAATGGATTTCCCGTAGCTATTTTCTGTGGCATTGCACCACCTTTCATCAAACTTTCATCAGCAAGAAAGTGAAAACAAAGTGACAAGAGTATCAACGGCATTATGTTACACAAGTTCACTCACAGCCCCCAGCCCCCATCAGGACACTGCACTGAGCGCAGGTATCGGATCATCTCCAGTCGCTGGGGGTCTGTGAACGGTGTCTGGGTCATGTAGCATACAATCACCAGCCCTGGTAAAACAAAGTTAAAAATGCTCCAATTAAAACAAGCAGGTTCTTTTTGCTACTCTTTTCATATTCATTTGTATTTACTGTTTCACTTTGTTTCTCAAAGAAGGATGCCTGCTGATAATGCATGTTGTGGAACACAACTTCAGTCCCGTCTCCAGACACATTCAAGACATTCTTTGGTGATCTTTTTCAATCAGAATGTTTTGTTACTACAATGAAAAAAAAACAAAAAAAAGCTGGATGTATCATAATCCATGAATATATTTGTCAAATAAAAAGCACTGCATCTGTGTATATATATATGTGTATATCTAAATGAGCTGAGGATCAGGGTGAGACAAAATCTACTCTTGAATTCATTCTGTAAAAAACGAAAAAGAAAAGGCTGCATTTGTTTACAAGTACCACAGAAAGATTTTAACCGGGCCATTTCATACACAGAAGGCTCTAACAAACAAACCTGTATGCCACTCACAATTAAAACAAACACTAGCATATCTGTTGATCACACCTGCAAATACAGCCCCCCTTCCCCCCTTTTGAAGACTTTTTTCTTTTTTCAGACCCTAGTTGTTCAGATTATCTAGTCATAAGCACCTCCATTTTAAGACGCTAGTTGCTCAGATTATCTAGTCATAAGCACCTCCATTTTAAGACTCCCTCCATTTTCAGACCTGATTATCTCAGATTTTTAGAGGTTTTAAAATGGGTGTTCCACTGTTTATGTGACTGACCAGGCATCAAGAAGAGAGGGCCCCCATAGTCCCCTGCCCAGTGTCCATCCTCGGCCTGAAGTTTGCTGTAGAAGGACATCCCGTTCTGTGCTGCTTCTGCTGCTGTGTTTGCCTGGGGCAGTGATAGGGCCAACTCACCCTGAAATACACTCAGTGCTGCATTGTTTGTAAAAGTAAAAGTGACATTAAAATAACAATTGAAGAAATTATTCAATTAGAAATTTGGAAATGATCATTATAAATATTGATGATAAATATGTGTTCAGAGATGTATACAAACATACCTCATACACCTACTCCCAACAATGTACACACCAACGCTCTCTCTCCTCTCCTCCTCCCCTGCCCCAAAAACAAAATTACACACACACAAAAGAACGACTTAAAGCCCAGTATATATACTTACAGTATCCAGACCAAGCGAGTGTTTTTCAAGCAAGGTCTGTGGCCGAGCACCGTCACCATCACCAATGTACGACCACACCTGACGACCGCCCTCACAAGTCAGTCGCCATTGTGTCAAGTCTGTCGCTGGCTTTGTCTTGAATGGCCCACCCCTGTTACGCTTCATGGTGTTCTTGTATTTGTACCCCATAGTTCTGAAATGAGCAACCAAGTTATGTTTTGCAGAGAAGATGCTCTGAAAAATCTAAGCAAAAAAACACACAAAACTTTCGACTTCAAGAAGATACTTATACAGGATGTCATGAAATGGCATCATACATTAACTAATTCAGAGACAATTAATCATTCTTCACATATGACCAGCATCCAGCAAGAAAAATGAAAACAAATGCTGTATGAAAGTACAATGTACAGGTACCACATTGGTATTATACTTACAAATCCTGTCACTTGTTCATATGCACAATAGACAGACATACAATACATGCGGGACTGTACAAAAAAAAAGTCTAGAATATTTATATCGCCCTATTTATATAGCAGCTGATCGACATGTGCTCTCGATTAGTTTCGCGACCAGCAAAGAAGTGCAATATTTAAAATACAAGTGCACTTGATGTACTCATACAAATGCTGCGATAAGCAACGTCGCGCTACAGCCAACCGGCCAATCAAATAGGGCTGACACCAGGCACACGGTGTGTGGTGAGAGTGAATCCCACTTCTCTGTTAGAGGTTCTTCTTTATCAAATGTTCCCAAACGATACTGCTATCAAATGATTAAGTCCACCTTAAACATAAAGTATTTGCCTCTCCGTGTGTGTTTCAACTTCTGAAACCAGAGAGACTGATGTTAAAAAAAATAACGAGAAAGAAACTGATTATTCGTAGCAGACGACACGTTTTCAGTCGTCTTTTGCTTCGTCTTTTGGAAGCAAAATACCGTTTGCTAGTGAGTTACTTATGAATGGCTCCTTCTCGTGTTAAAACTCAAAGTAAGGGTCTAATTTTCGAATAAATGTAATTGCTTGTGCGTTTAGAGTACACAGAAATACAGATTTAAACAAAGCACTTACGAATGTTCAAGTCGAATCGCCTGATGTTTCAAGGGAAGTAACGCTGCGAAGTCTCCAATGTCTAATAACCGAAACAGGAGCCAAAAATCGTAGGCACCGGATTTTGTGATTTTGCTCGTTTCAACAAATACAGTCCACACAGTGGAGTTGTCCTCATGTCGGTCTCTCATTATAACTACTGAGAAGTGTGTGTGTGTGTGAGTGTGTGTGTGTGTGTGGTTGTGTGTATGTGTGTGTTGGTGCGTGTGTCAGTGTGGTGGCGGTTGTCAGTCAGTCAGTCTGAGTGTCGCCGTCAGTGTGTGGCCGCGGGTGCGTGTGTGTGTGTGTGCTATCGTTCACGGGTCGTGCATGCGTATTAGTGTCTATCTATCTGTTTGTAAGCAGTGTGCCTTTCTTAGTGTATCATGTGTTTGTGCCCGTCGACTGTGTGTGTCCCTCGGTTCAACTGAGTTGTGTGTGCGTCGGCTGTGTGTGTGCGTCTAGACGGTCAGTGTGTGTGTGTGTGTGTTTCTTTCTTTATTTGGTGTTTAACGTCGTTTTCAACCACGAAGGTTATATCGCGACGGGGGTGTGTGTGTGTGTGTGTGCGTGCACTGTGTGTATGCGTGTCTGTCTTCATGTGCGTATGATTGCCGGTGTGTCTACGGTCTATATCTTGTCAGTGTTTGTGTCTATCTCTGTAAGTACCCCTCTGTATTGTGCGTTCACTAGTGTGTACTGTGCGTGTGTGTGTGCAGTGGCGGATTTAGGGGGGGGGGCTAAGAGGGACCGCCCCCCCCCCCCCCCCCTTCAGGGGAAAAAAGGGAGAGAGAGAGACAGAGAGAGAGAGAGAGAGAGATATGATTAAATGACAGTTTCTGAGCTCAGGTGGCCCTAGATTGCAGCATTTTGCTTCCTTGAAAAAACAAAATTACGGCGGGGGGGGGGGGGGGGGGGGGCATGCCCCCGGACCCCCCTTGCATGTTCAGTTCAGCCACGGTCGGGCGCTTCGCGCCCTCAATTCGGGCCATGTCAAAGTCGTGTGTGCATGCGTGTATTTGAAGTATGCCTCTGTACACGCGTGCCGCGTTCGTGTGTGTGTGCGGTGTGTGTCAGTGAATGCGATCGTGTGTGTTTGCGCGCGTGCGTTAGCAAGATAGGCAATTGGGCTTTAGTCTTGTATAGTGTAAGTATGAGACATTACTGCACTGACACACTGACGTGACCCGGCTACTTGCCCTGGGCACACACAAACACGCATGCGTGCACGGATATAAACACACGCACACACGCCGTTGACACACACACACCAGGGACGTAGCACCCGGTAGGGCATGTAGGGCGACCGCCCGACCACTTTTTCCGTAAAAAAAAAAAAAGAGAGAGAGAGAGAGAGAGAGAGAGAGAGAGAGAGAGAGAGAGAGAGAGACAGAGAGAGAGAGAGAGAGAGAGAGAGAGAGAGAGAGAGAGAGAGAGAGAGAGAGAGAGATCTACCAACAGAACACCCCACGTAGTATTCACGCGATGGCATAAGGTCGGTTTTTTTGGGTTTTTTTTTGTGTGTGTTAGTCTTGGTCAACTGCCGGAATAGGATGACGTCTTATTTTGACGAGAACGTCACACGTGACGAGTTCCGTCAGGCCATTAAAGTATTGGCGCCAATTTAGTGAAAATTGCTTCTTCGTCCGTCTGCTCCCATGAGAAACAATGGAGATAAGAAATGTTTTGTATATTCTGTGTGTGAAGCTGGGGTCAGACTGAGGGGTGAGTGATTGTGTGTCAACCGTAAGTACGCCATAACAATTGAGTAACACAGTAACTTGTGGGGTTAACAGTGGCACATGAAACAACATGTAGAGAGAGAATTGAACAATGGACACAAGTGTGCATCCTGGTTGTGATGGATCGAAAACGCGCTAAAAATATTCTGACAAATCCCTCTATTTTTCAGTCATCACTCAGGCTGGCAATGTTGATGGCTGGACGGATCAATAAATTGCTTGTTTAGAAGTAAACCAGTTTGTCAATCCTTGCTTTTTAACACACTAGACAATAATGAAGACGAAAGTCATTTGAAGTAAGTGCTCATCACATTCAACGTATCGGAATTTAGATATAAATGTAAGTCGATTGATAATCACTGATACATTCACCAGCCCGTTGTTTGGTGGAGGATGGAAAGATGATTAGATGGAACTGAGCTCAGAAGGCACGAAATCGCATCATGTTTTCTTTCTTTTTTAGACCATTACAAGGGGACGGGAAGGGGGGGGGGGGGGGGGCGGTAGTGTAAGCCCCATATTTCCTTAGCTGTCTCAGCATTTTGTCTTCCATTTTTTTCCGCCCTACCACTTTTATTAGGTGTGCTACGTCCCTGCACACACACAATTTCCCACTTTGACTCAAACATATATATATATTAACCAACCCGAAACTCGCAGACTCTGTGCACAGAGTTGTTTTTATTGGAAAAAGAACACAGGACACAGGAACACTCCACAAAGGTTTGCAAACTCATGCAAGGGCCCGCCCGTTCCGGTGTCCGGGTACAAACGGTCCCCCAGTAGAAAGAGTACTCGGTCTACTTGTCAGTTTCGTCCAGTCTGTCACACGCGCCATACTGATGTTTGTCGCTCACGATTTTTGTTAATAGTGGAACGATGCAGTAGCAAATAGTAAATGTATGCTAGTTTATTGTATGTAGCATCCGATAATTTATACCCAAATAATGAACGACGGTAAGGTCAGACTCGTACACATAATATACATATTTTTCACAAAAAATATTAGTTCCATAGACAAAAAAAATAAAACATGAAAAAAGATAGAAAACATGGCCTTCGCTTTGTTCAAAACATTGGGAGATTTGTGCCCACCCCAACGGCTGAAACAAATGTATGGAGAAGAATAAATACGACTAAATGAGATGTATAGTACAAACTGCAGTAGGAATTCACAAAGCCGGTTCAGTCTACAAGTCAAACTTTTCTATAGTTCTTTTTGTCACTGTTAGTGTTACGAACAGCAAGATTTCTCCAACCTGCAAACTAACTACATACACTCTACCCTGTAGTTGGTACATCAGCGCAGTTCAGCAATATCGTAGTATGAATGAGATTCGTGAACTGAGAGAGAGTGAGAGAGCGAGATAGAGAGAAAGAGTGAAAGAGCAAGAGAGAGAGTTGCCATGGTAACAGAGGTATCACTATATTTGGTAAAGAAGCGGGACGCCGTGTAGGAGCAATGCGGATTTCGGAGATTCTACGGTTACCGACAACCTCCCGGGCCAACAGATAAGCAACAGAGTCTTCACCGCTACTAGCATGCAGCACGCGCACAGCACGCGCAAACCATCACCGTGCCCGCGAGCCCAAGCCGATGTAAATGTAGAGAGAAACTTAGTGTGTATGCCAGTCAGGTGTGCCATTCTAAAAATAACTCTCTCCCTCCCGTCTACCTGAGCCAAAAAGTGCCGCTGCCTGCGCTTCTCCGGCCAGTTACCTGGAACTGTGACGTCATCAGCTTGTTTCCATGACGATCCACTTTTCGGCCGTATTCTTGTTGTGTACCGCCTTGGCTCTTGTATTGTGGGGATGAAAACTTTTACACCCCCGGTGAGGTAGATAACTTATCAGCCTCTGTGAGAGAGAGAAAAAATTCTGACAAAGATATATATATCTGTACGTTTCGCTTCTGTTTATTTTAGAACCCTCTTCTTCCCGCCTCCACTTTCTGCTGACTTTTCAATCACGATGCTGTTAATATCAGCCGCCTTCTTTTATCCCCAGGAATTTGTTCGTAGGAGGGCACTAGCAATTTTCTTGGTTGTTATTCTTTTTCTTTTTCTCTCAAAGCAAAGATCTTACAGAAAAGCGCGAGGGAATGCTCGCTTGCTTGTTCAGCAGTCAAAACTGTCTACAGAGTCCAGTCCGCGGGGACCAAGTTCTATGTTTGGCTAGGACACTACTGAGGTGTAAAGTCATCCAGCTAGCATCATTGTTAATCTGGACCTTCTATGTACACTATAGATCAGCTGATTTTTCCGAGGTAGTGCTTTACACAGGTGGTCGCTGCAGAGAGTTTGACTGCACAGGAAACTGCTCCGCGGTTTATCAAGAAACCAATAAATCTTATTTTCTCCTTTTACTTTGGCGGCTGCCCCGATGTTATCACGATGTAACTGGTCCGTTTACGGTGTGTCTGTGTTATTTGCCGAGCGGTGAAGAACTCATAAAGTTGTTGGCAAAAGATGGTACATGGAATGCTAAACACTCTTTGGCCCGGGATATTGCCAGGGAGTTGAAATGGATACAGAAATAAAAGAGAAAAAAAGAGGTTGGTGGAACTGAAGGGCTTCCGTCCTAAACCGGCCGTTCAGTTACAGATTCCTACAGTTTGAAGAATATTTAAAAAAAAAAATCAAATCAAAAATAAATAGATCACCCCTTTTGTTCTCGAGCCCAGAAGCCTGTCCAAGTCCAGCAATGGATGGATCATAAATAATAATAATAATAACTGTCACTTGTCTGTCACCGCGCCGAGTGCCTTCGTCCATGACACCCAGCGTGGCCGCCATCTTGTCTCAGAACGGTCACGTGACAAAGATGGCGCACAATTCTCTCGAAGCTTGTCCCCCGGGGGGTCGGGGGTCTAGCCGGCGGCGACGGGCTGGAGAAGAAGAGGGGTGGGACCACATGAGAGGCTAAAGGTGGGGAGAGGCTGCTTAGGCTGGTTGTCCCTCATCCTCCTGTTTTCCCTTGAGTATGGACACGAACTCGTTGTAGTTGAACTTGCCCTTCTCCAAGGGGGCCTCCTTCCATGTCTGCTTGATCTGCACGAGGATAATCACAAAGTGGATTAGAATCTGACTTTTCTTCTTTAAAAAAAAATTAAAGATGTGAAGGAACGTTGTGCGTGCGTTGAAGTGCACGGTCACAACTAACAACAGGGCCGGACCAAATGAGTTGTAAGGGGGGGGTTCCTCCTTTTTTGGGGGGGCAAATCAGCGAAGTGGCGAAGCCACAAGCGCGCGCCTGCAAAGCAGGCGCGCGAACTAGGGGGGTCCGGGGGCATGCTCCCCCGGAAAATTTTTGAAAAACGGTTAAAATCTGTGCAATCTGGTGCATTCTGGGCCTTGTTTTGAGGGTTAAGAGCAGCATTGTTTTGGTGCTAAAACTAGTAAAAGTCAAAGCAAGGTACATGCTTTTTCCAGGGGTGGGGTTCCGGAACCCCTGGAACCCCCCCCTGGGTCCGGCCCTGAACAATGATCTTAGTTCATCTTGTGCTCCTTTATTACATACACTCCATGGCTTCAAGTAGTCTTAATGTATCTGAATAAAATACTGTTTAAACCAACAATGATCGCATTGCCGTAAAAGCGTAGGTGGAACAATGAATCTCATCATCTAACTAGGTCCAGCCCCCTAGCCATCTAGCCATCCATCCATCCATCCGTCTGTCCGTATATCCATCATTTTGTCCATTCATTTAACAATGATCCTCTTCACATATTTTGACCGACAGACAACAGTAGCGCTCATCTAGTGAACGGTGTGAATGGCAAATGGTGTCCCCAATGTGTCCCGATAGTCAAGTCAAAAGAGGAAGTAGAGGAAGAAGGACAAGAAGAAACAAAAAAATAACCACGAAGAACTTGAAAGCGGGATAAACAGACAGAAAGACACATTTCAACAGTGTGTTGATCTTCAAATCCGGCGTACATAGCCGTTAACCACCGAAAGTAAAACTGGTGCAGTTAAATCTTTGAAACTAATTAACGTTCAGATAAAAAGTTGATGTTTGAGTGCAGAACAGGTGAATGCACTAACTTTAAACGCAAGATAAGCACGAAGGCAAACAATAGAAGACTCGCATTTTTGCAAAGGCGATGCAATGAGTATGATTTATAAACTTACCTCGTCCGCTGTGAAGTTGTCACCCATATTTGATAACAAGTCTTTCAAGCTGAAACACACAAAAGAGTGAACAGAAATTATTTTTGGGAAAAACTAAACGTGTTCAATTTAATTCCAAGAGCATTTTTGAAGAAATCATCCATTTTCCCGCATCTGGGCATTCGCTCGCTCTCTCTCTCTCTCTCTCTCTCTCTCTCTCTCTCTCTCTCTCTCTCTCTCTCTCTCTCTCTCTCTCTCTCTCTCTCTCTCTCTCTCTCTCGCTCTCTCTCTCGCGCTCTCTCTCTCTTTCTCTCACTCGCTATTGTTGTTGTTATCATTATTATTATTATTATTATTTCGTGAAAAGCCTCTTCAAGAGAGAGAGAGAGAGAGAGAGAGAGAGAGAGAGAGAGAGAGAGAGAGAGAGAGAGAGAGAGAGAGAGAGAGAGAGAGAGAGAGAGAGAGAGAGAGAAAGAGAGAGAGTAAGAAAAGAGGGAGAGACAGAGAGACAGAGAGACAGTGAGAGAGAGAAGCAGTACTTACTAATCCTCGGGGAGGAATCCTTTGCCTTCATCGTCAAACATGGCGAAGGCGTTCCTGATGGTATCCTCAGGGTCGGTACCTGTAAGTTCAATAATCCATTTTATATTTTTTCATTTCGCAAAATGTTTTCGTTTTCTATTTCTCATTCTTTTTTGTCTTCAACTACAGTCACATTTAATTTGTCCATACCACCTTCTTGTAAGGACAATTAAGTATGCATGACTTTTTTCGTCACTGAGAATGGTAAAGTAATACAACAAAAGAATAGCTTTTGATTTCAAATAAAACAATACCCTTTGCAGCAGTAGAAACATATAATGCAATCTCCTTTAAGTCGTTTATTGACAGAACCGTTAACATCGATAACATCTATACATACTATTAACCACGATCGCCCTAATTTTTGTAGTTTGAAAAAAGTCAGTGACTCAAGAGACATATTAGCCTAGCAGTGTAGTGATTCCACTTACCGCTGAGCTTCTCTCCGAAGAGGTTGAGGAACATTGTGAAGTTCAGGGGGCCGGGAGCCTCCTTCAACATCTCCTTCAGCTCCTCATCCGGAGGAATACGACCTGAGCACGCACATCATACATACTGTTGTTATAGGGTTGTCGGCTTGTGTGCGTAAACGGAATTGAGGAAAAGAGATAGAGAATGAGAGTAAACAGACAGAGAGAGAGAGAGAGAGAGAGAGAGAGAGAGAGAGAGAGAGAGAGAGAGAGATAGATAGAGAGAGAGGGAGAGACAGAGACAGAGGGGGGAGGGAGGAAGGGAGAGGTTGAAAGAGGGAGAGAGACAGAGAGAGGGGGGTCTGGAAACGGCGAGAGATGGTAACAGCAGATTACACGGGAGAGGAGGAGAATTGAAAGAGAGAGAGAGAGAGAGAGAGAGAGAGAGAGAGAGAGACTGAGAGAGAGAGAGAGAGAGAGAGAGAGAGAGAGAGAGAGAGAGAAAGAGGGAGAGGGAGAGGGAGAGCGAGAGTGGAATGGCACAAAGACAGACTGTCAAACAGACACAAGAATCATCTTACCCAAGTTGGAATACATGTCCTTGAGGTCCTCAATGTCGATAACACCATCACGGTTCTGGTCGATCATCGTGAAGGCCTGTACCAATACACCACTCATTGTATTCTGCGTTCTTCTCACCATAATTAACATCCTTAACATTACTACAACATCCTTTGCAACTACTGGCATAAACTATGCTCCAAACCACACACACAAAATCTGCTTTTTCTTTTTCTTTTTTGAAAGATGAGAGTAGGAAATGCATAATGTAATCTTTAGACGATTTTCACCTGTGTTGTTCTTGTTATTCTAATTCCTTCAAGAAAAACTCTGCATTATAATATGACCTGGTAGAGTCATCTTTACTGATCGAAGCCCATTGCTGCACGTTCAACCTCTATTCTCTTTTTAAGAATAAGATTTTGTTAGCTGCTGACATTGTCTGCTTATTATAATTGGAAATTGAAAAGTTAACTGCATATTTATTACCAATCACAGCTCATTGATATGGAATCACTGAAGACTTAGACAATCAACTGTCAAATAATACTGCTAAAAGTTCCACTGCTTTAAAATAAGTCTGTTCTGGATTCACATTATTCTGTTATAATATCATCATCCTGTTACACATTAGCAAATGCATGCAAAACAGAAAAAAAGTATACGTGGATGAGACAACACACGTTCATGGACAGACATACTCATAGACAACAAAGACAGAACATCTGTTGCCAGAGGGTCATCGCAGTCAAAACACCATGGGTGCTGGCAAAAACTTCAACAAAAATGTCATTATAATGAATGATTGGTATGGGTGAAAATGATCACTATACTTCAATGAGATGATAGTGATACTTTGAATACAAATGAAAACCAACAGTTATGTTTCTTGACTAGGCCAAACAGCACTGGCACGTGCTTCCGTAGTTGACCTATGTTTTTCCACTCCAAAACGAAGGTCACTGTACCGCGTCCGTGTAGATAGATCCGTTGGTACTGTCGCTCCTCTTTGTTTCCTCTTCTAAACTCATTTCTATTACCGTTTATTTTTTTAGAACGGGGAAAAATTCTATTGTGACTTGCACGTCAACAGGGGTTGTTTTACTGCAGGTAAAAAGAGACTAGGCTATTGTTCTATTATGTACGTGGTAATACTGGCATGGGGAAAGCTCAGGTCTTGTTGTCTACAACTGAGTTAGTTTGACTATACAACAGATGCCGAGTTAAAGGCACAGTAAGCCTCCCGTAAACCATCACAGAGCTCCCTGAGCGTCTAAATACAGTACAAGCATACTTCCATTTGAACGCTCACCGAACGGGAACATCCTGGCTGCTTTCTGTCGAGCGTGAGACATTTTCAAAGAATTTATTTTCGTAGACTTGTTCCGTTAACAACAACGGCGCCTCGTTTTTGCGCTAGACCTAACTTTTAAAATCTAAATAATAAATTGACAGCTTGTTACACAAACATTCTTTAATCATAAAAGAATTCGTTTTTCATCAAGACAAGATCAGAACAATTCGAAGTTGTGAAAGTTTAAAAAAAGAAAAGCCCGGAAGCAGGGTCACGCAAGGGTCGTAGCAGACGACGGCCGGTTTATCAGTGCAAATCGCCGTTCCTCTCAACAGTCAAAAGCCATCGCTAGAGTTCTTGTGAACCACAGCCGTTGTTTCGTGCATAAAAAAAAAACGTGCTATTGTAGATAAGCTCACGTCGAGTCGCATTCAAATGACTAACTATGACGACTGCATTGTGAAAAGGGAAAACTGGATCACACAGGTTCACGATGGCTCAGGGGTAAGATAAACCACGCAAAAATAAATTCTTTGAAAATTGTTCGCTCTTTACGGAGGGCACCTAGGATGTTCTCAATTGGTGAGTGTTTAAATGAAATGGTGTTTGTACTGTGTGTAAAAGCCTGACCGTATCTGTGATGGTTTACGGGAGGCTTACTCTGCCTTTAAAGGAGTGAGGTAGGCTATCCGAAATACTAATACAATACTTTAGGGAGACAAAAACACTGCGACAGTTCAAGGTGTGTAAAGCCAGCTTGAAAACTGCGAAGCAAGCTTTAAAGATTGTGATAGCCAGCTTAAAGATTACAGAACAGAAAAGTGAAGCCATTTCTTAAAACAGCCAGTTTAAAGATTATGCAGACAGCATGAAGACTGCGCAGCCAGTTTTCAGATTATACAGCCAGCTTAAAAATTGCACAGCTAGCTTGAAAATTGCACAACTAAAAGTGAAGCCATCTCTTACTGGCCCTATTAGTTAGAACAGCTGTGTTTTCTAGCATGTGTTGGAAAGCAAACTAAATCTGTTGGCTGCTCGCTTCCTGGTGGCAATGAGTGTGCTATGAGAGTTCCAGTGTTATGTGTGTTAGAGTTAGTATTATGGTAAAGAATTTGGCAAAGCTTTTCAAGTACATATACGTTCAGCTTGGACAAAGGTAACAAAATTGTTAGAAGATGTACAAGGTTAGATGTTAGTTATACGTTAGTATGAGGTCTACAGTTCAAACTGTATTTCACGCTTGAAATCAGTAGTGTTGCAGCACACGTATTTCGAGGTAAAGGTGTCAATTGTCCGGGTATCAACTCAAATAAGGACGAGATGGTTTGTGGTAGAAATAAAAATTGGGCAAGTCACAATACCGTTCAAAAACAAGAAGGAAAAAAATTGTGTTTGGGTAAAAATTACACATCGAACGGGGAGGAAACCTCGGTCTTTGGTTTAGTCGTTTTATTACAATATTAGAACATCCATCGATACAGAGGAAAGTATAAAAAAAATCATTAAAAAAAATTCAAAAATAGCGGTTGAAGAACCAAGTACCAAAAAATAAGAAAGAAATCAAAACAATCAAAAAATCGGGGTGGTTCCGTAAGACGGTTATAACCGTTCAGACCTCTTTGAACTCCTGCACTTGTGCCTGACGAAACATGGCAAAGACGTTGGAGGTCGCGCGCTGAGCCCTCTTAGGCTCATCCTGTTTGGCCTTAATTGCCTGGAAGAGACAGAAGGTGACCACAAATGACAAAACACAGATGAAACACAATCACCGTCTACACACCCTACCTCCTTCATCTCCTGCATCAGCTTCTTGGACATTTTAGCAAAAACGTTGGAGGTGGCACGCCCGGCCCGGGCCTTTCCCTTTTCCGACTCCTGTAGGCGCGGCGTGGCATGATCAGCACGGATAGAATGGAAAATTTTCTCATTAGAGTTGTGGTCAGCCGTCAAAGGCCGAAGAAATTGCCACCATGACTTTGCTGCTACGTTCACAAAATGTTTTGAAGACAAATTTCCCTCTGTGATTGTGTTATAGCTACTTACAAGTTTTCATGTTGAATTCTGTGTACATTTATGAAGTTATAAAAAGACTACGCCTTCTCAGGCCTTCCCCTACCCAATCCCCAGCCAGTCTCAAATGTCTCCCCCGCTGTCTAAATCATGGAAGAGGCGTTATTTTACATTACATTTAAACTTTACAAGGGACGGAAGACAGTATAAAAGTAATCCTGGTCATAATACACTTGATTCGATAAAGATTGTTTTAAATGTAAATTTTCCCATCGACTGTGGCAATTTCTTGACCTTTTGGCGTGACATTCAATATTCAATTCTCCACTGCAAACTTTACTGGCCACTACAGACGAAAAGATGCAGAACACCAACACGCATGTCCAAGGACTGACATCATCTACTTCCGGTACAGCAAACTTCCGGCTAGTGTCATATGGAGGGAAGACACACGACTTCCTAGAACCAGAAAACACTACAGGAAATCAGACTGAAACAAAACACATGGACCATTCTTTACTCGACAGAAAATCAAGCAAAGCGCATTCGCTAAAACAACAAAAAGTTACAAATGGTATATAGAATCCTAGGCTCTACGCTAATGGTTGACAAACAAAACAAGAACTACTATTGAACTTTGCAGACGCACACGTTGGCAAAACTGCATGGCAAATAAATGCGCTTGCCTATAGCACTGCAGCAAATGAACGTAAACGCAACTAACTCAACAAGCTGCATATAAATCATCCAAAATCATTCTGGATCTGTATCTAATAAAGCAAACACTCAACGACTTCATTTATGACGTAACACTGACAGAGTATACTGTATATCAATTATTCAACTGTGAAAAATTTAATGTTAAAAGTTACAAAGATACTTATGAAGGTTGGATGCCACAACCACCTTAAACAGTCATACCCATGGATATGCTGTCATGAAAGAAACAAAAAGTAGCTTCTTACACATTTTTAAATTTAAGAGGAAACGCAAAATGAAAAAAGACATTGTCACCTTCAATATGGCAAGAAATAGTAAATTTGATGACATCGGAAAAATGGTAAAGGTGGCTGTTACGTGGTATTGCTTTATTCAATGTGGTGTATACTTCATAATATTACATTAAAATTGAAGAGTCAGCTTGAAAGAATAAAAACAAACCAAACATCTGCGGGGATCAAGAAACAAAGAACGTTCACTAAATCAAATTCCAGCAGCTAGATATATGCTTTTTATTTGAATAATGAGTGAAACCATTAATAATCAGACAGGAATTTTGACTTTAGAATGACTTTTGGAAATGTCATGAGTTCGTTGCATTGTAAGCACACACACAAATAAAACATTACAGAAAATTGGTTTATCTTACTCCCTGGATATTTTAGAGAACTAAGTCCGCATAATCATGTAACACAGCATATTTTGTACAATCCTACCACGCCGCACAAGCATGCCACAAAGGCAACACAATTCCTAGCATCACCCATTCACATAATCAAGGATAAGGTGTTCTGTTGATTAAAAGCAATCAATACGGTCCACCACGAAACCAGTCTTAAGTCGCAGCAGACGAAAGCGAGCTAGTTCGAGGAAAAGGCACTGAGGGTCTATCTGGGTGAAATTCACTTTTTTGCAGAAACGTGTTCTGTAGACCCCAAATTACATGACAACCAAACAAATATGCCAAAATCAATCGCTAAATAGTTAAATTATTGGATTTAAATGCAATACATTCATCAAAAAAGTCCAGCATGACATCAAAATGCCTCACTTTGACCGATAATTTGCTTAGTGTATCCCTGACAGGGCCCCAACAAGTTTGGTACCGTCGGAAAGCTTATTGCATCAGCTTTCGCGCCCTGCTGCGCAGTGGTTCAAAATACCCGTCCACTTCCTCCAAATAAGGAAACCGGCACGTAAACAAATTTTAAGATTGAACCAATCAGCTTTGTCTGCCTTCCAAAAAGGACTAGCAACGGCCTCCTCATTGGTCAAATCAGTCCAGGGGGAAGTAACACATTATGATTTCCGTTCGCTGAACGAAACCAAAACAATGACTGACGTACGCCGATTGACAGCGCTTCTCAACTGCGATTCGCTTGAAAATAACCACGAACTCCAAGATTTGTTGTTGGATTTCTTTGCCGAAGACGTTGCTGGATTCAGTGACTCCGATTCTCATGCCGAAATATGTGACGCTTGCTGAATATGCGGACGAAGAGGAGACAGACCGTCCGCTTTTCAGTGTCAAAAACACCGTTGGCGTTTCTAATGGCACTGCATCAACTGCAAGAACACACGTAGTTGAGGCGAGTTGTAGAGGAGATGTGATGGAGGTGCATGCTGCAGTTCGTTAATTGCAACAGGGCTGTGATGTGCTCGAGAGAACTCGCCTTCGTTGCTGCAAAGCCAATGGAACTGGCTGCAAACAGATTAAAGTTCCCGACGCTGCACCCAGAAATACTCGTCGTGGATGTATCACCCAGTTTGATCCGGAGGAAATTGTAGCTCTACAGCTCTCAGTGCAAGACATGTGACATGTATAAAGGTGAGGTTGGAGGTGGTGTCAACATTGATGTGCAAGAGCTTTTGTGGTGAACAGACTGTCACAGTGGAGGAGTTCCTGTGTTTGGGATCTACATTCTGATCTGTACGTATTCCTATTCGATGCCAACAAAGTGATTGATACAAGTAAGTTGATTTTGCTCAAGTGTTTGTCAAACTAATGGACAAAAACGTAGGTGAGATGCATGTAACCTCTTTATTCCTGATAATGACAGTGAAAATGTTTGCTGATGTGTATGACCTGTATTTGACCGTTTTCCTCCACATGTATGATGTAAACAAAGCCTTCAAAAATGGTGATAATTGTTCTTTTAACCCTTCGTTTTGCATTTAAATGATGCATGAAAGATCAAAGTACACTTGTGCAACATTTGGAAGGGTGAGGTTAATTTTCAACCCCCGTTGCTAAGGAAAATGTGAAGCTGGTGCCTTCCAAAACTTTCAAGCCCGATTTCTCAAAATGGCCGCCGGTCAACTTCTTTCATAAAAATGGCCGTAATATCGTTATTTATTGACCTAGAGCTTTAATTTTTTTTTTCTAAACATCCAGGAAAGACTAACAATTTCAAAATAATAACTAACTCAAATCATCCAAATTTCGACTTAAGACTGATTTTGTGATGGACTGTCACTCATATGAAAGGATCAGTTCATTCTTTCTCTCCCTTCCCCTCCACCCCACCAAAGAGTGTACATGACGTTAAAACAGCCCTTCTTCCTGGGTATGTGGCCTTTTGCTTTGAGCAAAGTCCCGAATTTCGTCACAACTTACGCATACATTTTACTATAAGCGCGTTCAATACTTATTTGGTGGAGAGCGGTAAGAGGACAAAAACGAAAAGAAAAGAATTCTTTTTCTAGTGTTCTTTTTTTTTTTTTTTTTTAATCTGATCACGATCTCCTGTCTATATATAAAAAATAACAAAAATTAAGAATTAGGTATTTATTTCGCACTCGCGTCTCCCCACTAACCAATAATGATAAAAACAATCTCAGCTTTGAATTTTGGGTATCGGGACAAAATTCAAAATCAATTGCAATCAAAGCAAAAAGTCTAAGTTTAGACTGGGTGTTGACTAACTATCTATTCCCTTTAAGAGCATTCAGAAACACTTCAAAAATACATCAACTAAGTGGCTCCCACTGACACACAAATATAAAGGAACATCTAAGGAACCCATCTCGCTAAGTCTAATAAACCGACACAAAATCAATATCAGTGACACTATAACTTTCTCATCTTAATCATAATAATTCAAACGTAAGTGAGTGAGTGAGTGTGTGTGTGTGTGTGTGTGTGTGTGTGTGTGTGTGTGTGTGTGTGTGTGTGTGTGTGTGTGTGTGTGTGTGTGTGTGTGTGTGTGTGTGTACGTGCGTGTGAATAATGGCGTGTACCTGGCTGTATTAAACTCCTTGTTTTCAAATAAGTGTAGGAAACTTACAAATGTATCCACAGACAAATGACTTCATCGAAAATAGTTTAAAGTGATTGGACACAATTACTTTCTCTTTTTATGTAATGAACTGAAATGCTGAGGTCAGTTTCCCAAACAAAAAATTACATTTGCATTTATTCAGACTCCTATTTCACAGATAATGTAAACCGTTCACAAAGGATTGTCGTCCTCATTAACAAGAAGTAGGAACATGACACGATACTGATGTGTATGAGCAGGGGACTCAACGCTTTGTGCGCAAGCGTGAACACTAGTATTATCAACTTCTGCGCCAGTAGAAACACTGATTACTATGATAAGGTGCAAAACCAAACTGTACTCACGTCTTCTGCCATTTTTTATCTGCAACAGAAAGAAAAACAATCCAGCCGTGAGAACTTGGATACAAGGAAAGTAAAGATGAAAATGTTAATAATAACAAAGACGACAATAACTTGAGTGGGCAAACAACAAATTAACTACGTGTACATAAAAAGCGAAGCAACAGGCAGCTGACACGATAACCATAGAAATACACTGAAAACTTTAAGAATAAATACGGTAGTATTCCGGGCAGGGATGAATTGTGACACCATCAATCTGTATAAACTTAGTTCGGAACGGCAGTATTTCGCCTTCAGTTTCAGTTTTAAGCTTACGGCTGCACTATCAATCAATAAATATGAGGCTTATATCGCGCGTTTTCCGTGGGTACAATTCTAAGCGCAAGGATTTTTTTTATTTTTTTATTTTTTTTAAATTTTTTTAATGCAATTTATATCGCGCACATATTCAAGGCGCAGGGATTTATTTATGCCGTGTGAGATGGAATTTTTTTTACACAATACATCACGCATTCACATCGGCCAGCAGATCGCAGCCATTTCGGCGCATATCCTACTTTTCACGGCCTATTATTCCAAGTCACACTAATGTGAAGACACAATGAGACATGGCCCTTGGGATAGCTGAGAATTGAATTTGCGGCCAAACCAGCATAATTATAGCCTACTAAATGATCCACAACATTGCCGGTTTGCCAAAAGAAGAGTAGTCAGGAATAGCCAGAGGGGCCGGATAGGAGAGGAGAAGCTGAATCTTTTTTCTTTTTTTTTACGAGAGGCTCATCCAGCTACTGCTGCAATATCATGTGTAGAACTCATTCAGAATGGTGTAGAACTGTTTAGACGTCTAGGCATAACTATATCGTATTCGCATTTTTCCCATGTCAGTCCGGCACAGCAACATGTACCGATTGAAGACGGTAATGTGTACACCGGTCCTACCTGAAAGGTCTACGACCCCCAGTTTCGCAAACTAACTTTTTATTTCAAAGCGGTTTAATGTAAGTGTTGATTGAAATAATTATCTATTTCTCATTTGTTCCTGCTTTTCCACCTTGAATTTTCTCAAGCAAGGACAAAATGAAGGTGCCTTTTGCGCCTTCCCTGACCGAAGAGGTATCACGGTTCACGGTTGGCGGCTGCTCAGTTTTACCAGACACAATCTGGGAAAACCATGAATTTTTCTGCCTGGCAGTTACTCGAAGCCCTGGACACATTTGTCAATGTACAGATATCATTTACTCAGAAACAGAAAACTGTTGAGGGTACCTACAAATCCCCACAGCGAAGGAACACACAGACTGTGATAGACGTGTTACCTTTCCCTACACAGACTTGAGGAAGAAACTTGAAAGGACAGCTGTTCCGGAAACTCTTGCTATCGTCTGTTTGTCTATCTCTGCGCATGAGCAGAAAGGTGCCAGCTCGCGAGCTCCGCACGTGCCTCTATCTCTCAAGTCTCTCTCTCTCTCTCTCTCTCTCTCTCTCTCTCTGAGTTCTGGCAATGTTCCTAAAGCATTAAAGTACAGCGTACATTTGTTTTATTTGAAAGAAGACGTTTACCACAAAAGCACGAACTTTCCCCCAGCAACTAATTAACCGTGTTTTCAGAGGAGGCAAATCAATTTGACGGCAGCCTTGCCTCCTTGGCCAAGTTTGTCGCCGAGACTCGCCTTGCGGGGGCTTAGATTTGTAAGTCCCTTACTTATTTGTTTTTACATCGTAACCAGTTAAAACTAACCGCCATTGCAAATAACAATCAGTTACAAATATCATGACTTTTGTGTTCGATTTCAGCATCATTGAACTGAGCAGCGAAGAGCCATGATTTCGTTTCTGATTTTCTGTTATTGCACAAGTTATGAGCCTTTACGAAAGCCTGACATTTCTTTTCTTTCTTTATTTGGTGTTTAACGTCGTTTTCAACCACGGAGGTTATATCGCGACGGGGAAAGGGGGTGGGGGGATGGGATAGAGCCACTTGTTAATTGTTTCTTGTTCACAAAAGCACTAATCAAAAAATTGCTCCAGGGGCTTGCAACGTAGTACAATATATTACCTTACTGGGAGAATGCAAGTTTCCAGTACAAAGGACTTAACATTTCTTACATACTGCTTGACTAAAATCTGTACAAACATTGACTATATTCTATAGATACAAGAAACACTTAACAAGGGTAGAAGGAGAAACAGAATCCGTTAGTCGCCTCTTACGACATGCTGGGGAGCATCGGTAAATTCTTCCCCCTGACCCGCGGGGGGTCAAAAAGCCTGACATAGTCACCGAGTTTCAGAAGTGATGTTAAAGTGAACCGACTAAGAGCTATAGTTCATCTGCGTGTGTTCCCTCTTTTTACATTTAGTCAAGTTTTGATTAAATGTTTTAACATAGAGGGGGAATCGAGACGAGGGTCGTGGTGTATGTGTGTGTGTGTGTCTGTCTGTCTGTGCGTGTGTGTGTGCAGAGCGATTCAGACCAAACTACTGGACCGATCTTTATGAAATTTGACATGAGAGTTCCTGGGAATGATATCCCCGGACTTTTTTTCATTTTTTCGATAAATACTTTTGATGACGTCATATCCGGCTTTTTGTAAAAGTTGAGGCGGCACTGTCACACCCTCATTTTTCAATCAAATTGATTGAAATTTTGGCCAAGCAATCTTCCACGAAGGCCGGACTTCGGTATTGCATTTCAGCTTGGTGGCTTAAAAATTAATTAATGACTTTGGTCATTAAAATCTGAAAATTGTAATAATTTTGTTTTTATATAAAACGATCCAAATTTACGTTCATCTTATTCTACATCATTTTCTGATTCCAAAAACATATAAATATGTTATATTTGGATTAAAAACAAGCTCTGAAAATTAAAAAATATAAAAATTATGATCAAAATTAAATTTTCGAAATCGATTTAAAAACAATTTCATCTTATTCCTTGTCGGTTTCTGATTCCAAAAACATATAGATATGATATGTTTGGATTAAAAACACGCTCAGAAAGTTAAAACGAAGAGAGGTACAGAAAAGCGTGCTATGCAGCACAGCGAAACCACTACTGCGCTGAACAGGCTCGTCAGTTTCACTCCGTTATGCACAAGCGGCGGACTACGGTCATTGTGAAAAAATGCAGTGCGTTCAGTTTCATTCTGTGAGTTCCACAGCTTGACTAAATGTAGTAATTTCGCCTTACGCGACTTGTTTTTGAGTACCAAGAAAAGAAATGTCTTTTCGGCTCTAAAACCGGCCGGCAACAAACATGGCTAAAATCTTCCATCACTGTGAGAAGTAAGCCCTTGACCCAAACGCAATGCCTGCAAAAGCAATGGCCTAATTAGAAATGACCGTTCCTTAAATTATAATTGAACACATCTGTGGCTGATATTCTCCTCATTTCTCTCTTTCACTATCTGTTTCAGTTTCTTTCGTTCTGTCTTCCTCTAGTTTTATCTCCATAATCAGTTATCAAGTTGTTCTATCTTTCTTTCATTCTTTTTCCCACTCGACCCCGCTTTGGCTAGAACTAAGGCAGACGAGTGGTAAATCCTTGACAGCAGACTGAGACCTCGCCAAATTAGCTCAATCCTTAGCACTCAGTCGCAGGTGGGTGATGCAAATGGCACTCAGGTAGGAACTGACATCTACAGCCCTTGGAGGTGGAGTGCCCTTGATTAACACCTTACGTGCATCGGTAGAAGTAGAACTGACATAGTGTTTTGCCGGCGTGCTGTCTACATCAGTGTCGGCAGCGTTCCAACACACTACTGCCCTGCACGGTAGCCTACCGAAGCCTGACTGAATAGAACCAGAGATCTAATCTAAGCCGTTTGGCAGACAGTCAGACAGACAATACAGACAAACAGACAGACAATACAGACAGTCAGACAGACAATACAGACAGTCAGACAGACAATACAGACAGTCAGACAGACAATACAGACAGTCAGACAGACAATACAGACAGACAGACAGACAGAGTGAAACCTATACACGGTGGTGTAAAAACAAAGAGAACATACACAACTGTATGGTGGAACCCCATTTTAAGACCTCCATAAATCTGAGAAAATCAGGTCTTGAAAAAGGGTTGAGTCTTAAGATGAAGTACATTTAGAGGTTATATATGACCAAACCATTTGACTTTGAGCAAGGTCTTAGAAGTGCAACGTCTTAAACTAAGGGTCTTTTAAGGGACGTTCCTCTGTATGGAGAACATAAAGGGAACTGCATGGAGAACACTCGACGGTCTCTGACAGTGCACCCATTGCAGCACGTGAATCCCGTTACACGGCACATTTTCTGCCTTGTTGCCAGCGGGGGGGTTGTGTGCTGTGGAATGCTGTCTGTATGTGCGCGTGCCTTGCATGAACTGACATACATGTGTTCCAATACCGTCGGGCTCTACACAATCCCACTACCCATTGCTCTCAGCTACCAAAGGCGCCTGAAATCAGTATCATGTCTTAGACGTAACCCAGACTGTAAAAACTTTCACGGCTTCAATGAAAATACAGCATAAAATCTAGCGACTTTGTTTTGCTTGCATGCTTTCTGAGCACTGAGTGGGTTGGACGAGGTATGCGTACAAGAGCGAGCTGCCGTGGCAGTATTTGCAGAGTTGATGATGATGAGTAAGGGGGCAGTCTGGATGTATTCCACATCTGGAGAATGGTTGCTAGCCAGGTAAATCCAACCCAGATCCAGCCTTTATCGCCGACGAAGCCTGAACTGTGTAAATAACCTGTCGTATCTTACGATTGGCAAAGCCTCAACTGTGTAAATAGCGTTTCGTATCGTTTGATTGGCAAAGCCTGACTGTGTAAATAACCTTTCGTATCGTGCGAATATCCCTGTCTCAGTGACAGTATGTGTATTATATGGATACCACTGTCTTATTTACGCATCCCATGAACATCACTATCTGATATGTTGGCTAAAGGATGAAAACCTTTCTGCTATCTTTGTATAAAAATAAACTGTGAAACCGGTACTGCAACGCATCCTCGTATATCAGTCATATCAAGGCGCTTGTATATGTAGGCCTACGTTTGATAGTGGCAGAAGCGACATTTTGAACCATCAATATGAGTTCGCAGACTGCTCAGTTTTGTCCGTGATTCACCTTTGTACACATAGACATAGAAAGGAGAAATTCCTGATTTATTTTAAGAGACATCAGTTTCATGTTTTGAAGCGCCCGGGCACTTTCACCTATAATTAATCTACTGACAATATAATAATGTACTAAAAATTAAAAATTGTAAAAAGCAAAAAGGACCAAGTTTCTTTCTTTGCAAGAAAGCCTTCATTACTTTACCTCCCCGCCCCCTTCGAGTCTTTCCCTTATTCTGCTGAGGACAAATGCGATTTATGTTAATGTTCGAGAAGGGGAAAGAAAGAATTCGCATCGATCATAAGTGCCAGACACACCAGTGTAATTTGCCTTCAAGACGTTCAGTTGTACATCCATGCACTCTCCTTCTAAAGAGCCGCTATAGCAACCCGGTAAACACATTCCTACCCCGGCCTATACACACAGACATGGACCTGGAACCAACACCCTCCCCCCCTCCTCCGGTCCCTCCTCATCATCCCTCCCCCCCCCCCCCCGACACACACGTACACACGAGTTATACAGTCCCCCTAACTCTTCCTCATTAGACGGGGGAGGGGGCCTCTCCGCCAGGTAAGATTTTCCTTCACATCTTTGCTGCTTTTCCCAGGTGTTTGGCATTGTGCCAGAAAAGTAGCAAAGCGCGGTGCTTGTGAGCGTTACATTGAAACTGCGCTTTCGTTTGGTGTAGCGCTGGTTATTTTGTGAACACCTACACACTTGTGTTCGCGTATAACGTGCCGAGCATAGACACAGCACAAAGATCAGTGTTGGGTTTTTACCCCTTTGTCAGCCATCTTCGGTTACCCCAGCATACTTTTTAAAGCTGTTGACATCAACACATCAGTAAGATTGTCTTCACTTCTGCATGGCCATGGATGCAGATTTACTAGTTTGTTTTGGGTCACATAACTTTCAATGATGAATCTAAATAATGATTCTTGGCGTATTTTTTTTAGATGTGTCAAAGCTGAGTTCTTTAACACATTATTGTATGACTATTCCCTTTATTCCTGAATACAGATTAGCTAACTTTTTTTTAAATCGCATATTCACAAGAAATATACCTGTAATGATTTACTAGGATGCCAACACTGCATTGCAAATTGTCCTGTTTACAATGCATATATTGAAAGATTACATCATTAGACCACACCACTTCAAAGAAGAAAGTGATATTGTAAAAGGATGAACCCCATCACCTAAGCATGTATGTAACACGATGTAGGCTATACATCATAGTAATGCAGCAGAAACAAATGCCCTGATTAAAACATACACATCAAAACACGCGCACATCAACACCGCCGTCCCCCTCCTCCGACCCCCCCCCTATAAGAAAACAGACAAGGAAACGAAAAGACACACCGACTATGCATGGAGCTATGGAAAAATAGAACGACTAAAAGCCTACAACACATACATACAATCTTTACAAACGAGAAAACATAGTCACAAAAACGAACCCGAAAACAGTCATAACAGCACACATGCGGAATTGTGGTGGCATGGCCATATCTAGGAGCAGCAAAACACGCACGGATAACGGTACAGGGCTATTGTACAACACTCTACGTTGTACCTGCATACTGTTAATAGAAAAAGAGCTGTAATCCTGTATCTAAAAGTCTGATTATATCCCCCTCGCAGCCGAAAAAAACACCATGCAGAAATGAAATGAGCCCAAGGGCTCGTAATGAAATGATGACGAAACACGGTTTCAGCCGATACCATCCTTGGACTGTAGCCAAACGGCGTACCCCCTGAGATTTGCAAGACAAGCAAATTCATCGCAAAGGGCTGCCTTTTCTGCACTTATCAGTTTCATATTAGGAAGATATACAAATATGATGCTATCCTGTGTTGATACTACCTTCAACAACTGACCTCATTTTGATTCCACCGGTTGGACACAAAATGGCATATTTCCAGACTGACAAAAATTCATAAGACGGATCTGCTAGATAAGTGAATCAGACCAAAAATGTAGAAACCGTGGTTGCTTTTCGGAATAACAGCAGTACTATGGTGCTGGTAAAGAGGTTACTTTTCCTTTTCTCTGTTCATTCCTGTTTCCCCTTGGTCTCCTCGACCTTTAATTTGACTGACATGCCGGTAGCCACGCCCCCATTCACTTTACCGAACTGATAAGAGATTCTGATACAAGAATTTGAGTCGTTAACAAATATTCTCTTGGTAAAGCAGCAGAAAAAACAGCTTACATGTGCAGAAAGATTCCACATCAAAATAGGATAAACAGAAAAAAAGGAAAAACAGAAACACGATTGAAGCTGACGAACCTGCGAGATTACTTACTGATAAACCATGTTAAACCTATCACCCTTGCATCGAAGTATTCGTCACATTCCTTATGTATACGCAGTAGAAAAAGCGACCAACACCAAGAGAGACAATTTGCGAGTTTGATAAAGAAAGAATGAAAGGAAAACAACAGAAGCTGACCAACACTTGAGGTCACCCACTGATAACCCATGGAATTCTGAAACTCTTGTTTCTACATTTTCGACAACACTTCTCCTAGAAAATCAGCAGAAATATCTACAATCACAACAACGGACACTTTAACAAGTTAGTAAGAAAGAAAGAAAAACAGAAATAATTATCAAAGGTGTTGAAAAACGGTCGACCAACCTATGAGGTCACCCACCACGAGACTCTGAAGTACTAACCTATCTTCTCGGGGGCAAAATGATACACTGAAACAAATCGTACATACGCATAAGGGAACAGTCTAAGGAAACGAGCACAGAAAGTGTTTGAAAAAGATGACCAACCTGTGAGGGAGCTACTAAACAAGATGGGTTCACTGAAAGCTCTGCCTCCTCGACTCTCACTTGCACGGCTTGTCGGGTGACTTGCTGGACGGATGCTGCGAAAGTGAACAACTTCTGCCAACGTCTTATGGTGGAGCCCCCTCCTGATGACGTCACATTTACCCTCCCCCTTCCCCCTTACTCCCCCAGAAGCCCCTCCTGAAGCCCCTCCCCCACATAGTCGGGGCGAGCTTTCCCAGCATGCTCTTAGCTGCTACCTGGCCTCTGCTGGTGGTGCCAGACTGGTGTACACATCCAGGCTTGGAAGAGCCGGTGATCGTGAGTACGCGCGGGAGTCTTCCAGGCTGGCTTCTCTGCCATCTTGGTGCTGCTAGGGACGCTTAGTAGACGGACGCCCACCTTGGAAGTCTAAGAACAGCTCGGTGCTCATGCCCTTTTCGCTTCATCCGTGCTATTCTTGAGGGAACTACACGCTTGCTGCGGCACAAGTACATAAGAAAAGCGAGCAGGTGAGGAGTTGCAGTCACCCACTCGCTCACTCAGGTGTTCCTCGAGTTCCGTGTCGCTTCTAAGTTATGCCGTACGAGGATGTAAAGAGGGGCAGGTACTAAGCCTACTATGACGGACCAGAAAGCTTAGGCTAAAGAAGGATCCGCCTTTTATGGAGAGTACAGAAGGGCACAGAGACCTAGGGGCCTTTCATTCACAGAAAACTGCCCTGTAACTGGCATGGACAATGGTACTTCTTCTTCTGCGTTCGTGGGCTAAAACTCCCACGCACACTCGTGTTTTTTGCACGAATGGAATTTTACGTGTATGACCGTTTTTTACCCCGCCATTTAGGCAGCCATACGCCGTTTTCGGAGGAAGACAATGGTACTGATACATGTGACGCGGTGTACTGTGCACTGATGAAGTGCACGTGCACATTGTGGCTTTTCTTTCTTTCTTTCTTTATTTGGTGTTTAACGTCGTTTTCAACCACGAAGGTTATATCGCGACGGGCATTGTGGCCGGCTTCGTGTCCAAGTTAAAAGATACTCATTTCCTTCACACGCACACGATCGTGCACACCACCTCCCACCTACCCAGAATTTTACATTTGAAATCCTTCCAACTTGAATACATGCCAAAAATAAGCAGCATGGCATCCCTCTGTTACAAAGTAGGATTTTTTGCTGAATTATTTTTCCAGTATAGGTGTCAGTTACAAAATTAATTCAGATAAAAAAAAAACTTTGCATAGAAAACAGAAAATTGTATCTATCTATATATATATACGACTTGTGTGTGTGTGTGTGTGTGTGTGTGTGTGTGTGTGTGTGTGTGTGTCTGTGTGTTCGCGATGCACGCCCAAGGTTCTCGATGGATCTGTTTCAAATTTGGTGGCCATATTCAGGTACACCCCGGACACAACCTGCTCGATGAGATATTTCTATATCTCTGTGATTTCAACACGTGCTCTCAGCGCGCAGCGCTGAACCGATTTTAGTTTTTCTCTGGATCCATTCCCAGTAACTCTTCCTTATCTTCTCCAGTGTTTTCAGCGTTTATCTCCCTTCCTTCGTGTGGCGTCAATCCATATTCCCGTTAATACGTTACTATTTTTTAGAATGTCACTGCACTGTCCAGAACGCTTTCCTTGCACCCGTAAGTTGTCCTCACTGTAAAAGTGAAAAGGTCGAATAAATTTATAGCCACGCGAAAAATACACTGTCATCTATCTCTATATATTTATAGATATAGATATACATATATATATACGGCTTCTGTGTGTGTGTGTGTGTGTGTGTGTGTGTGTTTGTGTGTGTGTGTGGGCAACACCTGTGGATTGTAGAGTTCTGTTTGTGATGTGGTCTGGCGGCTTTGGTGTGTCTGTATGTTCAGGCCTTCCTTCGAGAAGCCATAACAGTTATTCTCAATCCCGTTTGAGTGGACTTCGCCTTCAAAGCCGATTGTGGTGTTTCGGCACTCGGTTACATTTGGCGTCGTCGACAGCGATGGGACTCGACATGAAATGTTCAGGCCACTGAATCATTTTCGTGCTGTTCCCATTCCACCTGGGAGGGACCTAAGCTTGGCGGGTCCATGGTTCGGAACTTTGGGGACAAAGTTCATTCAAAGGGGGTCGAGTGTGACAGGGAGACTACCGTCGCCCTTCACAGCAGACTCTGCAGAGTTGTTCGCCTTAGAAATTGTGGGCTTTCCTTGCATGTACCCGTAAGTTGTCCTCACTGTAAAAGTGCAAAGGTCGAATCTATTTATCGAAAAATCCACTGTCATCTATCTCTATATATTTATATATATAGATAGATATATACGGCTTCTGTGTCTGTGTGTGTGTGTGTGTGTGTGTGTGTGTGTGTGTGTGTGTGTGTGGAGGCAACACCTGTGGATTGTAGAGTTCTGTTTGTGATGGGGTCTGGCGGCTTTTGTCTGTCTGTATGTCAGAGCAGAAAACTACCGCACGCGGTGTGACTGGGAGGTCATTTATGAAAGTGCATGCCATGCGCGCTCTTCATTACAAGCTCTGCATCGAAACACATCAAATCGGGCAGAGCTACAAAGAGAAATCCTCTTTATATGTCACCAGTTAATCTCATCCGGCACATCCGTATCATTTCTCTGGGTCCCCTCCAAAGTTTATGGATTGTCAAACATCTTTTATTATTAAAGGCAGAGTAAGCCTCCCGTAAACCATCACAGATACGGTCAGGCTTTTACACACAGTACAAACACCCTTCATTTAAACACTCACCAATTGAGAACATCCTAGGTGCCCTCCGTAAAGAGCGAACAATTTTCAAAGAATTTATTTTTGCGTGGTTTATCTTACCCCTGAGCCATCGTGAACCCGTGTGATCCAGTTTTCCTTTTTCACAATGCAGTCGTCAGTAAGTCATGAATGCGACTCGATGTGAGCTTATCTACAATAGCACGTTTTTGATGCACGAAACAACGGCTGTGGTTCACAAGAACTCTAGGGATGGCTGAAGTGAATGAATCTGCCATGGAATAAGCGATAGCCTGTGTGCCAAAACAGAAGGGACTCTTTACTGTATCTCATTCTTTTTTTGTCTCCAGTGGTGTAATAGTTCACAACGTCAAGAAATAACCGAAAGGCAATATTATCAAGGGGAAAATGTCATTGAATTATCATTTGATGAAAACTAATCCATTCACTTATCAAGCCGTTTTCAGCCAGAATCTGTCCAGCCTTTTCGGCAAGGTTATTCACAAAATAGTTAACCGCACTAGGAGTGTGCTCTTGGGGATGTTTATCGTCATTCTGAGACACTGGCGTAGGCTCTTGAGCCTCTTGATTGCCATTCTGAGATGCTGGAGTAAGCCCAATGGAATTTGGAATTTTATCCACTATTATTTTGTTTTGATCGGTTAAAACTATTTTGCAGCCTTTCTCAGCGCACTCTTTTGGTGAAAAATCGAATGCTTTTGTGCATAGCCTCCGCTTGCCTGTCTCCGTGTTAAGCTGAACAAAACAATACCGAAGCTTATGTGCTTCATGTTTATCAACTGTGTGGGTTATGATTTCTTTGAAGATGGAGAACCCTTCTCCACAATGGTAACATCTATAATCCATGATCTGTAAAATGAGAACATTTAATTAAGATCATTCAGGTCATCAAGCAAAAAACTAGGCAGCGCAGCGAAAAACCAGTCATAAGCGCATCCGATCCGAAAAATCAAGCTATCATAAGCGCACAAGGGGGTATTTCATAAGAGCACCCGACCACAAATCAGCGACCTGCCTTGTGTTTTGGATAGTTATTCAATAGATACGCATTTTTTTGTAAAAAGAGCAACGTGAATAAGTAGCGCTACATTTCGGGTTTTGACAACTGTAATATGGTTGCAGGATAATTAGTATTTTAGGAGTTATTACATTTTTTATGCAGACACACACCTCGTGCCCCGCTCTTCGTATCATACGCTCATCCGCTAAAAAGGGTTATTCTAAGATCACCCAGCATATCATAAGCCCACTCCTGATTGAAGGGCCTGAGACTGCATTTTTTCACAATGACCGTAGTCTAGTCCGCCGCTTGTGCAAAATGGAGTGGAACGTGACGAGCATGTTCAGCGCTGTACATAGTGGTTTCGCTGTGCTTAGCACGCTTTTTATATTTAGTCAAGTTTTGACTAAATATTTTAACATCGAGGGGGAATCGAAACGAGGGTCGTGGTGTATGTGCGTGCGTGTGTGTGTGTGTGTGTGTGTGCGTGTGTGTGTGTGTGTGTGTGTAGAGCGATTCAGACTAAACTACTGGACCGATCTTTATGAAATTTGACATGAGAGTTCCTGGGTATGAAATCCCCGAACGTTTTTTTCATTTTTTTGATAAATGTCTTTGATGACGTCATATCCGGCTTTTCGTGAAAGTTGAGGCGGCACTGTCACGCCCTCATTTTTCAACCAAATTGGTTCAAATTTTGGTCAAGTACTCTTCGACGAAGCCCGGGGTTCGGTATTGCATTTCAGCTTGGTGGCTTAAAAATTAATTAATGACTTTGGTCATTAAAAATCTGAAAATTGTAAAAAAAAATAAAAATTTATAAAACGATCCAAATTTACGTTTATCTTATTCTCCATCATTTGCTGATTCCAAAAACATATAAATATGTTATATTCGGATTAAAAACAAGCTCTGAAAATTAAATATATAAAAATGATTATCAATTTTTTTTTTTCGAAATCAATTTAAAAACACTTTCATCTTATTCCTTGTCGGTTCCTGATTCCAAAAATATATAGATATGATATGTTTGGATTAAAAACACGCTCAGAAAGTTAAAACGAAGAGAGGTACAGAAAAGCGTGCTATGCAGCATAGCGTAACCACTACCCCGCTCTTCTTGTCAATTTCACTGCCTATGCCGTGAGCGGTGGACCACGAGTATACGGTCTTGCTGCGTTGCATTGCGTTCAGTTTCATTCTGTGAGTTCGACAGCTACTTGACTAAATATTGTATTTTCGCCTTACGCGACTTGTCTGTACCTCTCTTCGTTTTAACTTTCTGAGCGTGTTTTTAATCCAAACATATCATATCTATATGTTTTTGGAATCAGACACCGACAAGGAATAAGACAAAATTGTTTTTAAATCGATTTCGGAAAAATTAATTTTGATCATAATTTTTATATTTTTAATTTTCAGAGCTTGTTTTTAATCCAAATATAACATATTTATATGTTTTTGGAATCAGAACATGATGAAAAATAAGATGAACGTAAATTTGGATCGTTTTATAAAAAAAATATTTTTAATTACAAATTTCCGATTTTTAATGACCAAAGTCACTAATTAGTTTTTAAGCCACCAAGCTGAAATGCAATACCGAAGTCCGGCCTTCGTCGAAGATTGCTTTACAAAAATTTAAAAATTTAAAAATGAGGGTGTGACAGTGCCGCCTCAACTTTTACAAAAAGCCGGATATGACGTCATCAAAGGTATTTATCGAAAAAATGAAAAAAATGTCCGGGGATATCATTTCCAGGAACTCTCATGTCAAATTTCATAAAGATCGGTCCAGTAGTTTAGTCTGAATCGCTCTACACACACACACGCACAGACAGACAGACAGACAGACAGACAGACAGACACACACACACACACACACACACACACACACACACACACACACACACACACACACACACACATACACCACGACCCTCGTCTCGATTCCCCCTCTATGTTAAAAAATTTAGTCAAAACTTGACTAAATGTAAAAAAACACACCATAAAGTTAATACTTACAATTCTTGGGCCGATGATGATAAGTGAAACGACCCTTGATCTCCTTCGCTGGTAAGGAACACAGTTAGTGAGTTACTCAGAATCAGTATCAGTCGGTCAACCTGCCCGGAACCCGGATTCACACCTTCGTAAATCAGAAGTTACTTCCAAAAAGTACGGATAAACGATGGATGTTCAGCCACTCAGCCACCATACTATTCCGAAAGTGCTTCTCCGACCTTCTTCCGGTGCCAGAGCCGCCGCGTTTTGTCGAATTCAAGTTCTATGCAGGTCAACCAATGGTAGGTGCCTGAGTCACGGGCTTGCTGAGGGGAAGTCCGCACTGCCGTCAAACTATGTATTCCGGTATCACTCGCGGATGTGTCCAAGGTGGGTTTTTTCACCCTTTTTTTCTGCTTTCTTTTTAATTGTCTAAGCGTTTCGTTTAGGCGAGTGCGGCTGTATATATAATTATTTTTTGTTGGGGGGTGGGGGTGAATTCCAAGTGAAAGGATCCTCTTACCCCGGGCAAGATTGGGAGGAATTTTTCTGCGAGTACGAAGATTTGATTATAATGGCCTCCAGATGCGCAACTGACACTCACACCCTCCATCCAGCAAGTGTCTGGAACTGTTTAGATAAACAGTAGTATGGTGGTACAGTGGTCGCCGCTTATCAGCAGGAATTTTAGTGTCTCGGGAACTGTTTAGATAAGCAGGAGTATGCTCCGATTGCTGGACCGAGCAAAAAAGGGAGGTCACTGTTTCGTTCACGGCTTTCGTGTCTTCGTGGGCCAGAACTCAGTGTATGTGTGTGTGTGTGTGTGTGTTTCAGTGCTTTTGTGTGCGTATTTGTGTGAGTCCATGTATGTTTGTATTTGTGTGTAACAATTGTATGCATTATTTTACACTGTTCTAAAAACTCATATTCCGAGCAGTTATAACTTTTGTCAATGTATCATGTTTTTATCCATTATGCTGCCCAGAAGGAACAGAAGGAAAATGGCTTTAATAAGCGGCGGATTTATTAACCGGCGGTCCAGCATAAAAAATATGGTCTCAATAGCTACTACGATGATAAAAAAAAAAAAATAATTACAATTTTCTGATTTTTAATGACCAAACTCATCAATTAAATTAATTTTTAAAACACCAAGCTGAAATGCAATACCAAACCCCGGCCTTCGTCGAAGATTGCTTGGCCAAAATTTCAATCAATTTGATTGAAAACTGTGGGTGTGACAGTGCCGCCTCAACTTTTACAAAAAGCCGGATATGGCGTCATCAAAGACATTTATCGAAAAAATGAAAAAAACATCCGGGGATATCATACCCAGGAACTCTCATGTCAAATTTCATAAAGATCGGTCCAGTAGTTTGGTCTGAATCGCTCTACACACACACGCGCGCACACACACACACACACACACACACACACACACACACACCACGACCCTCGTCTCGATTCCCCCTCTATGTTAAAACCTTTAGTCAAAACTTGACTAAATGTAACAACTAGTCGCGTATAAAGGCGAAAATACCACATTTAGTCAAGCTCAGTCGAACTCACAGAATGCAACTGAACGCATTGCATTTTTTCCGCAAGACCGTACACTCGTAGCATCGTCTGTCCACCGCTCGTGGCAAAGGCAGTGAAATTAACAATCCAGAAAAGCGCGGTAGCGGTTGTGCTGAGGAGGATAGCACGCTTTTCTATATCTCTATTCTTTTTAACTCTCTGAACGTGTTTTTAATCTATACATATCATATCTATATGTTTTTTGAATCAGGAACGGACAAGGAATAAGATGAAATTGTTTTTAACTCGATTTTGGAAATTTAATTTTAATCATAATTTTTATATTTTTAATTTTCAGAGCTTGTTATTAATCCGAATATAAATGATTTATATGTTTTTGGAATCATAAAATGATGAAGAATACGATAAACGTAATTTTGAATCGTTTTATAATTGTACTACGTTGCAAGCCCCTGGAGCAATTTTTTGATTAGTGCTTTTGTGAACAAGAAACAATTAACAAGTGGCTCTATACCATCTCCCCCCTTTCCCCGTCGCGATATAACCTTGAACGGTTGAAAACGACGTTAAACACCAAATAAAGAAAGAAAGAAAGATCGTTTTATAAATAAATAATTTTAATTACAATTTTCAGATTTTTAATGACCAAAGTCAGTAATTAATTTTTAAGCCTCCAAGCTGAAATGCAATACCAAAGTCCGGCCTTCGTCGAAGATTGCTTGGCCAAAATTTCAATCAATTTGATTGAAAAATGAGGGTGTGACAGTGTCGCCTCAACTTTTACAAAATGCCGGATATGACGTCATCAAAGACATTTATCAAAAAAATGAAAAAAACATCTGGGGATATCATACCCAGGAACTCTCATGAAAAATGTCATAAAGATCGGTTCAGTAGTTTACTCTGAATCGCTCTACACACACACACACACACACATACACACACACACACACCACGACCCTCGTCTCGATTCCCCCCTCTATGTTAAAAAATTTAGTCAAAACTTGACTAAAATTTAATGTAAAAACAGTCGATCAGATGCAATGTGCTAAGCAATGCAAAGAAAAATGTCACTCGGACAAAACAGTTACATTACAAACATTTCAACACTGCTTATGATATTAAACAAACAAACTGTAAACACTTAAAATATACATCAAAATTAATCCTTCTGTACAGTACGGACCACAGACGATCAAAAGCGAATAGCTTATCCAGGAAAACTGAACACGTCCTGCACAAACCATGGGCCATGCGAAGCGCTCGCAGACTGAAATTGGAGACAGCCTGTAAATTAGCCTGTGGGCATAGGGAAGCTGGGTGTTGATAACTAATGACAAGAAATTCAGTTGATCCCAGGAGTGATCTATATGTGGCAGTATGCACCGTCTGCTGTGTGTTGTTTTTGTTGAAGGCAAAGCAAAACAGACATAAAGAGCTAGAGGGTGGGTGGCGTGAGGTGGTGTGGGGGTGGGGGGAGGGTAATGCCAGTGGCAGTGGCATGCAGTGTGTAGTCAGCCGGGCTACCCCCGGCACTGCTGTGTGATCTGTGGACAGAGTGTGTACTGCATAGAACCGGCTTGGTGCTCTTGGCAAAAATGCTTTCGTTTCCCGGCGACGAATGATTTAGCTTGTTCATCATCGTGTGTGTGTGTGTGTGTGTGTGTGCGTGCGTGTGTATCTGTGTTTGTGTGTGTGTGTGTGTGTGCCGGGTGTGTGTGTCTGTGTGTGTGTCAGTGTCAGTATTGCGTGCGCCCAGCCGGTGCCCCTATGCGGCGTGCCTTAGTGTGTGTGTGTACTATGTGTGTGTGCCGGTGTGTGTGTGCAGTGTGCCGGTGTGTGTGTGTGTGTGTGTCAGTGTGAGTATGTGCGTGCGCCGGTTCCCCCACTGTGTGCGTTCGTGTGTGTGTGTGTGTGTGTGTGTGTGTGCCGGTGTGTGTGTCAGTGTGTATGTGTCAGTGTGTGTATGCGTGTGAGTGTCACGTGTGTCCGCGCGTGCGTGTGTGTGCATGTGCGTGCGTATGCATGTGCGTGCATGTATGTCCGTGCGTGCGTGTGTGCGCATGTGCGTGCGTGTTTATGTGTGTGTCTCACAGGCTAGGCTGAGTGACGGTGTGTGTCAGTGTGTTTGTGCACTGTCAGTGTCGCAGTGTCAGTGAGTGTGTGTTGTTTTTGGTGGGGGGGGGGGGGATGGGCGGGTGTCAGTTGTACGTGTTGTGTTGTAACATTAAGGTTGTCATCATAGTGTACATGTATTTGCACAAACATAGCTGTAAATGATCAGTATGGCCAATAACTCGTCCGCTGGTACAGCCGCCACAACCTCGTCTCCTCCCCCATCAGTTCCGGCCCCGCCCTGTTCTTGTCTGCCCGGCTTACTTTTCCTTAGCCCTTCCCCTCTTCTGATCTTTTTGTCCTCACATCCTGAACTCAGGTAAAATGAGCCGGTTCCTTCCCTTCGTTCCTTCGGGTCTCATTTCGAGAGCGTGGCCCGATGATTATCAGAATGAGTTGCTCAGTGATAAACAAACAACAAGTAACTATGTTCGTAAACATTTGTCAGCGGCTCGTTCCCGTCTTCTGACTGCGTTTGTTGCTTTTTTTGAAAGGTCAAAAACGAAATTCAACACTGCGGGTTTTGCTATAAAATAGAACCAACAAACAACAAACTCATCGTCAGAATCAGGCGTGGGTTTCTTCAAGAAAGACTTGAGTTTATTCTGTTCTCGCAGTAGATGCCTGGTCCTTCCTGAATTTACGATCATTTTGTAAACCAACACAGGCTTTTGTGTGAGATTAGAGAAACTTTGACACATACCAAAATAGGGTAATAACATATTATTCTGTACTCTGAAACACTGAAACCTTGAATGCTACCTTCCTTCTCGTATAAACCATCTTTTCAACCACCATAGATTTTTCGAAGTTTTTGGGTAAGAGCATATTTCCACTTAAACACAAACTAACATTTTGTTTTCATTTCTACGGATTTTATTTCGCAGATGGACACAGGTATCAGTTACACAGATTAATTCGCAAAACAATTCCCATTCCGGCTGTACATATTGTAGGCAGGCTCTTGATTTTTTGGTAGCTAGTGTTCAAAGGAAAGAATGCTTAATTGTTTTTTGTTCGTGGTCTCAAAAATTACCCGGCCTCGCCCTTCCCGAAAATGTCATTAGAAAAATTATTCCAAACTAGTCCATGTACAGGGTGACCCAAAAAAAAGAGTACCCAAACAAAACGTCATAAATTGAACAAAAATAAAGCCATCTTCATAAAATTTATTTACACACACAAGTAGCCTCTGCATGATTTGCACAGAAAATTTTAGCGTTCTAGCTTGTCTTTCAGGAAAGTTATGCTCATTCTACAGAACATGCTCCAAATGGCCTCTCCCGGATTTAACTCCCCCAGATTTCTATCTTTGGGGGTTCCTGAAAGACAACGTCTACTACTGTACAGGAACAACCCACAGACAATCACAGAACTCAAGAGAGCCATCACAACAACCATTCGCGGAATCTCGCAACAGGAGTGTGTGCGGGTGATTGATAACTACTTTGCGCGGCGAGTTCAAGTTAACTGCAGTGGCACGGAGGCCACTTGGAGCATGTTCTGTAGAATGAGCATAACTTTCCTGAAAGACAAGCTAGAACGCTAAAATGTTCTGTGCAAATCATGCAGAGGCTACTTGTGTGTGTAAATAAATTTCATGAAGATTGCTTTATTTTTGTTCAATTTATGACGTTTTGTTTGGGTACTCTTTTTTTGGGGTCACCCTGTACATTCAGAATGAAACACAAAAACACGAGCTTTACAAATATCGCGAAGACTGCGCCTACATAAATAGCAGTTCCGGCATAGACAATGGCAGGTATTTGTCCTCATGTCTAAAGCATACGAAAATAATCAAAAAATCGTAAAAGACTGAACAAAATGCAATTGTCATTCGTTTGGATCAACGTGGATGTCACATACAGGCAAAACAGAAGTCATTACACAAAAAAGTTTAAAAAAAATAATAAAAAAAGGATTGTAAGGAGCGTGGCTCCTTTACCACTGCTACTTGTTTCCTCTGACCTAGATTCATCAATGACAGACAAGAAATGGCACGTGAACCACTGTTGGCAATGGATCGCGGGTAGCCAAGAAATGCAGTCATAGCTCAGAACAGGTAGCCTACCAGACATAAAAAAGACACGCACAGAACGTCGGACACACGCTTGTAAAAACGGTTTTGTCTGTTTGTTTAATTTTGCCTGAAGTGAAAACCTGCTGTTGTCCGCATATCCTATCGATTTCTGCTTCCGGAAATGAATTCCTTTTCTGATAAGAGCGAAAGGAGGGGGTGGATTAATCAAAACATGCCAAACCAGCCGTTGGGCCCCCTTATAGTCCTCACAAATTATAACTTGGGCCTACAACAAAACGCAAGGCTAGGCACTTGCCGCATTTAAAAAAATGCAATTAATTAATTAATCTAAATAATTTATTTATTTATTTATGTATTTGTTTATTCATTGCAACACGGTATGCGGGGCTTAGTGGCAAACTGGTACAGACGATACCAATATGTGCAGCATGCAGTACTACTAAAAGTAATCTAGGATCTACGCAGGGCAAACTTCTCGCCTTGAAACGGCAAAACTCTGTTTCTGCTTTGGCCAAAGTATAGACTGAATTGTCCACAGAGAGAAAGAAACAGGCCTCAAAGAGCGATCCAGGCGGTGGCCGTGTGGGCGCGAAAAACCTCTGTGGCAGGCCCACAGGTGATACTTTACCCTCGCTGCACGTGAACTGCACTCCCATATACAGACAAACATATAGGGCCCTGACCTCTTACCCCGTGGCGCGTGCAGGACCACAGCCAATCAGGCGCCTGGGATGTTCTCATGGTAGATCTCGGATATTACTACTCTGCGACTCGCCCCCTGTCAGGTGTGAAAAAGTGCGGTGTGTGGTTAAGTGGGTAAGGTTATACTATTCCCATGTCAGATCTCTATCTATTACTGGTCTGTGATTCGTGGTTCGCCCTCCTGGAGCCAGGTGTGAAAAGGAGTTACATCTCGTTATCAGAACTGGGAATAACTTCTGTAGAGGCAATGTTACGAGATATTTGGATCAGATTGTATGCATGCTCGCAATATCCAGCTGCATGAAATACGATAAAGCAAGACCTGCAATGCATATTAACCGCTATTGTGTTTTCAGCGTAGCAATAATTTTTTTTATAGGGTTCGATATTTAGACGAGACAAGTATAATGCCGACGAGTCGAAGACGAGTCGCATTATACTTGTTCCGAGGCTAAATATCGGACCCTATTGCTACGCTGAAAACACAATAGCGAGTATATAGCTGTTCTGACCTTGATTTGTTGTTCCAGGCTTACAAAATGACAGTTTTTGCGTCGATGCGTTGATCTCAGGTTTTGATAGCAGACGCCGTTTCTTATGCGCATTAGTTTAGCGCAGGCGCCACACTGACTTTGGAAAAAAAACTCGATTTGACAACGTGACACAGCTGTTAAACAGCGTTTTATTAGTTCATTCGTATACAACAAAAAGAAGTTTGAGTTTTTTTAATTTTGAACAAGACTACTTACTAGTGAAGAAGACCAAAACACAACATCAACGGAAAACTAGAAACAACTGAAGAACTAGGATGCAACAAGGGGAGGAGAAGACTAACGAATTTTTCAACCTCAGTTATAAACGACTACATGAATGTTAGTGCCATGGGTTGTACATCAATACTTCAGAGGGGAAGTGGGGTAGTTAGTGTGGAGTTACGAGATAAGAAAGTCGGCCATTTTTGCCAATGTGCTTTTGGATATTGACAAAAATGGCCGACTTCCGTAGCATTATGCTTTGCCATGATGATCGGAAGAGACCATCCAATCACAGCACCCGAATTCCCCCACGTGTCCATCAGAATAGCTATATAATTAGTATTATGTGCATGTGTGCTCAATGCGGCTTATCGATGATTACGTGAAGCAGCTGTCTGACGTTATATCAGAAGACTTAACAATGTATTGCATATTAGCAAACGAACTAGGGGAATGATGCTTTGAGGGAACAGACATCCACTATACATTTAAGAAACATTTAACATAAATAGTAAATATATTATTTTCTCTCTCCCTCTCTGTCTTGTCCATCTCACTTCCCTCCACTCTCAGTCTCTCTTTTAGTCTCTCTATCTCTCTCTCTCTAGGCGGCACGCACGCACGCACGCCGGTGTAACACGAGAAAATGACTCCCACGAGATTTTTACTCCGGAGTAAACATTTCGTACGAAAAAGTTACTACCTTTACGAAAAAAGCACTCCCCCATTTCACGAGAAAATTACTCCCCAAGACAGGTGAGTTCCGAGTAAACATTTCGCACAAAAATGTTACTCCCCTGACGAATAAATAACGAATAAATTACTTCACCCCAACACGAGCAATTTAACTTCCCATGCCAGGTGTACGAAACTTTTACTCCCTTGTCCCCCGTTAGTCTTGGTGGTGGAAGGGGTGGAAGGAGGGTAGCGCGACATTCGTGTGCGCGAAATCACTTATTGGCATTATTCCTTCGCCCGCATCCCATTTTTGCGTACGAGATTTTTACTGGAAGTAAAAAAAATGGAGAGTAAAAATTTCGTGGAGGGAGTAATTTTTTCGTGCCTTGGGGAGTTCTTTTCTCGTACGAAAAGTGTACTCGGAGTAAGAATTTCGTACGAATTTTTTACTCCGGAGTAAATATTTCGTGGAGTAAGAATTTCGTGTTACACCGGCACGGCACGCACGCACTGACATACACACACACACACATGACACACGGCACACTCAGTCACGCGCACACACACACACACACTGGACACCACAAGAAGGAACAGACTTAAGGTTTGCAAAATGTGACACTGACACTGACACACACACACACACACACACAATACACACACACACACACTCACGCACGCACATACACACACCGTGACACACACACACACACCGTGACACACACACACACACCGGACACCACAAGAATGAACAGACTTAAGGTATGTTTAACTTAACTGTTTGCAAATCAGTTCAGTAACTGGCAACTGATGCAGTGAACATCATATCAGTTAAGGTTTTAATCGTATCAGCTTTTTGAAGATGTCTTAGCAAACCTCGCACAGCTTGGTTGAAGACAATGAGTTCAGATTCTACTTTAGGTATAAAGATGTATTGAGACATACGGTATCCTTTCCGCCGGATTTGAAATCCACAGTTGGCATCATTGTAAAAATAAAAGTCCCCCCCCCCCCCCCAACCGGACACAGCACACACTGACACGCGCACATTCACACACACACACTGACACACACACACCGTGCACACACACAATCTCCGAGTCTCTCTCTCTGTCTGTCTCTGTCTCTCTCTCAGGAAGGTCATGAATTGTGACGCCTACTCTGCTTGTCTTTTGCAGTGCATGAACCACTGACGTGCACTAAGTTTGTCATTTTTCGCAGGTAAAAATCCTGGCATTCAAAGACAATCTACAGGCTTACACAAATCTCTGAGATATACCAGACTTACGGAACAGTCAGCAACAGGCCTGATGGTAGAACAATCAGAACACATATGCGTGGGTGATCTGTTACCTGCATTCTTGGCATCTGTCATGGCAACGACAACGCGGCACATATACACCTTGACTGACTTGCCAAAGAACGTTAAAGTGACAAGATTCGTTGAGGTTATAGGGCCTACATTAAAACATCTAAGTTGCGACCTTGAGAATATCCGTCGGTCAATTTCAGCGTGAGAGGCATCCGTGCCCAAACTATGAATTCGGTCGGAAAACGGGATGTGTCGTTCTTGGGGGGGGGGGGGGGGGGGGGGGGGGGGGGGGGGTTGCTGTGTGAGATTTTACTGTATTCTAGTTCAGTGTCCCAATTTCGAGGAACTTATAACAAGTTACCAAACTTGCCAAATCCGGAACGTGGAAGTAACAACAATTAGTTGTGGTACATTAGTATTCAAGTTCAGTGTCCACATGCTCAGTCAGTTATCTCAAAAGTGCGTGTTCTTCTCTCATGTTTTCGGTCATACAAATATCGCCTCAGCCGAAAGGTACTTGAAGTAATGTATAAATCATTCATTATTCCTCACTTTGAATTTGGGATAACTGCTCTGATAAGTTAGCAGTTGAATTAGAAAATGTGCATCTCGATGCCATCCGAGAACCATCATAGGGACAAGTCATCAAAAGTTGTATGACGAGTAGGGGTTCACCACGCTGAGGGAAAGGCGGAAAAGACATACATTAATCTTGTATTTCAAATTAGTGAACGCGCATACTCCGCCTTATTTGTCTAAACTTTTGCCTCCACTTGTATCTTCTGTAAACCCTTATCACAGACGGAAACCATTTCGACAGAGTGATTCCCCGCTTTAGAACCAGTGAATTGTATAAACGATCTTTCTTCCCGTCTACTACCATCCTATGAAACTGATTCTATTGGGTTATTTAAAAAATTCATTGGTTCTAACGACTCTGTTGTTCCGTCGTATATCTACACATCTGATCGCATTTCGGAAATTACTCATTGTAGACTGAGGTTAAACATAAGTAACCTAAATGAAGATTTATTTAACAGACACTTGACTCTTGATCCCTCGTGTGCATGTGGTTTTCATTTTGAACATTCGGACCATTACTTGTTTCAATGTTCAATGTACTGTCAGTTACGACCTGAATAGCCTGTCATCACTTTCTGACTTTGATTCGCTTACCTTGGACGACCTTTTGTATAGCAATAGAGACAAGTCAGTCATCGAAAATAAATTAATGTTTGACCAGTTGTACAGGTTCATTGCATCAAGCAAACGGTTTGGATAATTATTAATTTACCCTATGTACATGTCTAATGACTCTACGTGATATGTTTGTTCAACATTATTATCCGATTCAGAATGCATTTCTAATGCGGACGACATGTGTGTGTGTGTGTGTGTGTGTGTGTGTGTGTGTGTGTGTGTGTGTAGTGTGTAATAATTATGATAGAATATTGATGTATGAATTGAAGAAATGTATAAGAACACAAGAATGCATGAATGACAAAGAACAAATGTTTATTTTTGAATGTTTTATGTATGTTTTATTACGGACACAAAAGCTCAGCAATGCAATTTCTCTTTTAGAGATTAATACAGTTATTGTATTGTATTGTATTGTATTGTGTGTGCGCGCGCGCGCGCATATGTGCGGGCGGCGTCCGTGAGTGTGTGTGTGTGTGTGTGTGTTAAATTGTATGTTGTTAGTCTTCAAGTAAACTGTCTTGATGTTGTTGCTTTTGCATATGTATTTTGCTTGTTGATTTTTTTCTCCTTCGTTTTCCCTTCTACAGTTCCCCGTATCGTCCGCCAAACCAAATATCATATTGCTTTTAAGAGCACGTTTATAAGCTTTGCTTGTTGTGCTCCATTTACTAATTGATTGTGTGCGGCTTTGTTGTATGTAATTTTGCTGAATAAAATTGTTTAAACCAAGTTCAGTGTCCCGTATGCAAGGAAGCTATTACAAGTCACAACACTTGGCAGATTTCTTTAACTTTATTTGGTGTTATATCGCGACGGACTTGGCAGATGGAGAACACCGTAGCAGATTATTGTTGCTGAAGCAAATCAGTTCATGGTAAAAACACACACACACAACACCGTCGATACACTGATTTGAATTAGGAATTCGATTCATTCCGCAAACGAGAATTAGTTAATTTAGTCAGTACTGAAAATATGTTCAAAAGACATAACTATTTGGCGAACTGTTGACTGAGAGATTGTAAAAACTAAAAGCATTAGACCACAAAGATGGACCACTTTGTAAATGTTATGAAGAACTCAAGACAAGAACGGATTGTTCTACTTTGCACGAATGGTCCAAAATGGGGGCTGAGCAGATAAGTCATAACAAATCAAAATCTCAACGGACAGGAAATCAGCAAGGGGATTGTTTGTTTGCTTGTTTGTTTGTTGTTGCTGTGTGTGTTTATGTTTTGCTCATTAAGCTTTGCCTTCATGGGATGGGGGATGAGGTGGGGCCAGGGGGGGGGGGGGGGGCAGGAGGACGCCGATCCGGTGTGAGCGAACGACGAAAAAGAAGTGGAAAAACGCCGATCAGGTTTCAACCCCCGATCTGCCCATACAAGTAACCATCAGCCGATTTCCTGCGATAGAAACTGACCACTGTCCTGAGGCCTGATTTTACGGCCAAGGCCATTGCAAAAATCTGCCTGAAATCACAAACGGGTGGAAAACTTTACAGAGATCGGTGTGCCCAGAACGACTCCGATTTTTAACACCCGACCCACCCAGCCTTCACCTCCTCCCTGAACTGACCACTTTCATGTTCGAGTTTTAAGCGTGTTGTAAACATGAACTGAAATCACAAACTGAACAAGTCGCGAAAGGCGAAATTACTACATTCAGTCAAGCTGTGGAACTCACAGAATGAAACTGAACGCACTGCATTTTTTCACAATGACCGTAGTCCGCCGCTTGTGCACAACGGAGTGAAACTGACGAGCCTGTTCAGCGCGGTAGTGGTTTCGCTGTGCTGCATAGCACGCTTTTCTGTACCTCTGTTCGTTTTAACTTTCTGAGTGTGTTTTTAATCCAAACATATCATATCTATATGTTTTTGGAATCAGGAACCGACAAGGAATAAGATGAAATTGTTTTTAAATCGATTTCGGAAATTTAATTTTGATCATAATTTTTATATTTTTAATTTTCAGAGCTTGTTTTTAATCCAAACATAACATATTTATATTTTTTTGGAATCAGAAAATGATGTAGAATAAGATGAACGTAAATTTGGATCGTTTTATATAAAAAAAATTATTACAATTTTCAGATTTTTAATGACCAAAGTCATTAATTAATTTTTAAGCCACCAAGCTGAAATGCAATACCGAAGTCTGGCCTTCGTCGAAGATTGCTTTACAAAAAGTTCAATCAATTTGATTGAAAAATGAGGGTGTGACAGAGCCGCCTCAACTTTTACAAAAAGCCGGATATGACGTCATCAAAAGTATTTATCGAAAAAAAGAAAAAAAACATCCGGGGATATCATTCCCAGGAACTCTCATGTCAAATTTCATAAAGATCGGTTCAGTAGTTTGGTCTGAATTGCTCTACACACACACACACATACGCACAGACAGAAGACAGACAGACAGACAGACACACACACACATACACCACGACCCTCGTCTCGATTCCCCCTCTATGTTAAAACATTTAGTCAAAACTTGACTAAATGTAACAAAAAACTGTTACTCTCGGTGTTACAAAGAGGCATTTCCAGCACCAGTCAGTGAGAACAAGAGTTGCCCGTGTAATTGCAGTGAAATCGTCATATATTTCACTTTCGCGGACAGTGCCTATTTAAATCATCCACGAACCAGCAGCCAGATCTAGTTAGCAGAGACAGAGGAAAAAAAAAACGGAACCCGGCAGTCAAGTCTTGTACACTTGTCAGTCTGACACTGAGCCTTACACACCGAGTTCCGATTGTATCTCTCTCATCCGATTGCGTCTTCCTGCAACTGCGGTACAGAGAGAGAGAGAGAGAGAGAGAGAGAGAGAGAGGGGTGGCTGGTATTTGTTCGGGGTCAGAGTGTGGCAGAAATGAATACCGCGTGTGCTGACAACGTCAAAACCCTGTACTGTCAGAGGTACACTGAAGATCAAACGCTGTGAGCACGTCAGTGGCAACCGCCGGGTACAGCTGCAAATAATACGGCGTTGTCGAAGTCGGAGAACAAATATGTACCGTTAGCTGACATGTTAATGCAGAATGGCTATAAAAAAGAAGGAAATATGCAGCACTTCAAAAATGAGCCATCTTGCTTATTGCTTCAAAACTGAGTAATTTGTTCACTTATATCTTCCTTTTGAAAAAGACCGTACGGGCCAAAGCCGGAGGTCACGTTCACGAACTGAAAGGAGGAATCCCTCCATAGGGAAGGAAGATTTGCATGCATGTGTTAGATCGATGATGTGGTAGCTGTCTTAAAGAAAAGAAGGAAATATGTTAGAATCTAAGTCTAAGGTCAAGAAGCTGTCAAAGGAAAAGGAAAGGCAGACACTGATATTACTGTTAACTGTTTGAGCAGATGCAGTTTATGCACTATATAAATATGTATAATGGAAATTTTTTATTTAGAGAAAAGAGAAGTAGACATGCTTTGCAATAAAGGTGTTTGAAAGAATAGACAGTAAGATGTGCTATACTGTTGTCGAGAAAGAAGACAGTAGACTTTGCCACAAATATGCTATAAATTCGTCAGAGATAAATGCAATAAGGTTGTCTTCGAGGAGGGCGACAGTAGATATGCAATAATGTTGTCTTCGAGGAGGGAGACAGTAGATATGCAATAATGTTGTCTTGGAGGAGGGAGACAGTAGATATGCAATAATGTTGTCTTGGAGGAGGGAGACAGTAGATATGCAATAATGTTGTCTTGGAGGAGGGAGACAGTAGATATGCAATAATGTTGTCTTGGAGGAGGGAGACAGTAGATATGCAATAATGTTGTCTTGGAGGAGGGAGACAGTAGATATGCAATAATGTTGTCTACGAGGAGGGAGACAGTAGATATGCAATAATGTTGTCTTCGAGGAGGGAGACAGTAGATATGCAATAATGTTGTCTAAGATTAGGAAGGTCTTAAAAGGGGGTTACGGTATCTCTTTACTGAGGAATGGACCTCTCTCTTTCTGTCTCTCCCTCTGTCTGTCTGTCTCCCTGCACAAAAGGCAAACCTTTCACACCTTTTTCACTCTATACATGCACAGTAAAAGTAAAGTGACAGCACAGTTCCAGAAAGAAAATCAAACAAAATCAGCGATTAATGATGACTTTTGACACATTGTTTTCAGTGTTTTTATTGTTTTATTAGCAGTTGATTACAATCATTATCAGCAAAATGTGCAGAGTGGAAGGATAAATAGCTGATTAAACAATTATTTGTGAAACTCCTTCTGTCAAAGACAATTATGAAATATTGCTGATACCCAATCAAAGATGGAACCCAGCTACCAGAATCTCCATCTACGTTCAGTAAAAGATTTGTCCCCTTCCCTTGCCATAGCTCCTAGAGCTCTGTGTTCAAAAAACAAAACAAAAAACACAAGAAGGAAGCCAACTGCAAACAAATAATTTTAAGACCTCAAGTATAATCTTTAACTGTTCACTGAGATATTTTCTCAGTGAATGTTGTATTAGCAGCCAAAACAAGTGTGAAGTACCTATTCCACAAATAAATTAACAAAAAAACTTTTGCTGCAGTTTCAAAATACTTTAAAAAAAAAGTTTGTTTTTCTTTCCTTCACTCTATTCTATAGTTCCAAAGATGGACAATATAATTCCCTGTCATCCGACGAAAGGCTGAAAAGCCCGAGCGTAGCGGAAACACGTCCGTAAAGCCCGTCCTTAATTGAGCCCGTAGTCGACTACACGAAGCTTCGCGAAGTCTTTATACCAAAAACCCGCAGCGGCGGCGAAGTACTTCGTCCACTACATCGCTTCGCAAGTTTTGACATGCGAAGCTTCGCCGTAGCTCGCAACGAAGTTGGTTTTTTTGTAAGAAGAGTGCTCTTTGATTCAAGATGGACGACGAAATCAGACTCAATACCATAGTGAAGAATGCATTTATCGACTTTGGTTGACCCAAAGTACAAGAACTAACCTCCTACCTGTATTATTTCATACTGCGATGCATTGACATGTCGAATGAAACTCGAAATCCCAGCGCTCACGCCAACTGGTCCCGGCCGTGCTCAGTCAACGAAATAGAACACATACAATTAACTTACGTCATCATCAAGTACGTAAAGTACAATTTGTGACGTAAAGTACTCAGAAAGAAGCACACCACGCGCTGGTCGAGACTACGCGCATTTGAGACGCCAAGACATGAAAAGATAACTCTCTTTTCCGCCATAGTGCCTTCCCTTGGACTGCGACGAAGTCTAGTTCCGGTAGCTTCGCGAAGTGAGCTACGCGTAGTCGACTTTGTCCAATTAAGGACGGGCTTTAGACACGGCCGCTGTAGAGAGAATGATACAAGATGGCGGCACAAGTAGGAAGTCAGCCTCGGTCTGGCTTTGTCCTGTTTATGGGTCAGGGTAGTTTTTTAGAATTGCCTCCCTTGTTACCAAGGTGATGCGTAGTTACAGCGTCCTAGCACTAAACTGAAGTAAATTGCTATATGTGAGTTGGGATAAGATATGTAATTTAATCAAAGTTTCATCAATTCAATGGTACACAAATCAAGACATTGGTCATCGCAATACAATTTGCATAAATGGGTGATAAGTAGCTAAGTAGGCCGAATATCAATATTCAACATTTGTTCAGTGTTATTTCACCGACATGGGGCGAAAAACAAAGTATGCCAACATATGACTAAAGCAATCCAAGATAATATTCTTATTCAGTGTATTGCACCTGGCAGCATATCACAATGCAAAATCACGAGAAAAACGTTCTCATCCTAACGCATGTATAAGCACACCTACTAACAAGTGCACACACACATACAAACGAGCACACACACACACACACACACGCACGCACTCATGCACACCCCCACACACTTTCTCAAAGTACTCATCAGTATTTAAAATAACGTAACATACATCACTTCATGATTTTACATGGAATGATCAAACATACAGAAAGTTAGCAATGCCAACATGCAATAAGCAGTGAAACACAAGTATGAACTTGAAAATAAAGCACCAAATAACGTTTGTTTTTACAACATGCAGACTTTTTTACAAGGTAGGTTGATACACAAATGTACACTTAACATTTCACATCTATTTATACTCTAACATGTCAAAACAAAGGAAACCAAAAACTGTTTTGTGTTCCAAGTTTTGTGAAGTGAAAATTAAAGAAAGCGTACATGCACTTTCCACGTTCCCTACAACATGTATTTGTAGACTCATAGAACAAGCTGCACCACGATGAAAAGTCGCAAGAAAAAGTTTGTCCACACACTCTGAACATGGTTAAAGGACCCTGACAATTGTATTCTTTGTCCAAACTCACATGGGCTTGGCCATCCAGTTTTAATGCCTTCGTCTGCTTCTTCCGCTTTCATGTCAACAAATGGAAAAGAAAAATACCCATTTTTTTTTTACCTTTTGACTGTTTCTTAAATTACTTCATACGGACCCATCCACTCTGATCTAGTCTGTGAGAGCACTATCTTAACCTAGCTGCAGCTTCTGGATCTGGCTGCCCACTAGGTGTTGAACCACACTTTTCCATCCATTGTTTAATTGTATGGACAATAAATGATCTTATGTCTTCTGTCTTATGTGTTGGTCGTGGTACACATCACAGGAGCCGATTACATCACAGGAGCCGATTACATCACAGGAGCCGATTTCCTGCGATAGACTGGCCGGCAGTGTCGTCGGTGAGGCTGTTCCATTCTATGATGGCTTTTACAAAGAATGAGTCTATGTATGAGCCTCTTTATCAGCTGATAATGAATACTAATTGTTGAAATGTTCTCAGGCAATAAACCCATGTGGTGAAGCATGCAGGACACACCACTTCATTTTGTGACCCTTTTTTTGTGTCAAAGACAGAAGTACACATTCAAAACTGAAGCAAACTAGAGATGCAATGACAGAACAGTACACTTGATGCAAGACATGATTGTGACAGAATGTCCTTTGACTCTACTTTTCTTTAGACAATATTTAAGTTAGCTCGTCAGCAAAGTGTGGGCGGGTGGATGGGTCAGTAATGATATGCAAGCATCCATGGACATGGCCACCAATCAGACTGTTTCGTTCTGTCCCTTCTCCATGATTTCCGTCAGTCGCCTCATGCGAGCTTCCTGCAGGGTGATAGCGTTGCCAGGGTGACTGCGGTGATACAGCTGAATGAGGTAAGTATACTCTGTGCCCGTGAAGTGTGGGCCCTTCTCTGCTATGCCGTTCAGGACATCCTGAAACGCAGAGGTTTGCATCTTGGATGGTTGTGTGGTGAAGAATGTCATTCGTGTGTTTGAACACAGAACGTACAATGTACTCAGTACTAGGCATGCGCACGTACGTTCAAGTGAAGGTATATGTGTGTGTGTGTGTGTGTGTCTGTGTGTGTGTCTGTGCGTGTGTGTGTTTTGCTTTGTATGTGCCCATACAAGCAAGAACATGTTAGGTTCTATGTGACTACATACAACTGCCGGGACAAGCAATCTGCACTCTTTCAATGAGTACCCTACTTTGAGCACAGTTTGGTAGCAATTAAATAACATCTGTAGCTAAGTTTGACATAACAAAGTTTTCACTGTACAGTAGAAGCGGGAAAAAACTGCAAAGTATTTGGTTAAAGGCTCTCTGGAGAGAATAAAAACTTGCATCTGCAGTAAATGTCTACTATTCACTTCGTGGAGTACAGTACTTACATCAGGACTGAGGTAGAGAAGTTCGTAGAACTGGCGCGCCCTGTCCAGGTCTGTTTCTCTGGTCAGCGTGATGTTGGTCAAGTTCTGCTGGATGGCCAGAATGTTGCGACACCTAACATGACACAAAGAGTCTGGCATGACACACACAGGGTCAGCAAGTTAGTCCTGAACTGCACAGGTCAGGATTAATATTCCGATATTAAAACACTTTATAATTACATCTACCCAAACACCATAGGGTCATTTGAAGTTGAAGAACAAATGTGATTGCATCTGCTGTGAGTATAGTTATGTCATGCGAGTTGACGCATTTCCACTATTCTCAAAGTTCCAGTCACCATTCTTGAGATAACCATGCAGATTTGCACCAGACTGCACGATTCTGTATCTCTTTTTATTTCTCTCTCACAATTTTATTATCTTATGCCTGATTTTTTGTTGCAGGAGGATTTCCCGAGAAGATGTGCAAACAGAAAAAGAGTCAGGGGGTTTAAATGCCTGAATTCAAAATCTTAAAGCAATTAGCATGAAATGCAAAACGCATCATACTTATTTGTTTATTTTTTCACATTTGACTTTAGATTCTCTCCTCTCTTAACATTTACGCGTAATACTGTCTGTGAAGACCAAGAACATCAACAAACAGGGATGAAAGAGATGTTGAACCTACATTTTCTTGATGCCGTTCTCATTGATTTTCTTCAGAAACTGCACACAGCTGATCAGGATGGAAGACACAAGGTAGCCCAGTGTCTCAAATATATACCTGGAGATAGAAAATTTAAAAAAATAAAGTGCTTTCTGACTCACCATAAAACCAAAAGATATAGAGAAAACATGCAGGAATAAGAAGAAGGCAGTACGTTTTACACCTCCAGATAAAAGACAGAAAAAGGTAAGTTTCCATGATAAACAATACCATTCCCTAGACTGTGGCTACAAAACAGTGTCAACAACAATCATCCAATTAAGACCCCCCTATTCAAGACCCCCCTATTCAAGACCCCCCTTTTCATACCCCCCTATTCAAGACCCCCTTTCAAGACCCCCCTATTCAAGACCCCCCTATTCAAGACCCCCTATTCAAACCCCCCCCTATTCAAGACCCCCCTATTCAAGACCCCCCTATTCAAGACCCCCCTATTCAAGACCCCCCTATTCAAGACCCCCCTATTCAAGACCCCCCTATCCAAGACCCCCTATTCAAGACCCCCCCTATTCAAGACCCCCCTATTCAAGACCCCCCCTATTCAAGACCCCCCCTATTCAAGACCCCCCTATTCAAGACCCCCTATTCAAGACCCTCCCCCCTTTTAAGACCCCCCTATTCAAGACCCCCCCCCCCCCTTTAAGACCTTCCTTTTAGAGATTTTCTGTTCAAAACCTCTTTAAATTTACCTCCATTTTAAGACTCAATCCTTTTTAGGACCTGATTTATTTTTGATTTTTGTAGGTCTTAAATTTAAGGTCTTCCACTTTACTTTTCACTGCAAACTGCTTTCTTACTTGAACTTCTTGGGCTGCAGACTCTGAGACAACACCTCCTCCATGCTGCTCAGGTCTTTGTTCAGCTTCAGCACATTGGAGTCGGGGTCAAGGTCGTCTATGGGGCCAGCATAGTTAGACTGTAACCAAACATAGTTGGGATATATTGAACAGTTAAATGTGACGCACCGTCAGTAGATGTAGAGCATGTTGGATGTTAAAGGTACAAACATATAAAGCTAAACGCTAATGTCTGAAAGCAGTTTCATCTAGAGTATTACAACGCCACTCATACTAAACACACATACAGATGGACATTCCCATCTGACAAGGGGAAAAAAAAGAAGATAAAATGCATACTAATGGTACAAAGACCATGAGTAATCTGTGGCCTTGTGGTTGCATTGGGGGGGGGGGGGGGGGGGGTTGGGTTCAAAGTTCACCACTACAATTTCATATAAAAGGTTACAGGTCAGCGTAAATTTCTGAACAGTCAAGCAAAGAAATAAGATGTATCGGTCAGATTTATAAGGGTAAGCAACCAGAGCTGCCACCAATAACAATTCCCCGTTCATTATGTTGCCTCTGTCTGTTGGGACAGGTAAATTCTCATGATCAATGAAATGAAAAAAGCAAGACTTTGAGTTACCTGTTTTGTGACTGGCAGCAGGTAGTAGAAGCAGTGTACTCGCACCTCCAGGTGGAGCAACAGCAGACACACCTCTGCAAGGTCACGGAAATCTTGCACCAGGCTGCGTAGAGATCTGTGACATCACCAATATGTTGTAAAGCAGATACAACTTTTGTTCTGCTTTTTTAAAATGTTTCATTGCCAGTGTATTGTATTCATTAGGAGTGCACTCATGTACAATTGCTTACTGACACAAGGACAATTACAACAGCTTTAATGCTGTATGGTGTATTTAATATTATTCTTCTCTTCTCTTCTTGTTCTTTTGTCCTCACAATATGATCAAAGCCTGACACCAAGATTGGAGCACGTAATCTTATTTAAGGAACGACCTCAGGGCAATGTGGACTTGAGAAATACTCACTAATGAATGCAGTTCGATAAAGGGATGATCAACCATGCATAAATATTTCATCCAATGAGGACATACTTCATTGCCAAGACAATAATAATGCAGTGAAACTGAACCGTTGCTAGATAATTAAAAAGAAAAATTAACAGCAGATCACTGACTCGTTGCTTGATGCTCTTGTTTTCTACTTACTCAAGTGTCTTTGGCGAAACAGGTACCGTGTCCTGCAAAAATACACAGCGTTGTCAGTTCATGGAAGTTGTTTCTAAGGCATACATCAAAAACAAACCTATCGATATTCTTTAAAAGCATAAACTAAAAAGCCGAACTATCAAAATGCACATGGCAGGTAAAAAGCAAAAATTACAGAGGTCCGCCGAATCTGGGTACAGTCAACACAATTTCTACTTTTCAACTGCTTTGTTCTTCAGTACATTTGACCAAGCTTGACAAACTGATGAAACACACATTTCCAGAGCATATTCAGAGCTCTTACTGAAGAAAGGGAGAAAATTCCATTCTAAGAGTGGGACTCAAACACATTTAAATTATTATTTGAAATGGCGTCTTGACACAAATCTGAGCACATAAATAGGTTTCCATTTTTGCAAAAGTGTGAGCCATGGTACAGACAATAAAGTTCCCTCAGGCTGTCAACTTACAGCTGGCAGCTGATCAGCCTCCTTGTTGTCGGAGGGTTGGTTACCACTGCATTCTGCCAGACTGTCCGTCATCTGATCCAGACGACTGGCAAACCACTCCTGCAAAACACGCAACACCACACAAATACTTAGGGACACTACAATTAATTCTGTTAATTTACCTGCAAAACACGCAACACCACACAAATACTTAGGGACACTACAATTAATTCTGTTAATTTACCTGCAAAACACATAACACCCCACAAATACTTACTTACACTACAGTTAATTCTGATAATTTACAAGCTAACAATAAAAATATTATGTTATTATTTGCTGAGCTGCCTTCACAATCCTCTTCTTGCAATGCATCAAGAGGAAAACTACAATAGGGCAAAGGGCAATAACTGCCCCATCACACTTGACAAATTTCTTGCGAATTTGACGAATCTGGAGAATCTTGGGAATCCACTGTACATTAATCTGGATGCAGACGGCACGATTTGTTTGAAAATTAAATCAAAGTGAGTGAAAACATTTTAGGGCGCTGCTTCTCTCAGGTGTTGAAAACAAAAAGTAGCCAAGAAGCCACGCCTGGCAGCAAAATGTTAGCACCATTGTCCCTTCATTATTTGATCATACTACCTTGCAAATTAAAATCTCAACTCACCAGACTCTCATGCACATTGGCTACAGTTCTCATCTGAGTGACGTCAGTGATGATTTCCTGCTGCGGAATGAGGGTTTCGTCCGTAGACAGATTGGTGATGAGAATCACTGCCTCCTTGGAGTTGAGTGCTCGCATCTCCTGCTCTGAGCACACTGTGCCGTCCAGCTCTTTGCCGTCCGCTGTGGGTTGAAGCGTGCGCCAGCTAGGAAGGGACCTGTAACAGGGGAAAAGTATTGGTAAATACATCTTAAGTAGACATAGACATTAAAAATTGAAATATCTCAAATGAGACATGATGGTGTATTCACATATCAGAACATCATAAGACATAAGACATGATTTTATTACAACTACGTGCAGTACACAGGAATATATCTTGGTTTAAGTTCATTCAATGCATAATACATTCAAACACAACAAATACAACCTATGAAATAACTAAGTAACAACATATAACAATACAATTCAGTGTGCACAACTAAGATAATTACTACAGTCATCTGAACTGACTTATCCCCTCATAATAATTCATTTTCAAAAATCCTATCTCTCTCTCTCTGTCCCTCTCTCTCCCCCATTACTCTCTCTCTGTCCCTCTCTCTCCCTCATTACTCTCTCTCTGTCCCTCTCTCTCCCTCATTACTCTCTCTCTGTCCCTCTCTCTCCCTCATTACTCTCTCTCTGTCCCTCTCTCTCCCTCATTACTCTCTGTCCCTCTCTCTCCCCCATTACTCTCTCTCTCTGTCCCTCTCTCTCCCCCATTACTCTCTCTCTCTGTCCCTCTCTCTCCCTCATTACTCTCTCTCTGTCCCTCTCTCTCCCCCATTACTCTCTCTCTGTCCCTCTCTCTCCCCCATTACTCTCTCTCTGTCCCTCTCTCTCTCCCCCATTACTCTCTCTCTCTGTCCCTCTCTCTCCCCCATTACTCTCTCTCTGTCCCTCTCTCTCCCCCATTACTCTCTCTCTGTCCCTCTCTCTCCCCCATTACTCTCTCTCTGTCCCTCTCTCTCCCCCATTACTCTCTCTCTGTCCCTCTCTCTCCTCCATTTCTCTCTCTGTCCCTCTCTCTCCCTCATTACTCTCTCTCTGTCCCTCTCTCTCCCTCATTACTCTCTCTCTGTCCCTCTCTCTCCCCCATTACTCTCTCTCTGTCCCTCTCTCTCCCTCTTTTCTCTCTCTCTGTCCCTCTCTCTCCCCCATTACTCTCTCTCTGTCCCTCTCTCTCCCCCATTACTCTCTCTCTGTCCCTCTCTCTCCCTCATTACTCTCTCTCTGTCCCTCTCTCTCCCCCATTACTCTCTCTCTGTCCCTCTCTCTCCCCCATTACTCTCTCTCTGTCCCTCTCTCTGTCCCCCATTACTCTCTCTCTCTGTCCCTCTCTCTCCCCCATTACTCTCTCTCTGTCCCTCTCTCTCCCCCATTACTCTCTCTCTGTCCCTCTCTCTCCCCCATTACTCTCTCTCTGTCCCTCTCTCTCCCCCATTACTCTCTCTCTCTGTCCCTCTCTCTCCCCCATTACTCTCTCTCTGTCCCTCTCTCCCCCCCATTACTCTCTCTCTGTCCCTCTCTCTCCCCCATTTCTCTCTCTCTGTCCCTCTCTCTCCCCCATTACTCTCTCTCTCTGTCCCTCTCTCTCCCCCATTACTCTCTCTCTGTCCCTCTCTCTCCCCCATTACTCTCTCTCTGTCCCTCTCTCTCCCCCATTACTCTCTCTCTGTCCCTCTCTCTCCCTCATTACTCTCTCTCTGTCCCTCTCTCTCCCTCATTACTCTCTCTCTGTTCCTCTCTCTCCCCCATTACTCTCTCTCTGTCCCTCTCTCTCCCTCATTAATCTCTCTCTGTCCCTCTCTCTCCCTCATTACTCTCTCTCTGTCCCTCTCTCTCCCTCATTACTCTCTCTCTGTCCCTCTCTCTCCCTCATTACTCTCTCTCTGTCCCTCTCTCTCCCCCATTACTCTCTCTCTGTCCCTCTCTCTCCCCCATTACTCTCTCGCTGTCCCTCTCTCTCCCTCATTACTCTCTCTCTGTCCCTCTCTCTCCTCCATTACTCTCTCTCTGTCCCTCTCTCTCCCTCATTACTCTCTCTCTGTCCCTCTCTCTCCCCCATTACTCTCTCTCTGTCCCTCTCTCTCCCCCATTACTCTCTCTCTGTCTCTCTCTCTCCCCCATTACTCTCTCTCTGTCCCTCTCTCTCCCCCATTACTCTCTCTCTGTCCCTCTCTCTCCCCCATTACTCTCTCTCTGTCCCTCTCTCTCCCCCATTACTCTCTCTCTGTCCCTCTCTCTCCCTCATTACTCTCTCTCTGTCCCTCTCTCTCCCCCATTACTCTCTCTCTCTCTGTCCCTCTCTCTCCCCCATTACTCTCTCTCTGTCCCTCTCTCTCCCTCATTACTCTCTCTCTGTCCCTCTCTCTCCTCATTACTCTCTCTCTGTCCCTCTCTCTCCCCCATTACTCTCTCTCTGTCCCTCTCTCTCCCCCATTACTCTCTCTCTGTCCCTCTCTCTCCCTCATTACTCTCTCTCTGTCCCTCTCTCTCCCTCATTACTCTCTCTCTGTCCCTCTCTCTCCCTCATTACTCTCTCTCTGTTCCTCTCTCTCCCCCATTACTCTCTCTCTGTCCCTCTCTCTCCCTCATTACTCTCTCTCTGTCCCTCTCTCTCCCCCATTACTCTCTGTCTTCCTTCACATTCACCTTTCCAGAACAGTATCAGCTTACTTTTTTGCTTCACATGGCCTGCTGCCTGATTTACATCAAGAAAACATGTTACTTTACATTTCCTCATGATACAGGGTGTTACTGCTAATTCGTCATGCTGTCTTCCCTCGTAAATGTGAAAAGCTGTTTCAACTTTAGTCCCAATAAGTCATTCCATTCAATTATGCAAAGGAACTAAACACAAAACTTTAATGCACCTCTCGCTATAGTAAAACAGGACAGGTTGTAAGAAAAGACGTAGCCTTAAACCTGTAGGTATCGATTGAACACTGGATTTCCCTTTTTTGAGCCATGTGACGCCAGAGGCCGACAAAACTTCATATTTAGGCGGCCAGCTGAGACTACAAAACAGTGTAGGTTTGTGTGCGTTCAATCATAAAAACTAAAAAGAATTCTAACCAGAATCGATCGATACATAAATGTTATTTGTATTTTTGACCAAAATATGACATGTTACACAGATCTCGACAGTCATTGTTAACCTTGACCGCTAGTGCGGTCTTGGAGGAACACTGACTGTATCGATCTGTGTAAAATGTCATATTTTGGTCAAAAATACAAATAACGTATAATCCTTGTAAAATAAAGTTCCACTATCATCCTCATCAACACCAATAGGTACGTACCTGAGGAATCGACTGATGTCCTCATCCTTGGCCCACATAGCGGAGATGACTCTCCTGTCATCTGCTCCGTGTTGTACAATGTCGCGGTAGGCGGAGTGACACTTGTCACGGTACTCACGCAGGACGTTGCACACCATTGTCAGGAACTGGTCGGCGTAGTCTGGTAGCGCCATCATCAGCTCCTGCAGCTCTCCGATGCTCTCGTCTACTGTCACTGTGCTCTGTCAGGCAGAGGGAGACGAATGAGGGTTTTGGAAAGAGAGAAGATGATGATAAACACGCTATGGCCGATGCATGTAGACACGTAGGTATGCGCACATGCATGCCCTGTATTCATGGAAAAATAAATGCATGCTTGTCCATTCACGCACGCATGCACACACACAAACACACACACACACACGGCTGAACGCACACAAAAACTCACTCACTCACACACATTAACACACAAAAAACACACACTCACTCTCTCTCACACACATACTCACACACACACACAGTACACACACTCATTCACACAAAGATACGTTTACACACAATGAAAAGCTGATTTCCTCCGTAAGACAAGCAAATCTATGCACAGTACCTGAAGCAGGGGCCTTGGTACACCAAGTTCTCGCCTCACTTTCTCATCTATCACATTGCGTAGTGCGTCAAAACCTGTGGACATGGACAAAATGTTCTGTCAAATATTTTTCTTTTTGCCAAAAATGAACAACAACCCACAACAAACAAACAAACAAACACAGTAATAACAACAAACAGAACAACAACTGCAAAAATAACAACAACAACAACAAAACAAAAATTGCTGAAAATGTCTTTTTTTCGCTGTTATAACTGTGTCAAATTTCTTAAGCTCATAACCACCCTGCTTGTTCTCTGGTGAACATGTCATAAGTTCTAAATGATGGCATATCATCCTCGAATATATTTGTTTTATGTTAGAGTTATTGAATAGCACTCAATTTGTAATGTTCTCTGAGCCGAGTAGGGTACCCTAAAACAAGAGGAAGCAAGGTATTTTATTAACCAAAAAACAACAAGAGTAAACCTTCCTTCACCAAATGGATATAAAAACTACTTGTTCAGCACATATTAATACTGGTCATGAATACATTCATCTCCAGACTGCATAATAAATCTTCTTCAAACAACAACAACAACAAAACAACAGCAACAACAACGGTGTAATAAAATGCTACCAAATTAAAGTTTAAGTTCCATTCAGGGTTACATTGATGGAAAACTATAGTCAGAGCTGAACAACTCACTACACAACGTATCACACACAACACTGCCATTTCCTGGGAAAATCCCCTAAAGACACTGAACAGAATGAGTCCAAATTGTAATGCTCTTCTATTAAAGTACGAGACTAAACACTTGGTTGGTAAATTCTTAAGCTATCTTTTAAGAAAATCATCACAATCATCGCTTCAGTAGTAGGCTTCAGAAGTAGTTTCTTTTATTAATCATACGCAAATATGATGGCAAATGTTACAAAAGTTTCGGTGAATTGTTTATAAAAAGACAAGGCATCTGGAAGACCACAAAAAAACTTTCCTTTTCAAAGACAATGCGTATGCCTCTCTCTGAGAAAATGATGTTCAAGCAAACAGGAATTGATACATGCTCAGCAACACTTGCATTACTCTCATTGTTTGCAGGTAAGGAAATTGTCCTGAATGATTTTCAGACCCAAACAATTTACTTTAAAAATCAAAGAATAAATGTGTGCATTTATATTAACATTCAGCTACACACATCATACATGCTCGGTTGTGCAGCTTCCTTTGGGTGGTTTTCATGCAGACTACAAACTGTTACAAATGGCAAGACCACTCTCATTAGAAAATGGTCAACCTCTAACGAACAAAACACTGCATGACACTCTTTTAATCAAAGGACCCTTGCAATTCAATCATAGTTTAATAGAAGTCAGTTTCTGCACCGTTCAGGCAATATTATCAGGATATATTGTTAAAAAAAACACTCCTTCATTGTCACAGAAAACACTGCTTTTCATAAAGCATGAGGTTAAAAATCAATTTTTGTTGATGAACATTTGATTAGTAATAAGAGGAAAAAAGGCAGAGATAATCAGAGGAAAAAAACCAGCCTGCATTCTGTATTCTCTGTTTCTCTTCTTTCTTAATTATTACTTTGTGCAAACATGACTCCTTCAGTAAAGCATGGAACATACCAATGGACTCTATATCTGAATACAGTTACACAACCATAGAATCTGTACTTACTGAAGACAAAAGTCATATAAAAAGTAATGACAAAAAAGACTGAACAAGAATGAGACAACAGACTCCAGTGGAACAGAAAAGACTGCATAAACATTTTTAACATACCTTCAACTCACAAAATTCCCAACAGCAACAGACACAACATTTCGGCTTAAAAGCGAAAGTAAGTTCTGCTTCTTCCAGTTAAAAAAAAGTCACATTAAGCAACCAAATCGCACAAGTAAATACAATACTGCTATCAAACTGAGGGCACAAAACTGCATTTCAAAAATCAGTAGTTATCAAATCACAGCCACAAAATGGGAAAAAGTTTGTAATAACATTCTGAAAATGAAAACAAACATTTGGTGAGACTGGTTGCTAGGCAGCATTCTCAGCATCACCACGGCAACAGGAACACTTAACACACTGACTTACACTTATGCCCCTCCTCCTCCTCATCCACTGTTTGCCCAACATATAAAACATGCTGCCATTAGTCACTAAACACACTTTGACATTTCATTGTTTAAAGTGGCTTCAAGGTCATCCCAACAAAATAAGGATGACATCTAAACATCTCCAGACCATAGGCATAATGCAAGACAGAGTTCCTACACAGCTGAAACAAGAACCTTTGATGATTGTTGCTTCAAGAATGTAAGAACAACATAAAAAGGCAGACAAAAATGACAGTGGAACCCACGTTACAGACTTTACTTTCCCACATGCTCTGTTCATAACATCTGTAAATTTATCTTCATTTGAAGACTCCCCCCGTTTCAAGACCTCATGTTCTCAGATATTTTTTTGTGTCTTAAAATGGGGGGTGGGGTACCACTGTAACGCAACAAATAATACTTATGAAAGCAATGCTGATGAACATCTAAACAGTTAACATGAGCCTGATTTTTTGCCCAACTTCCCTTTCAGTGCATTTGATAAACAAACAAATTAAGTCCATGCAAACCTAATTAACAGTGAGTTGATCTCGTGATATAGAAAGCAAGAACGTGAGGATTGGTGCCATCAAAAGATTAAATGAGAAGCACAAAAAAGAGGGTAATTGTCAGAGGTAAGTTTAGAATTTACAAACGAGCATGCTTGTTTCTGAAGAATGTTACAGAAAGAATGTTGAATTTAATCAGACACTAGAAAGAAGCAAAGCAGAATTCCTACAATAAAGTCTCCCATACTCAGAAGCTCTGGATTCAGAATCAATATGTAGAAAGATTCACAACAGTCACACAAATCATTGAATTTTGACACCTGACACTAAAGTTGTGTCTGTAATGAGGACTATAGCTAGGTTGGAAAGAGTTAATAACCGTTCAAAGAAAGTGAAATTATTCTAATTCTCATCATCAAAAAATAACTTGTAAGTTAATAACACATACAATGACAAAAACTTGAGTCAAATTAAGATTCAAATACAGTACATACAACATTAAGTGAACCTGTCGTTAAATTTGATTGTGAACAGACACATGCAAAGAAAAAGTTGGTGTATTCGGTTGAGTGACAGAAGAAAATGTTAAAGGCAGAGTAAGCCTCCCGTAAACCATCACAGATACGGTCAGGCTTTTACACACAGTACAAACACCATTTCATTTAAACACTCACCAATTGAGAACATCCTAGGTGCCCTCCGTAAAGAGCGAACAATTTTCAAAGAATTTATTTTTGCGTGGTTTATCTTACCCCTGAGCCATCGTGAACCCGTGTGATCCAGTTTTCCCTTTTCACAATGCAGTCGTCATAGTTAGTCATTTGAATGCGACTCGACGTGAGCTTATCTACAATAGCACGTTTTTTTTATGCACGAAACAACGGCTGTGGTTCACAAGAACTCTAGCGATGGCTTTTGACTGTTGAGAGGAACGGCGATTTGCACTGATAAACCGGCCGTCGTCTGCTAAGACCCTTGCGTGACCCTGCTTCCGGGCTTTTCTTTTTTTAAACTTTCACAACTTCGAATTGTTCTGATCTTGTCTTGATGAAAAACGAATTCTTTTATGATTAAAGAATGTTTGTGTAACAAGCTGTCAATTTATTATTTAGATTTTAAAAGTTAGGTCTAGCGCAAAAACGAGGCGCCGTTGTTGTTAACGGAACAAGTCTACGAAAATAAATTCTTTGAAAATGTCTCACGCTCGACAGAAAGCAGCCAGGATGTTCCCGTTCGGTGAGCGTTCAAATGGAAGTATGCTTGTACTGTATTTAGACGCTCGGGGAGCTCTGTGATGGTTTACGGGAGGCTTACTGTGCCTTTAAGAAAGAAAGACACAGTGTGATTTAACAGAAGAATAAAAAAAAAATGTACCAGCTGAGGTAACCACTGTGGAAACAAAACAAATTGCTGATGTGGGAAATGGCAAAACATGTGCAAATCACTAACAGTTAAAAACTTTGTTTTTTTACAGGAAAAAAAGCTGTTCCTGATTTTCTTTATACATGCCTTAAATGAGAACATTAAAAAAAGAAGAAAAAAAAAAGAAAAAAAAAGAAAAGAGAAATGCAAAAAAAGAAAAATGGCAGCAATTCCAAGAAGCATAAAAGTTAAGACCACACTACTGAGCAAAACAAATAAATAAGCATGAATGTATGCAACATGTACATGATCCGCATACTAATGAGTATCAAGAAGAGCAGACCCAGATCTACTTTAGCCATGAATCTACACAGCAGCAACTGAAATATCAGAGCAGTTAAGAATGTTATTCCACCGCACTAAACTCAGTTGTTCATGCTAAAAGTGATGTGACATTTCCCCCTCTCCCTATAGTAATACAGCTGCTTCAATGAAACAGTGGAGCCTGCGATGCCAGGCTCCTCGAATGACAGACCAATTCCCAATAAAGTACATGTACACCTTCTGTTGTACCTAATTAGTCTATAATCTTTACCAAAATATCAAATTTCCTCCCGTGGCATGGAAGGTCACTCCATCAATTTCAAACTTGAAAAAGGAATATACATCTGCACATTTAGCTGGTTCTAAGGGTATCCTTTCATCGCTTGTACCACTGCAAAATAAGCTGGTCATATTCAGGGCTATTACATGTTTACGTTCCATCATATTATAGAATTCAGAAAAATCCCCCGTGCCCAGCAGGTCTTACAACATTTACCTCGAGTGGCAACATCAATGCTCTCTGACACCCTCTTGTGAACTTGTCCCAAGAATGCATTCTGCACAAAGTCTGTGATGAATTCTTGCAACCTGTTGAAAAACAAAACCCAATGATCATTTTGAACACAACACTAGGTGTGCAAGGGTACATCACTCCACAAAAACAACAACAGAACATAGGTCTTTTAATTCAAAGCACTTTTTTGATTCTTCAGGATATTTTTACAGAAAGCTATTATAACATCACATCCACAACATTACTTGTTGGGGTCTATATATTTACATATTTGTTTTGTATCTGGGATTTCTTTTTCCAAAGATAATAATTGTAATATGGCACTGCATAGATGAAATAGTACAAACTGAAGTGTATAACATTTTAATCTAGACTTTTTTTACTTACGAAGGTGGTGCTTCCATGGCATCTTCTATTTCTTGGATGAACAGCTTCAGTGGTTTGTATATGGCTGTAAATGCAAGAAAGCATATTTTGAATTCTCACAACTTCAAAATTAGCACAACTTCAAAATTAGCACTCAGTTTTACCACTGAATTAGTGTTTCTTTTCGTTAACCTGAATCCTTCACAGGAGCAGTCTCATAGGTTTGTGGAGAAAATAGTCAGGCTTAGCTCAGACACATTCAAATTTAGCCACATAAGCATAAATACAAGCAGTGGTCTACTCCTTTTTCATACCTAAATGTCTTTTTAGCTTCTGCTTCCCCTAAATGTAAACAATAAAACATTAAGTAATCTGAACAAGAAAAGCAAACACGGACAAGGCCTCCAAGAAGAAAGACCCGAATTAAAAGGTCTCTAATCAGAGATTTCAGAACACTTGCTTATAAACAATCCAATTTATGCTTTATACTTAGCAATAGAAATAAAGCATACCAAAGTCGCCTGCCTTTCCCTACAGTTAACGTTTTGTCTTACCTGTGATATTGAAGGCTGAGGGTTTACATATCTTCTGCTGCTTGCTCATCACTGTCAACAGACTCTGTTGCCCCAAGACAGACTGCAAACAAAAACAATTCATATTCATCTTTCTTATATTCAAGAAATGAAATGCACTTTGTATTTTAAAAAATAGAGTACAAAGTTCTTGAGCATTTGAAACATCACAGTACAAAATGTATGTGAATATGTCGCTTTGACAGCTCTAAAAGCAAGAAAAAGACACACAACTACACACACATGGAGATACACACACATTCACACATACACACACACATTCACACACACACACACACACACACACACACACACACACACACACACACACACACACACACACACACACACACACACACAGACAAGATACACCGAAACATAGTAATCTGATCTGCATCAAAGTGTGAAGAACAGAAGTTTGTATGATGACATTTGCATGCAACTCACAGCTTCAAACTGCCTTGTGTCCTCAATGTAACTGTTGGTGCTGAGAGCATGAAGAGAGGCATCAAAGCGGAACAGGGGTATCTGGAATGAAACCATGATGCATGAAAACACTTGAAGATTGTCTTATATCTGTGCTAAAGATTGCAAGCTTAATTGTCTGGGGTTTTTTCATTTTCGTAAAGTAAGAATCCCTTTTTGGTGTGCTCCTGGTATGTCATCTTCTTTTTATCGGAATGCATAATTTGCAAATTTTTTAGTCCACTACATATACTGCTCTCTCAGAATAGACACATGAGCAAACAATACATTTTGCCTCTACCAGAACCCCCCCCCCCCCTTCCCCCCCACACACACACATCCTTCAAACTTTTTTTTATCCTCAGTCATAATCTCCTCTCCACACTTAAACCCCACCTTTATTCATTGAGGCATGGTGTGTCACATTTCCCTTTTCAAAACTATTGTCCGCCTTATCTGTCGTTTGTCTTTTTGTAATTATACAGCCAAAAGTAGATAATGATATACTTTGTTCTACACCCGCAAAGATTTCATTCTCAAACTGATCAGCCTCAGAAGAAGTGCAGTCATTCACCCTTTTTCACCCCTGTCACGTTCTGCAGTCACGTTTCACAAGTTTTTAATTAGGTTTTGGTCCCAGGGGGCTAAGAAACCACAGCATTGATTTTTCCCACCTACCTTTTTTGGTCTTCCTGGGCGCTTTTTGCCAAAGTACACCCCAATGTCCATGCTGGGTTCATCAAAATCACTGGGAGCCTGTTGTCGTGACGACAAGGTGTTGCGGACATCCAGGTATTCGCTCAACAGAACTTGAAGCTGTCATCAGCACAACAAATCTCATTTGTTTAAACCAATAACATGGGCAAAAGCTTGGTTCAGTGCCTTTGAAAATAAATTTAGTGCAGGACTGTTCAAGCTTATGCCATGTACAAAACTAACACACGTTGAGAAAGCTCAATAGATTAATACCTGTAAGAACACTAATGTGATCAAAACCTTATCTGCAATTGCCCTCAGTGTCTGAAACTAAATACATGTACACTCAAGTAAAGGGTCAAATAATATTCTTGAAACTACACACCTTGATATAAGGTAGGTAAGATTTCAGTGTTCATTTTTTAATCAAATTTCTAGTATTTTACCAGCTATTATTAAAAAATACAGGAATAGAAACTGTCAACCAGTCAATCCTGCCAGTTTTCATTGCATATAACAGTTTTTCCACATCAAAATAAATGTATCACCATGTCAATTTGAAGTATACCTTACTTTGACTGGTTACCCTACTACAAAATAACAATTTTTTTGTGAGGTCTTTCCTGCCCTTTCGGCAATACTGGTTTACAAAACACCTCGCCCGATCAATGCAGCTGCTTTCATGTGTCTGACACACAAATGTGCACACATACACACGTGTGCACACATACACAATAGATGAATTCTGGAAATAACTCTTATTATGGGTTGTAAAATAGTGAATACTCTCGCTTTTAGTGAGGCAAGCTTTCTACACATGCTCCTTGCTTCAGACACATCCCTCGCTAGTGACTGGCCTATAATGTCACGCGGGAAAGTTTGACTCACTAAAAGCAAGAGTATTCCCCCTTTTCACAATCCATATAAACCCGACCGAGTTATTTCCAAACATCGTCTATTGCTCTGCTTCTTACCACAGCCTGTATGTTGGACCACACATCCTTCATGTCGTACACCACTTCAGAATGCATACTCGAGGACTGCAGAGACAATTCGCACAGACAAGCCATTAAAAAATGAAATTCCACAATAACATCATGTGCAAATGAACCACCAAATCCCTTATTACTGGAAATGAGAAATGTGCAATTGACCATTAGGCAAAAAAAAAAATATGTCTGTTTACGGTAACCCGACCGACCCTAGTTTTTAGGCCCGACCCTAATCTTTTTTTTGGATCGTCTGAAAAAAACCAAAAAAAACAAACAAACCAAACCCGCATCCAAAATAGAGTTGTTTGCGCTCAAACAGCAGACCACAGAAGGGAGGTAAGCTCAAAGTACTGTTAGGAGTAAAGGGTCGTCACTCGTGTTACTTCCTTTCAAAATTGATGCACGCAGTGGTGTTCGCCACCCGCTAGCTGTAAAGCTTGATAAATGTTGTCATGAAAAGGATGGGGTGAAAATTATCAGTACCTATCCAGCGAGTTTTAGTATCATTAACGTTTTTCAACAGGCAAAAACAGGGATTGATGAGAAGAAATGAACTGTGAAACATCATAGAGAGGGGAGAAAAAAAAAAGAAAAAAAAAATTTGAAAAAAAAAAAGAAAAAAAAAAGCCGACCTACCGACCCTATTTTTTCACCCTATGTTACCGTAAACAGACCTATTTTTTTTTTTTTGGCCTTATACAGTTGAAGGTCCCTTTGAAGACCCCCTGATTTCAGACATCCCTGCCTCCATCTAAGACCTAACTGTCTCATGTTTTCTCTTCATAAACCTTGGTCAAATTGCCTCCCTTTTAAGACTAAACCCTTTTTGAGACCCGATTTTCTCAGGTTTTGGGAGGTCTTAAAAATATGGATTTTAATGTATGCTTTAACTCTTACCAGTTCGCTCCCTTACCCATCGTAAGCAAGCTTACGATGCCCCGCCCCCTGTAGTTTTCCACTGACCAATTATCTAATTATCGAGAACAAAAATTGGTTATTTTACATTAAACTCATATGTTAGACACACTTTATGACAGAAACAAGCTGGGTTTTTGTTATAAGTTAGTTATAGGAATGCATTATTAGGCCCAAAAAAATAAATAGTCTGTTAATGGTAACATAGGCCCAAAAAAATAGGGTCGGTAGGTCGGGATTTTTTTTCTTTTTTTCTTTTTTTCGCCAAAAAACATATTTTTAAGTTATTTTTCCAAAAAACAGACTTTTTTTTTTCTTTTTTTTCCCCCCCTCTCAAAAAAACCATATTCTTGTTATTTTGCCAAAAAAACAAAGACTTTTTTTCTTCTTTTTTTTCTCGCCCCAAATGCCAAAAAAAAGTCTAGGGTCGCGCGAAAAATAGCTAGGGTCGGTTGGGATACCGTAAACAGACTTTTTTTGTTGTTGGCCTTAGGCATGCCTACGTCATGAAACATCCAACTTTGACATTTGGGTGGGGGTAATCAGGTGACAATAACTTTTTTGTTTATCAGCAAAACTCAATAAAACTTTGCTATGTTATGTAAAATGAATGCCAAAACAGACTAGTTAGCAGCATATCTAAAATAAACTGAACACAAAAAAAATTTCTTCTTTGTGTTTGTCACGTGTTCCAAAAAATGGGCGTACAAATTTCAACAAATATCATGTTGTGACCCCCATAACCTTTTTTACCTTTAAAGATAGCACAATTCTCTTTGCAAATATGAAAAGCTTATTCATTTTCCTTTCATTTGATATATAACTTTCTATATTTCATTTAGAATATGACCCCAGATAGCCACTCGGCAAGTAGGCACCAACAGCACTGTAAAATATGCCCTAAAACCCCTGAACTGGTAAGAGTTAAACCTTACAGGATAAAGGTACAACAGCTCACAATGGTAATGGATTGATTTAAGTGCTGATTGCCCTGACATTATAAAATATTAGTTATCTTCTATTATTTGCACTGAACTTCCAACTATTACACATCGCATCATGTTCTTCATTTTCAAAATCCTTTGTTGAACATTTAAAAAAAAAATCAGAATGTAAATATGGATCAGTTTAAATCCAAGCAAAAGCCACTCTTGAAAAGATTGAAACTTATTTTGTTTCTGAGATACCATACACTTTTTATTATATTCTTCATACCGTCGTGCATTTTTTTTTTTTACTGTACATGTATATAGTGTTAAAGGACCCCAACAGGCTCTTTTTAAGGTCAGATAAAGCAGTCGGCGTTGATTTAATGATAGGTACAGGGATCGCGTTTACGCACGATTTTTGCGTATTTGACGCATTTTAAAAGTCGCTGACGCGTTTTTTTCGCCGCGCAGCGTAAGCCATACGCAAAAATATTGTAACTTTTTCTTGTCTTCACGCAGCGCTTTTGCTCTGACTTAATAATCACCCGATCCTGAAACTGACTATAGGGCTCGAGAAGTGACGACACACATGAAATCTGCGCGTCAAAACTAAAGTCCGTTTCTTTTTGCATCGAAGTATCGCAAACGAACGTAACGAGGGTATTACCAGATAATGTCTTGTCGGATAATGAAACAGACATTAGCTGCTCTCCCATCTCGCGCTTCCAAAAGGCGAAAAGTGTGTCTAGTCGTATTAGAGCAGGAAACAAACTCGCAAGGCCCGAAGGTTGGAGACAGCAGGGGTGTTATTCGACAGGCGTGCGCGGAGTTCGACAGGAAAACTCGCCGTATTTAGGTAAGGAGTGTCTTTAAGTCTTTCGTGCGTGTTTTGTTTGTGTCTGTACGTGTTTTCGTAGTACGGAAAAATATTGATCCGTGACGCGTTTTTTTCGTTTCGTTGCGTATGACTTACGCGTTTTTTAAAAAGCTAGCGCGATCCCTGTAGGTAAGCATCTAAAGATGCAAAAACCGAACAGTAAATCACAGGTTTTGTGTTGCATCAGTCTAATTTTACACAAAATGCGGCCAAATTCATCTGCTACGCGAGACTTCAAAATCACCGCGGCGGCAAGCCGTTGGCTGTGACGTCACAAGCAGGAATCGGAAGCGAAAGTAGCGACGCTTGGTCTGCGTCTTTGCTGCAGCCGTGGATGCGCGCGTATTCCCGACATCATGCCGAGAGAGTGTGCTGCTGCCGTATGTTCGGAGTTGCAAAAAAAGGACTCAGGCTTGAGTTTTCATTTGTTTCCATCCGACTCAAGGCTCAAGCAGAAATGGGCTGTGAAAATGAATCGGCTGGACCCAACAACAACAACAACAACAACAACCACAACAACACTATTGTTAACCAAAACTATTGTTGAGAAACCAGCGATACTACATCAATAACAACAACAACAACAACCTCAACAACTACAACCACAACAGCATTGTTGAGAAACCAGCGAAACTGTATCAACAATAACAAAAACAACAACAACACAGTACAACATTGGGCAACAACTACAACAACTACAACAACAACACTGACAACAACTCAAAAACCAAGAACAACTACAATGTCAACAACACCACCAACAACAGCTTTACACTGATAAACAGTAGGTGGAACACGATTGATTTGACACGTAACAACCTTGATTTTATCTACAACGACGACAACAACATCGACTCAAATTCGAGAACATAATACGTCTTCAACAACATAACCAACAACAAATCCGATAGAACTTCAACTACAGTGGAGTCCAGCTATAACGAACCTGGGTATAACGAAATCCCGCTTTTAACGAACTGCCATTGATTTCCCGGCAGACAGCCTTCTATTTCTTACTTGTTACTTTCGGGCTACAACGAACCTTTTGAACTCATTTGCATAACGAACCCCTCTTATAACAAACACGTTTTCATCCCCCCAGAGCAGTTTTGTCTCTAAAAATCACAAGGCTACAACGAACGGTGCAAGGTCTCGGCCAACCAAGACAATGGCATACTCGTAGCAAAGCAGCGGAATGGTACCGTAAACCAAGAATAGTGACGGTCGAAAGTCTTTGACGTCAATGCCTTCCTGTAGTCTTTTTCTCTCGCGCGGTGTGTGTGTGTTCATTAAATGAACATGTGTTAGTGTTACTGTTTGTGTGTGTGTGTGTGTGTGTGTGTGTGTGTGCGCGTGCATGAGTCTGTACTCGTGTGTGTGTGTGTGTGTGTGTGTGGTGTGTGTGTGTGTGTGTGTAAGAAAGAAAGAAAGAGAGAGGGAGGGAGAGAGAGAGTGTGTGTGTGTGTGTGTGTGTGTGAATGTCTGAAGAGTACTCGGGTCCAGCGAGCGTTTTTAATAGACACTGACCTTCTTCCCAGGGGTCAATGACCCAGTTTTAGCTATGAGAGGTGGTTCCCCTGTCATATGAGAGAGGAAACACTTCCTGCAGGGGGTCAGTGACAGTTTAATCTATGGGGCGGTCTCTTTGATGTCTCAGCTGAAACATGCATTATCACAAGTTGTTTGACTGGTACTCAGGCGGTCTCTTTGATTTTTTTCTATTTTGATACACTCAGGAAAAAAAGTCCCGCCTTATGACCCGGAATATACCGTACATGCTTTTACACGACTTTTTAAAATTTACTTCTAAAATTACAGTAAAGTGAACATTTGAACTATGCCTCTCTATGGATTATATTATGAAGCATGCAGAGATTGTACTCTCCAAGGAAAGATCGATGGGACGATCATTTGAAGGTGAGTGGGAAAACTTGTCTTGAGGCCATTTAGGGTTGAAAACTCTACAGCGAATTACTGATATAACGAACTAAAATGTATCTCCCTTGAGATTCGTTGTACCCGGACTCCACTGTATGTGTCCAAGTTGCGGTATGTGTCCAAGATATGGTAATGTGTCCAAGTTGTGGTATGCGTCTAAGATGTGGTCTGTGTCCAAGTGGTCGTCTGCTGCAGCTTCTTCTTCTGTTTCTCATCCACATTCGACTGAAGCGCATGCGCTAGCCACAAATCTCGCCTATTCTCGTTTAGTATCGATTTTGATCACAGCGTTTGTGTGACGAAGCCTCGCGCTGAACGAGATTTCATAAGTGAAACTACGCCGAGTACAGGCGCTTGAAAATACACTCCAGTCATTATATAACTATACTCGAATTTTTTTAATCGGGACACTTTTGCACTATTCGGGAAAATCCGGGACTGGACATAAAATCAGGAATTTCCCGGTTTTCTAGGGAGGGTTGGCAGCTATGGGTATGTGTCCAAGATGTGGTATGTGTCCAAGTTGTGGTATCTGTCCAAGTTGTGGAATGTGATGGGACAATAAAGAAATGAAAAAAAATCTAATAGATTCATTGACTTTGGGGTAGCGCGACTCTGTTGTTGCTAGCTTTCCACTGGGAGGAAGCGACCCGAATTTCCCAGCGATGGGACAATAAAGAAAAGAAGAAAAAAATCCCATAGATCCCTTGACTTTGGGGTAGCGCGACTCTGTTGCTGCTAGCTTTCCACTTGGAGGAAGTGACCCGAATTTCCCAGCGACGGGACAATCTAGTAATGAAAAAAAAAAAAAAATTCTAAACATACAGTCGCGCTACCCCAAAAGTCAAGGGATTTTATTTTTGTGCCTTGACTTTGGAGATGACAAGAAAATATCGAGAGCATTAACGTGATTTGTAAAAAAAATTACTAATCACGAGGCGCGCAGACCCTTGATTTTAACCCCCAGGCTCAAAACTGTAAGGTTCAGCAGCGAAAGTTGCTTCTGCCATTAATACTGCTTGTGACATCATCGGAATTTTACCCAGAATTCACCACTTCCGTACTCTCGCGGACGTTCGCGATACAATGGCCGCCAGATCGGAACGTGAAAATGCTTCGCTTCAGCCACAAATTCGTCGGATTATGGCCCAAAACGATTCCGAAATAAACTAAACCCTGTGAGGGAAGGTGAGAAAACAATTTCCTACGGCATGCATACGCCTGGTTAACCCAAGTCACGCCAAAACGCAAATGAACTCGTTTTGGACACAAAAAAAGCCTGCTGGGGTCCTTTAAAAAAAACATGCATCAATGAAATGACATAAACAGAAAGATGAAGTACTAGCCACAGATGTGTGCCTTTGAATGGCAACTCAAAGACAAAATGCCACGGCAAATGCTTAAACAGAGCCCAAACAACAATCAAAACAGAAATGAGGTGAAAATGTAGACTGAAGCAGAACACAAACATAACAAACAATCCAAAACAAACAAAATTTTAACACTGAACATAATTTGGGATGCCAGCAGAGCTGTTAGAACTAGGGACATCTTTTTCTCCAGTGACAGTAAGTACTTAAAAACATGCAAATCTGCACTATGGCTTTCAAAAATGGGCACTTTCATCATGTCACAGTCTCTTTCCTTTTACAATGCCTGTAAACCAGCAATGAAACTTTCACAACTTGACTTCTGGAATAATACACCACTATGATCCCAGCTCCAACATTAACTGGCAGAAAGGTCAACCATTAAAAAACATTTTTCAAAGCGGAAAATCAAACTCAAAAAGCCAGAGTCATAAACTAGAATCAGAAATTCAAAGGAAATCCATCACAACAAAAGCTTCTGTTGAACTAGAACTCTCACAATTTTTTGCTCATTCTGAACAGTTTTGGGCTTCCCAAAGAGCCTGATTGAAAAGTAATGTCCACTCTTAGCAGGTTTCAAACATAAAGGTGCTTTATGATCCTTGCTTTCTGAAGGAACCTGAAAGAATGATGTTTTCTAGATTTTTCCAACTGGACACAGATTTTGCAAGAGTATACGCACTGTTTATCTGAATTAAAAAAACTTAATTCCTTAACATGATACAAAAAAATAATACTAATGCGTGCAAACTTCTATATGCATGTATGCTGTTTAAAACCCAAAAATTGTCTATGTCTATGATTGAACTGAACAGGAAGATCTACAGTTTTGACATGCTGCAAATACACAGTTAAGACAGACGTTGAAGAATAACTGTTTTAGTTTATGAGTATTACTCTCAAGAATAACATACACTTTTAATGAAGTACTTTTAACAGCACTACAATTTAATCATGCATGGATTCACTTAAAAAGTGTCAGTTTAGAGGAACGATAAATTGTTTTTAAACTGAAGGTGAGGCGATGGTATTTAGGACTGGACAAGGATGGAGAGGAAGGGGGAAGGAATGGAGATAGCGGATGTGGGCGGGACCTAGAAGTAAGGAGGGAGGGGGGAGGGTGTTGTAGGGGAGGTTTTGGCGCCAAACGTTCTGGCAAGTGAGTGCCAGAGGATACACGCTCTTGCATTAGCGGCAAAGCAGCAGCAGCAGCATTGAAGTGCGCGCGTCAGCAAGTGAACATTATTTGTGATCATGTCCGAAATAGAACAATGGTGTAAGGAGTCAAACCTTCCTTCAGCGGTGATCAGCGTCCTCGTCAAAGAGGGGTTTGATTCGTTGGCGGCCCTCAAATGTGTCCAGCCGGAGGATTTGGACTCTCTGAGTGCCAACATAAAAAGGGGGCATCTTGCCCTGCTTCGGGCAGGGATTAAAACCCTGCAAGCAAAAGATGGGGGAGGCCCCATGAGCAACGACACCGCCAGAGGTGCCAGTGGTTTGGCGGAATTGCTGGGGCGACTCAACATGGACGGTTCGCCAGTGACGCCGGCAAGACCAAAAGGTGAGGGATTAAAGATCATCGACTTCGTTTCATCCTCGTTGGCTGTGGAGGAGGAGGTGTCTCTTGGCGGAGGGGTGACAATCAAATTACCCAATACAAAGCCGCACTTCAATGCTGCTGCTGCTGCTGCTGCTTTGCCGCTAATGCAAGAGCGTGTATCCTCTGGCACTCACTGCGTCAAGGAGCGGAAGTTTAAAATGAATTTAAAGACCAAAAGCCACCAGTTATTTTGAGTATCCTGAGACACTCTAAAGCTGACAGAGCCATACCAAAACAACAACAGAAGAACAGCCAATGTAATATAAAACTAAAAGAGACCTCACTACCATGCTAAGAAAAAGATAATGCATCAAGCATTTTGCATGAAGACAGAAACAGAAGTACATCAGCATATAGTCATTCCATTCATTTTAACCAACTCATTCTCTCATTCAGGAAATTAGCACAAGAGGAGACAGACTTTACACACGCAAGCTGTGAGACTCAGAGAATGGTACAACACTTACAACCACTACCATACAAAAGATATTAAACATTCTGTTTTAGGTTTGCACCATACCTCAACATCAATCCCAGGGAATTGCTTCAAAAATGAAAAGAATAATCGATAAAACTTAGCTTCCCACACAATCAGAAACCAGGGAATATGAATGATTTAAAGCTTAAAACTTGCAAGTTGCATGTATTCATATACCACACACAAGAGGCAAAATCGCGTGTCTAACATAAAGACATTTTTTTACACAGCCCTTCTCAGAAGTTATGACCCCATAATTGTTTCCTGTTTTGATGCAACCTTTTCGTAATCTATGGCCTTATCTTTCATCTGTCAAAGTCAAAATGTTTCATCTAACTAACAGAAAAGACATACATTATACATTATAGTGCTATAAATCTTGTTGGATTATGGTAGATCCATGAACAATGTGCTATGTCCACAGACTATTTCTATAATCAGCCTGAGCTACAAAAGACTGCACAAATGAACTCATTACTGCTATACACTGCAGAAAATCCACTAGTAAACATATAAAGCAACAGATAGATAGACAGAATGATCTGACAGATGACTCAGTGACATCAAAGCATAACATTTCTCTCAGGTTAATCAATAAATAGTGAATAAGTAAACAGGGCTCCCACAGGAAAAAAACAAAACAAAAAACCCACTGAAATTCTAGTGGTGCTCTGAAATTGTTTTGAATTTTACATTTAAAACGGTGCAATTAAATGCAAATGTGATCACATTAATCGGGATCTCACTTTTGTATTTCTCGGGAAAAGTGGAAGCCTTAAAAAAAACGTAAAAGAAGACAATCAACTCACGGTGAGCCTGCGCACGTTATTGAGCACAACCTGATGGGTGTTGGCTACACAGCGGAACTGTTGGAAGATAAGCTTCAGTAGATCCAGCAGATGTCTGGGCTCTGATTGGCTGGCCAAACTGTCGCTCTGCTGACCCATACTGTGACCCCAAGGTAAACAGAATCAAGAAACAAGAAAGGTCAGTCCATGAAAAGTTTGATTATGGACAAAACAAAACATTCAAAAGTATATAAACCTAATGGTCTTTTTTTATATATTTTTTGTTATAGTGGACTGACATAAAAGTCATAATAAAAAAATGCAAGCAGAAAAACAGATAGATCAACAGAACATTGAATTTGGCACAGGGATGTTGTTTGGTGTCGACAGTGGGCGCAATGACAAAATTCATTTCAAATTGCTGAAAATTGTGTAACCATTCTGTAAGAATGACCAAACTTTTTCACCCTAGGGGACAGGTGTCACCAACAACTGCCTAAAACTTGAGCCACTTGCTGACACTTTTATGGTCGTTGCAGCAAATTTGCAGAAGAAAACAATCTTAGCAACATCCCTGTTAAATAACAGTCAAAACCTCTCACTCCACAGAAACACTCTTGCACATGTGTCGCACTTCACTCACACACACACACACACACCCACACATGCGCACGCACGCACGCCACAAACAAAAACGTAACAAAATCTGCTAAAATCATTTCACTGGAACAGTTCACCTTTCTGCAACTTGCTGTGTCGCTTTGGCAACTAAAGACAAGAGCTCTGGTTCAATCCTCATTTTCGTGATCTGTTGAAACCAAAACATTACTATGCGTAAGTAACCATAACAATACAAATGTTAAAAATCAAAATTAAAAAAAAAGAACAACAGAAAGAAAAATACAAAATGGGAGGAAAGAATATTCAAATCTTGGTACTTTAAGGGCGACAGTTCTAACAATGACAAAAAGTTCTTTGTGGGAAATCAGCTTGTAGCTTCTTTGGTCAAAAGCTACAATACAATGCAAACACACACACACACACATACGCATGCAGGCACACATAAGCACATACCTACCTCTACTGCCTCAGGTAGTTTGCGCAGTACATAGAGAGATTCTGTGAGGATGGAGATAAAATGGTCCAGGTTCTCTGTTGGATCGCGGTTCAAATCTTCAGTCACCTCTAGCGTGCCCTTGTTGGAGTCAGAGTCTGCAGACAAATAATTCAAAATAACTACAATGTATACAGTAGAACCCCCCTTTTAAGACCTCCAAAAGTCTTAGAAAATCAGGTCTGAAAGAGTCTTAAAAATGGGTAAATTTACAGAGGTTATGAACTAAATGACCAAGAAAACAGGGTTTTAAAAGGGAGGAAGTCTTAAATTGGGGGGTCTTAAAAGGGGATTCCACGGTACAATTAGATTGAGAAGACATCTTTCCAAATCAATGCTGATCAAAAAAAGGCAACCCGCAAAATGCTCCTAGTTCACACTCCCTTTCTCTTTACATCTAGGTGAAATATAGCTTGCAAGTTCAAAACAATTAAAAAGATCAAACAGACTACTGTAATCATTTTTTTTAACTATCTCTTCAGCGTTTGTTTTGTACTAGAATAACGTATGCGTACATGGAATGACATTGCGGGTTACCTGAACATTGACAATGACGAAACAAAGATTGTGTGTGTGTGTGTGTGCGCGTGCGTGTGTGTGTGTGTGTGTGTGTGTGTGCGTGTGTGTGTGCATGCGTGTGTGGGTGTGTGTGACCATGTTTGAATTTATTCGGATTTAGTTCTCTTTCCTTGTTTGTATTATGATTGTGTAAGTGTAAAGCGCTCTGGGCTCGTCACCACGAGGTTTACGCGCTATATAAGTAATCGTTATTATTATTATTATTAAATAACATTTCTCTGTATCAGTTTCATTTCTACCATAAAGCTAGGATTTTGGTGGGGTTAACCAAAAAATAAAAAGATCCTCAAGGGTATATTTTCATGTGTTTTAAGTTTTACAACAATAAACATACATCATGACAAAAAAAACCTCTCACTACCACGTGAAGTCACTGGTGTGTCAGCACCATCCGTCCATCCCCAAACGCTGGCATCACGTCTACTCAGACGATTAGACCCACCCCTTTGCAAGCTAGGTGTTTGTACTGAGCGCACGTAGATCTGACGATTCAGCTCCTCAATCAATTTTTCATGCAAAGTCTGAAACAGAGGTAAAACCATCTATAAACTAATAAACAATGTTAATATTAAAAAGTTATTTCAAAAAGTTACTTTCTTTCACCCCAAGTTTTACATTCATGGCAGTACAATTTTATTCTACGTTAGTACCTGATCTCTCTCTCTCTCTCTCTCTTTCCAGGGCCGGACCAAGTTCATTTGAGGGGGGGTTCCAACTGAAGGCAGGGGTCCAGGGGCCGCCGAGGCCCCGGTGGGGTGCAGGGGCAAAGCCCCGCTGGGGGGTCTGGGGGGCAAAGCCTCCCATAAGCCGAGAAAATGTTGCATTTGTGAGGTCATTTTTTGGTCTTTCCTTGCAACTGGGAATCAAAATTACACATTTTCAACAGTAACAAAATACTTCAGATATTCATTTACCATAGTGGTTCAGTGGAATAATCCCAAATGAGTGAGTTGGAGAAATTGAATTAAATACTGCAGTACTGAAACAACACGTGTTCAATCTGTCTCAAACACACGCGGAAGTGGGAAAGGTATAGGGGCGAGCACTCAATGATCTCACAGAGTACAGTACAGTCCCTTTCCGAAACATCGGTTCCCCGATAGCGCAGATGATATCTTGTTGCAATCGGTTCTCTGATACTATTAATACTAGTGATAGTGTAGCGTGTGACTTGACTTGCGGCCTATGATGATGGACTTATAAGGGGGAGGGCAGGCCGTTGTCGACTTGATGTTGTTCATAATTTTAAATAGCTTTAGAAGACCAAATAAACTAAGGGAGTTGGGGGAAGGGCTTAAAAAGTCCACATATTTTTTCTTCTTTTCTCTGAGAGGTACATCGGATGGCCAGGGGGGGGTTCCGGAACCCAGGAACCCCCCCGCAGATCCGGCCCTGCTCTCTCTCTCTCTCTCTTCTCTCTCTCTCTCTTCTCTCTCTCCAACAAAGCAACCCACCTCTTTTCTTCCCATGAGTTCTGAACGAAGGTCTCTCAAAGCGTCTACTCCAGCCAAAGGTCCCTCCAGCTTGGCCACTGCAAATACAACTTAAGTGTCCTTAATCACTCAAACTAACCTGCGCTGCAAAATTCAAAATTAACAAAGTAACTAGCTCTTTATCTCAGCTGAAAATACAGCAAACTCATCCGAGAACAAAGGGAAGTAAGCGCACTAAATGCATACACCATGTGCCACAACAGTTATTTTCTACAGCAATTTCTTGCATTACATACAAAAAAATGCTTTAATTGTACAGGCTTTCAGTTTTACAATGAACTGTATTTTCTTGTCTTTTACCCAGATGAAATGACTTTCATCAACTGTGACATCAATGTTTCTAAATGTTACCTGCTTGAACAATGAGGTCAGTGGCATGAAGGTAGAATTTCTTGGAAATGTATTCATCCATCTTGTCAGGAACTTCTTTAATTTGCTCTCTGAAATAAAAACAATCAACCTATTTGCTGAAACCTCAGTGGCAAAATGGTCTGAGCCAAACAAAAATAAATAATTTGAAACAAAAGACATGTCTTCCCAAAAGGGGGTGTGGCAGGTTGGTAAGGAAAGGGCTGCAGCATCAAAAGAGATTCAAACCATAACACACTAACAGACATACAGGGATATGAAGAGCTGTGGAAATGGGCAGGCCAGGAGCCGGTTGACAGCCTGACTAAGGAAGAAGTGGGGTTGGATTGAAAACCAACCTTTGGAAACCAACATCCAACATCACCCGCCAGGCTCTCACTTGGAGAAAGAGGGGAAGGTCAAGAAATAGCTGGAGGCTAGACGCGGAGGCAGGGCTAAAGAAGCTGGGTAACAGCTGGACAGTGGTGGAGAGAACAGCCCAGGGCAGAGTGGGAGTGAGAGAATAAACATTGTCAATGGCTCATATTCCGCAAGGAACAAAGGGCCCAAGTTAGTAGGTTAGACATACAGGGATGGATGCAAATACACACTACAAACACACAGAGATGCAGAAAGACAGTCAGACATACATATAATTACACAGACAAACACACTAACATCTGTTCCAGCATACTGAGAACTGCCTTGTGCTCCACCCCATCACGCCAAAGTTTGCGTAGCTCATCACGCTTGAAATGCAGCAGAGTCTTGCACGAAGACAGGTCCTCCTTAATCTTGCGAATCTTGTCACGAGAATCTAAGAATTTACAGAGGAAGCATTTATGAAAAATGACATCCAATGCAAGATGAAACATAGAAAGATGAAACATGGAAATAAGATATCTGTTTATGCAGAACACATGTAACACATAAATCTAACGTCTTCATAATTTTAAGCTAGCATTTCAGTTAGCTAATCAATTCTTTCACATTTGTTTAAAAGCAGATACTAAATGAATGTTACATTAGAGATACTTTGAGGTACGAAAAGAACACAAACATAATTATTATTATTTGTGCAAAGAAAGGTTGATTTTCTATAAGAGTAGACAAGATGTTTGTTTTTAATTTACATTCAAGCATGGTCATACTTAACCCCTTCACTGCCCAGCACGTACTAGGTACGTGGTCATGTTTGGTTTGTCATACGCCCATACTAGTACTTACATCAGCACTTTTCAGGACATTTGTGACCCTCCACGACGGTATGAGTCGCATGTCACCTTTGCATGATTTTTATATTTTTACATGTTCCTGAAGAGTTTTTTATGCTCTATCCAGTGGTGAAAACCGTTTTAGAAAAGAGCGAAAACTGTTTGAGTTATAAGCCTGTGACTAAGGTGACCCTCACACTGTTACCAGACACTCCCCGGACTTGTATTAAGCCTAGCGCAGAACCGCGCGAGGTGACATGCGACTCATTTCGTGGTGGAGGGTCACATTTGTGAAAACTAAATGGGAGGTAACCTCTGTCCAACTTCTTGTAGGGGTTTAAACACAGTTCTTTCCCATTGACCGTTCAGATAAGTTAGTACTACGTGGTAAAAACATTTTTAGAAGTTTTTTCCGATAGATCTATAAAATTCAAAATGGCGGCCGAAAGTCGGACATCAACTCGTAGACCTGTTTTCAAATGATACAGTGTTCTGGAAGCTCTACAAGAAGTGATTTATGGATTACCACACAGAAGAATACTGTTATGGGCTGTAATGTGAGTACCTGATGTTTGACACCAGTTTTAGCAGTGTTTTCTGTGGTTTTACGTGCTGCAGTGTGTGTGTGAAAGTTTGGAAACTGTAATTTTTGACAAAAATGGTCATTATATCGATTTTTACTATAACAATCACAAACAAAGTCCCATGATCATGTTATCACATAATAGCCAAGGGTGTAAGCAAACCACATGCCAAAGATCTAAGAGATATCTCAATAAATGATTGAGCAGTGAACAGATTAGTGAACCTACCGAAGAAAGCGAAATTTGCCCTGGCGCACAGCAATACCAAAATGCTGTTATACTGTGGCAGTGAAGGGGTTAAATGCTTTAGGTCTGGCTTACCATTGATACTCTTGGTCATCTTCCCAAATGACTGCAGAATTTTGTTGACATCTTTGTAGTTTGCTGTTTGAAACCAAAAAAAAGTGACCAGTTACCCTTGGAGTTGACATTAAGGGGAAAAACAATAATACAAATGAAACAAGAAGAGCAAACGCTCGATCGAGTCACTTTCGCAGTTCTGAATATTATATGAGGCATCAGATGGACAGGAAGAAATTGCTATTCACAACACAATGCATACCTGAAGAATTCAAGACATACCTGTGACCTTGAAAAAGGTCAAAGGTCACCAAAGCAAACGTCAAAGTGTAGAGGTCACTGGGAGTCACGTTCACATAAAATTTGAGCCCGGTCACTTTTATAGTTTCCGAGAAAAGCCCAACGTTAAGTTGTGTGTTGCCGAACAGAAAAGGCTAGTTATCTCCCTTGTTTTTCTGATAACGTTCGTAAAAGGCTACAGATGTAAATACTTTGATGTAAAGAATAATCCTACAAAGTTTCAATCACATCCGATGAACTTTGTCAAAGATATAAAATGTCTAATTTTTCCTTTGACGCTGACCTGTGACCTTGAAAAAGGTCAAAGGTCAACGAAACCATCGTTAAAGTGTAGAGGTCATTGGAGGTCACGACTAAACAAAATATGAGCCCGATCGCTTTGATAGTTTCCGAGAAAAGTCCAACGTTAAGGTGGTGTCTACGGACGGCCGGACGGCCGGCCGGCCGGACAGCCGGCCGGCCGGACAGACTAACACTGACCGATTACATAGAGTCACATTTTCTCAAGTGACTCAAAAACACAATGACGAATCAATTGGCCTGACATTTTAGTTTTGAAATTAAATTAATTAAAATAATATAAATTTATGTATAAAAAAACAGATAACAGACTTACATCTTATTTCACAAAGAAACACTCATTTATCCATTCTGCTTTTATCCAGTCAATAGTCAAAATAAGCAAAAGGATAACTCTTCAACGTACTTGAGTTCTAAGGAAGGGTGAGCAATCATTCTCAATAAATCAACAACACAGAAATGATTAATCATTACATCTGTTTTCATCAATGTTATTGTTTGCTTGTTTGTTTATAATTCTATTAAAGTGTAACTAAACAAGCAAAAAGGAAAAAAATCGTTCAGCAACCTTTACACTTTGATATCAAGAAGGGCCTCATATACTGTCGAACTGCGAAAAAAAAAAATTTTTTCTCTCACTCGGACACTGTTTGACGGACATGTGAAGTGCGCGCCAGGAACGACAATCTTCTTAGTTTTCCTGATTAATGCCCTTAATTTTTGGTTCTGGTACTTTCAGTTCCGGCTGTTGTCATCAATCTACCAAAATAAAAGATCAAACGGAGTTTTCGATTTTTATTTCATGGTTCAGAAAAATATTGCTTATTTTCTGAAGTCAACTGTTTTAGCGAATCTTTCTTTGATTCTTAAAAGTCATTTCAGATTTTTGAAAAATAGTTAACGGTTAGTAATTACCAATATATCGTAAACAAACATATCGATAGGTTTTGGTAAGAAGACACAAGTGCGATGAATGTGGTACCAGTATTTTTGTGGTAAGTAAGGATGCATTTCTTTGCTGTAAGCACATTTACAATGCACATTTAATCTGTTTAGCAACATAAACGAAAGCATGGTACAGTGCCGCTTGTTTGTGGTCTATCTTTTCGCGGCAGATGCGTAACAATTAGGGTCTCAGTTGGAAAAAGCTGCTCGGAACCAGAGCAGATTTGGCTTGGGTTCTTTGAGTGTGAATGATCGACGAGTGGCTTGACATTTTTAACGAATCATTACTGTAGCCTACTTGAAACCATCATCTGTTTCTGAATTTGTCATCAGTTATGATTGAGCAGTCTCATAGGAATCGTCCATAAAATGTTAAACCGAAAAAGGGCAGACGATTCTGAATCACACAGGCTGCTGTACAAAATCAGATCTAAAACGATATTTTGAACTGCGACGTCTGCGTAAATGCCCTGTAACAAAATACCTTGTCCTGGTCATGTGTATACACATCAGCTTCTATTGGGAAGATCAGTATTTTATATTAATCACAAATACAAGATTAGAAATAGTTCTGAAGATCGCCTTTGATTTCAGTTTCAGCGGCAAACTAGCAGATCTGTCCAAACCGGCATCGTTTCATGGTTGAAACTTGAATAATCCCAAATAGATCTGAGTGGGGGTAAGTTTTATAGTATTTCAATTTTTTACGGCAGTTTTATTTAAAGATAGTGTAGTGGATGTCTCTGGTGAAGACTACAGTTATATGAATTTTTTGTTGTAATATTAAAATGATTGTTCTTTATTTACACAATTGAATAATTTGTATTTATTTGTTTGCAGATCACGGCATACTGAGTGCTCCAAGAACATACGCCTGCTGGCATTTTGTGTCTTTTCTGAAGACGTCGAGGCAAGCAGAAGTCACGGTCCTGGCCACACACACACACAATGACATGAACAAGAAATGATATTTTTTCATGGGCATATCCAGTATTAAAACTTTATTACCATGCAAACGCAACGATTAGAATTTAGAGAAGGTCATCGGTCACACACACACACTGGGCGGATCCGGAGGGTTCCGGGGTTTCCGGACCACTTAGGAGCCGGCCTTTGTATTCTAAGTGACGATTTTGGAAAGAAGTTGGCTAATTAGTTTGCTCAGGTTGCGCCAGATCGATCAATTGTCCTTGTTGTGATTCAAATTTTTCTTCTTAATATATTTACTTTTTGGGAAGGAGTATTAGGGGATGTTTCTTGGCTCAGATTGATCCATTTTCCTTGTTTTTATCAACATTTGTCGGACCCCCCCAAGGAGGTTGAACGCTTCGCGTCTTCAACTAAACGAAAATTTGGAAACTCCCCCTTAAAAATGATGTGATCCGCCCCTGCACACACACAAACACACACAAATAGAGAAGTAATAAATGGATACAGTTTTTCTTTATTTAAATTACAATCAGATGTGGTCGTAGAACAGGCACTGTGAACAAAACCTAGCATGATATACCACTTGTGTGATGTTTCGGTCAATATCTTTATTTTTCTTTCAGAAATACATTGGCGTTTTGAATGTCAAGGGAAGTGATACAAATGCTGCAGCGGCCTATCAAGAACGCGAAGGCAAACAAGGTAAATACCTACTTCTGACATTAGTTTACTTATTAACTCTTTCTATACTGGCCATTATCTCCCCAGTCTCTCCCCAGAAACTGGCCATTTGCATGGGTTTGCAAAAAAATACTCAAAAATAAACAAAACAAGATGCAGCCTTCAAACTCATAGGTTTTATTGTGAATACATTGCTAAAACATATGCCAAAGTTTGGTTTCATTGTTGTGAAAAAAAATAAAAATATGATGTCCAGAATTTATGGGTATATTTTACGCAATACGAAAAAGGGGGTATGTATTTTGACTTAGAAGCATTTTTTCTTATGAAGGCTCTGTTTGCAACAAAACTGTTTCTGTTTACTTGTATGAAGATTGTGCTTACACAAAAACATAACAAATACCAACTGATTTTCCATTTGGTGGTCATGTGAGCATTGTGAACATGTCCGAAAAATCTGATCACACACCATGTGGTCGATTTGCAGACCTGAACGGCCAGTGTATGGTGGCAGAGTTGGAAAATAGGAAAAGTCTTGATGCCAATCCTTCATCAAAAACCGAAGAAAATCGTCATTGTAATAAGTTTGCTTTATTCTAAATCAAACGACTAGGATAGATGACAGACACAACGACAAACACATTCAATTCTATGTAAAACATACACAATGCTCACGTTAACAAGCTGGCCATAACAATGTGCCCATCGTGCATGAAGTGTGGCTTTGGTCGGATCAGTAGCCGTGCTTTGTCTGCGATACTAAATATGAAATTTTGTTAAAGCGACGATTTAGCAATGTTGTTGCTGCTGCTGTTGTCTGTTCTTGTCACGACATCTCGTTTTTTCCCTCCTGATTCTGAGAAGAAGCTGTTTAATTGTGATATCAGGCCTAGGAACCCCTGATTTTCACTTGGAGCATTCTCAAAGAAACTTAGCGTATGTTAAGAAAAATGAGTGTACTCCACACTTTGTCTTTTGTTGTTCGTTGTCGTTGCATGTCTACCGTTCCACAGCCACCTACTATAGCTGATGGGGTCTATGTCGACCAAAAGAATGGGATTCACTGTAGGTCGAGTTCCTGTAGGTGGATTCTCTGTATACCTAAGACTTTAAAATTGGCAATCTTGTATACAGGGAATACCACAGGGTGTAGTTCCTGTAGCGTTTTGCTAATATCAATGAAAGTCACGTGATGCTTAGCGACATCGTTAGAATTTGATGTTTTTCGATCTTCTTTTGATATTTCTTAGAAATTCGAGTATGGTTTGCAAGTTTTATTGAAAAACTGCACCCTGTGGGATTCCCTGTATACTAGATATGCCAATTTTAAAGTCTTAGGTATACAGGGAATCCACCTACAGGAACTCGACCTACAGAGAATCCCACTCTTTTGGTCGACATAGACCCCATCAGCCCTACTATAAGTGCAAGTGTTAAATGACGTATTTCCACAAAAGACTGCTTGCAGAGAATCATGTGATGCCAATGACAGGTAAGGACATGTGGTAATACATACTACGTTTTGGAACCAGGGAAAAAGCAGCACAAATTATTTATCAACCAAATTGATTGACTTGTGCACCACGACAAAAGTTTTCTTTGATCCATAAAAGGTCTTTTGCCAGAAAAATTGCTCTGAACATCAAGTACCCTGCAAGTTGTCACACATTTACATTATTGAAATAAAAAGAAAACACACCAGTAACCAGGTTAGGTACGTTAATATCTATAATCAATATCTCGGCACGTTACTGCCTTCTTCGGGATGGTAAGCTGAACATTATTGAACAAAATAATCGGTTTAGATTATATACTTTGATTCCTGAACGAAGAAGCAGAGGTACTGCATACAACTAGGACTGTAATATCAGCTTTTGTCTGAAACACACACACATACACTTATAAAATTAATGCAATGTCATTGTATGAAGCCAGAACATTCACTAACTTACATAGTTGGTCACACAATTACCCATCACTGAACAATAAATCGAAGTCGGGTGGATTCAATGACTAAAGCAGTAAAGGCTTTGAAAAAACCCTCATCACAAAACATCCCCCCCCAACAACAAAAAATAAAATAAATGAAATAAAACAGGTTGTGTATATAGCGCAGTAAACACCATGCAGGTACAAGCAAAGATTTGACAGTGATTATCCTTGTTTTATATAGCACACATTTTCTAGTTTTAATCTCTCTCTCTCTCTCTCTCTCTCTCTCTCTCTCTCTCTCTCTCTCTCTCTCTCTCTCTCTCTCTCTCTCTCTCTCTCTCTCTCTCTCTCTCTGGAAAGTAATTTATTGACCTGTGGGTTATTTGCGTTTGTATACACATTGGTGATTCGTAAACTATGTTGAAAGAGATTGTCAAACATTATTATATGGGGTGTCTTAAAAAAATGTATATCAACAAAATCTGTCATTATTATCAGGCACACGGTTTTAACAAAGCTATGTCACGGAATGCAACATAAGTGGCTTAAAAAGTCGTGTTTTTGTGTGTGCAGGATATTCGCTAGGACAGGACCTCAAGCTGAACCAGCACAACAGCGATGCATTCTTCCATGGCTTCCACAAAAGTCTTTCACCTATAGCGGGCATTGCATACAGATAGTCCAAAGAGGGTTAGGGTTACCCTAACCCTCCTTTTTAAAAATTCTTTAGACCAATTATCCCTCTGTTCCCATGTTAAACATGGAATAATTCTGGACAAATGCGAGGACGTTAGCTTTTTTTTATTTTATTTTTTTTATCATTTTACTTATCATTAAAACTTGTTTAGATTTCGATTCGTAAACCATTTACAGTAATCCTTTGTTTTTTAACTTTGTTCATCTTACCACAGTCACTTCGTTGTTTAGAGTTATCATTAAATTTGTTACCATTATGCAGGAATAATGTAGAATAAAACCAGGAGAGCTTTCGGTAGAAGATATTTCCTGTGTCAAAAGTTAATGTTTATTCTGATTGATGGGTGCTCCAAACTAAGTTATTTTGACTGCCTTATTCGAATTCATTTCCAAGACAGGGCTGAGAAGTGGAGAAGCTTGGGAGAATATCGTAAAAATTGTCTGGGTGTTTATGCAAAACTTTCGAATATGTCAGATTTTACTTTAGAGATTTTAAATACTGTTAACTGACAGAAATGCTATAACTTCTACACCAATTGACTGGATCACTTCATATTCAGCATACTTAAACTTGATTTTATGCATGTGCAGTTCACAAAGTGGCAAATTTGTAGGTTAAATTATCTACCTTTTGCATCACCAATGACACCAACGCTTTCGTGTCTGAGGATTGCCCTGAACCTAGCTGTAACTGCATGCTTTCTTCGGGTCATCGATAGTCTGGGGGTTGAAGGGGATGTTTTTACATACTCAGACATTCAAAATAATCAAAAAGGTAAAAGCCTGAAGGGTTTAAATTAGGTAAAAATGGCTACCGCTCAATGTCAAAACTCGTTCTGTTTAGTCGACCCCCGAATTTGGAGAAAAAAATTAAAATTGCACAAAAGTCAGACCATTCAATTTACAAAATTGCCACTTACTGGAAAGGCAGAACATAAACTGAAGTTAATGAATACCATATATAAAATAATTGGTTCAACAGATGCAGAAGTAATTTGCATGGTTGTGGGTGTCCTTTTTAGGGGGGTCAACCCTGTAGAAGAGACGATTTTCTTTAATTATCAATCCGTAATATATTGTTTGTTATGCATACAAGATTAACATTGACAAATACTTCAAGACTCCTCATTGATCGTAAGAAATGTTGTGGTTTTTTTGTTACTGACTGATTCACTTTCTATTCACTTTACTCTACATAAGTCACGACAAGAAAAGCAAGGGAGGTAATTTCTTCGGAAGAGGTAATTCTCTCCCCTCAGAACGATTGTTGTAGTTTGTTTGATTTTGTTCCCTTCTAATAAGTATGATTTAAAATAGATCTTTACATCTTGATGTGAAAGGCGCAGTACCCCCCTCCCCCCAGGATGTTAAATTCTAGGTTGTGTCCATGTAAAATCCTGATCCTAGTCAAGATCCGAGTTGGTTTTTCATGCAACTGTGCCTCTTTATGCCACTCAATTAGACATACTTTGCAATCCATAATTGCACGAAACTAAGTACAGGAAATACGTTGTTGTCGTGTTTTTAATATTACATAATGAAATAAAAAATGTCACAACTGGTTTCGTGTTGGGCTTTCTCTCTCCGTCTGAATCTCATAATTACTTCCTTCTGAGGCCTGAAATGTGTTGCAGGCATTGTTCAGCTTACATTTATTGTTACAATTTTTGTGGATATGTTATTAAGTGTGTCTGTGTTTCTATCATTCGTTATCAGTGTGGTTAAAAAAAAAAATCACACGTCAAAGTAATTTACCCTTCATCATTATCAAAACATGCAGATACAGGTAATAAATATTTGTGATACTTTAAACAAATACAATGTTTGTTTGTTGCGTTTTTTCTTTTTTTCAGAGCAAACACACATCGTATTTGTTCAAACGTGTATATTCTGCACTTTCTAATACCCTGCATGGATCTCCAAATCAAGAATAATGAAAAGTCGTCAAATAGCCCTGCAGCACTCACACGAACATGATAGAAGCTTGCATGCATGCAGCCAGGCTCGCTGTCTTCGGCTAAAAGAGCTTACCGTTGGATCTTCGCTCAGACAAATGTAGCTGTCTTGTCCACTTGCTCCTGTCGCATAGATCTGCAATGTGCAACATCATCTTTGATTAATAAGTCTGAGGCACAGACAAACACACACGCGCGCACATTTGCGAGAGAATGCACGTCAGTCTATTCAATCAAACAGTATAAAAACATACCACAGACGTGGTGGTGGAAACTGGACATTCGCCGTATAACAAAATCAAGAGATTCATTTGTGTGTGTATGTTTAATCAAAAGTTCATCTTGCGCACATTCAGTCTGTATTGTAACAGGACCCATCCCGTAAAAACTTCGAACAGATCTATTAAATTCTGAAATCCTTGACAAGTTTTTTTTCCAATCATCTGTATCTGACCGAAGTAAAAAAATATAAAAAATCAGCCAGTAGTCTACACGCATCTACCCCCTTACACGACAATACATATGTGGCGAAAAAAGGAATCGAGAGGGGGGGAACAAGGAATAAATTAGATCCAGAAATAATTCCACTTCATCATTCCAAAATTCAAGTGTGAAGTGATCAGATACTGTGGTAAAGATACGTGCTTAGTGTCACAACTAAAAATACAAGCCCTAGGGTTTTAAATAAAGGAAACAATTAAAGTTAAGGAAAGATCAACAGAAATGTCGAGAACATGTAAAATATTGTACTTACAATCCGTTTCAGCATGCTCTTCGAATAATAATCTCCCAGTCAGCCTCGTGCTTACGACTTCGACAGGATGTTGCCTCTCACGCTGAGCCAGTACATTTGGAGTGAATTCAAAGGCCAGAGATGCAGTACAAGCACATTAGTTAGATCCAATTCATTTACATTGCTACCTTGCTCAATTTATGGCTATTTCTGTTGGTAACATCACACATGTGGCAAGCAGTGCTTGTTGCCGACTCTGCTGGGACAGGCAGCAGACGATTTTATTTAGGAACCAAATTTTGATTGGTTAAAACATAAAACCGGAACTCAAAGTACCACTTGTTCTTTGGAAGTATCAAATCAAGAACAGATAAGCAGGTAAATCTGAAATGGGTTCAACACTTTTAAAAAATCGTAGTAAATCAGAAAACACAGTAAACGTTGGAAAAATCGTCCAGTATCGCTTCTACAGGTCTATACTTGGACAAAACATAAAGCAATTCAGTAAAGCTGACACTTCAAAATGTCTGTTTAGTTACACTTTAACGACCACAAGTAAATTATTTATCAACAAGTGTAAAGGTGGACCTACAAACAGAAAAAAAATGTTGCTCTCTTCATAAACTAGGTAAGCATGGGGAGACAGAACTGTGCAGAAGAGTAAGCTGTGTGTGAGTGCATGCATGCATACATGTATGTGTGTGTGTGTGTGTGTGTGTGTGTGTGGGTGTGTGTGTGTGTGTGTGTGTGTGTGTGTGTGTGTGTGTGTGTGTGTGTGTGTGTGTGTGCATGCACATGCATACATACGTATGTGTGCACATGTGTGTGTGTGTGTATGAATTTGCCTTTTTGCTAGTGTTGCATGAAACTCAATGTATCTCATAGTCATACCTGTGACAAGTTCACCAAGCCGTTTATCACTTTCACGGAAGGCCTTCTCTATCCTAGTTTTCTCTTGTTCACGTTGTTCAAAATCAGCACTGCAATAAATCAAAGCTTCCGAGTGGAATAACAAAATACTATATGTATGATGATATTGCCATGTATGAATTGAATAACACATTTCATTTAAACTAGGTTACCGGTACATTATATTTTTAAGTGCATCTTTTTTTCAAAGCTGAAACCTTACTTATGGAATCCAAGGAATCTACCGTAAGCATCTTCATGCACTGACCTTGTGTAGTTTTAGTTTAACAAATTAACATAATAAAATGTAAAAACGACTGCATGATTGTATACTTGTTCACATGTTTGTAATGCATGCCCATGAAGAAGAAAGATTATGAAGAGATTATGAAATAGTTATCAAAAAAACAATATTGTAATACACAATTTATTGGTATTCATAGATCTATACACGTAGAAACATTTTTAAAGCAAACAAGTTAGATTCGAAGCGATTAGTGAATGGCCTGGGTTGTAATTGTATTTTCTAAATCATAACATTAACAAGTCCTCCTGAAGTCTAAGTTCTAATCTAACACACAGCCAACAGAAGCAAACATTAAAGTGGTTCATACCTTGAGGATAATGTTCTCACAATGGACATCAAATAGGCCGACTGGAAAAGGAAAACAAAACAATGTGGAGTAATATACTAATAATTTAAGTTCAAGTATTGTTCTCGTGTACAGGTCACCTAGGATGCTGCTGTATTAACAGCTTTATAAATAAGGGTTTTATATACTAGTTAGCCTACTACTCACTGTTTTGACTTTTTGACAATTTTAAGTTTTAATGTGGAAACCTGGCTTTTGTTAATTTGATTGGAGGGGGGGGGGGGGGGTCAGTGTTGTACTTGTAAGTTAGCTATCCAGACACGCGATCACTGCCTGTTGTGAAATGAATCTGTTTGCTGAATATGGTTGGGGAATGGATGTCCTTGACAGTCACATAACTGGTTTTACAATTAACGGTTTCATCACAAAGATCTGCACTTAAATGTTTCATCACAAAGATCTGCACTTACACGTATCTGCCTAGTTTGTATATGGGTGTTATAGCTCAATATTAGTTTACACTCTTAGTCTTACAGTTACACTTACAGCATCAAAACACAACACAGGGGAAACTTACAATTACATTAAGTGATTAACCGGCCAGTTTGACAATAAAAGTCATTCATTATTTTCCTAACAACATCTTAAAGATGTGACTACCACTTGCGTTGTATTGCATCTAACTTAAATTGAAAATAAACATTCTAAGACTCCTATATTTAGAGATTCAATCGTCTGCTCAAGATTGAATGGTGTGATTCACTGATTGCATAAATTATGAAGTGGTGATTCCCAATTTTCTCCACGTTCAACTTGTGAACCGTAATCCAAGACAATAAAAGCTTAATCTTGCCTCCCTTTTCCCCACTACAACAAGTAGCATGTCATTACCGAGCCTTTGCCTGAGGAAGGCGTTTTGGCCTCCTCTCTCGCCATTTTGTTAGCCTGGGCTTACTCAACTTCTTTCCAAAAGAGCAATCGCTTGCCTCCCTTGCTGCCTCAGCCTTGACACTGTTATAAGTCATTTTTTTCTTTCATAATAAAAATGTTGAAAAAAGACAGAAAGAAAGTAAGAAACAAAAGTTAGCTGAGGAAGAATGTGTTTTAACTGAACTTCGCCTTCATGGAGTTCCCTTGCTGCACCAACCAAGGCCGCTGTCAAAAACACACATTAGTAAACTCTGCCGTGTATTGGCAGAAGGCAGTAAGTCCAAATTTGGTAAAAATGAGATTTTCATATCATAATGCAGAGGGGAAAAAGGCGCATCTTGTGTCAAAATTTCTAAGATGTGCGATCAATATTCATTGACTTTTTGAAGAAGTAAGTCCACTAAAAAAATTTAATCGAAGGATAAAAATCGGCAAATGGAAGCAAGTCCAGAGACTTTTGGTTTTCAGGTTTGCACTGGACTTACTTCCTTGCAAGCCTCAAAATAGTCCTTACGGCAGGGCAATAACCCCTTGAAAAATACCTCGGAAAATGTTTTAATGGTTTTGGGTAGTTTAACTCCTGAAGTTTACAAATCCGCAGGATGACATCTTTAAATCCTTGGGCAAATTGAGACAAAATTAATTGTAGGAAAATTAGCAAATGTTGATTTTTTTGTTTAGACACAAAAGGCATTCCATAGAAAAAGGGCTAGAATGGCGTCATAACTTTATGACGTCGGGAAAACGTAATGAGTAATATGACGACACGTACAGTATGGCCTGTAGTGCTGTCCGTGTCCGTACTTGAGCTCCTCTTCCAAGACAAAAAACAAAGGCATTTGACGTGTTTCATTCTGCTAAATGGAAACAATTTGCACATGAGTGTGTATGGAATTACATCCAGGCTGAGAAGATGTGAAACCTGTGTTATTCGTGGACTTGCGATTAGTGCGTAGTGGTGTTCCAAAGCACAGGTTTCACTGTCGAAGATAAAACTTGTAAATTGATCTTACAAAATGGCGGGCGATGATCAAAGAACATCGTGAGAGACTAGTTTTCTCCGATTTGATTGTTTACCAGACGATAGAGCTATTTTAGAGGGAAGCGTATGCCATCTGGTGACAGCTGTTCATTAACCAGTGTGTTCGTAGGAGTGCTTGATTTCTCTGCAGAAGATCCATGCGTGAAAATCGGTGAAGTCTTTCAGCAAATGTCGCAGTTTGTAAGCGAGTGCTACAGGTGCAAAATCTCAAACAACATACCACGTGAGAGATATGAAACCTGGCTAGCTAGAACCTCCAAGCACCAGTCCACATAAATCAAAAACTACCGCCCACATCAGCCCATTGCTGAACGTCCAACTGAAAAGGGCTGTATTGCAATTCTACGGGGATCTTCCAAATCTTGATCCACTGAGTTGACTTGGGGGGGTGGTTGTAGGATGGGCAGAAAACCGCCTGGAGTAGAACCTACACCAACTGAAGTCATGCTAATTTTGAAGTGTGGCTGTAGAGAAATTTACCATGTGCAACAGCATGCTGTGGTTGCGCAGTCGGTCAATGTGCGTGTGCCATCTTATGTCGATGTCTACTCCTTGGAAATTGCACAAATCCGCACTGGTCATCCATCGTAGTCATCCGCACTGGGCATGTGCAACAGTCACCTTCACCGGTCACCCGCACTGGTCATCTGGATCGGTCATCCACACTGGTCATCCTTTGCGGTCATCCGCACTGGTCATCCTTTTGTGATCATCCGCATCGGTCATCCGCACTATTCATCCTTCATGATCATCTGCACTGGTCATCCGCACAGGTCATCCTTCATGATCATCTGCACTGGTCATCTGCACTAGTCATCGTTCATGATAATCTGCACAGGTCATCCGCACTAATCATCCGCACTCGTCATCCACACTGGTCATTTTTCATGATCATCTGCACTGGACATCCGCACCGGTAATCCGCACTGGTCATCTGCACTGGTCATCCTTCATGATCATCTGCACAGGTCATCCACACTGGTCATCCGCACTGGCAATTCTCACCGGTCACCCGTATTGGTAATCTACATGACATCCTGCGTAATCATCGGGCGTTGTCATTTATTGGTCATCAAGCATAGTCATCCACTACCATTTCGGCAATTGAAAAAAGGATCGATGGTGGCTGCCCTCAAACTGGAAACTCACTGCATGACCATGTCATCTTGTGTGGTAAACCAGCGTGGTCATCCCGCCTGGTCATCTGGAGTGGTAAACTACACATCATGGTTGAAAACGACGTTAAACACCAAATAAAGAAAGAAAGAAACTACACATCATCTTGTGTGGTCATCGGCGAGGTAAAGTGCATACTAACCAGTGTCCCTGGTTCGTCGCCATGACCTTTACGTTATGAGATAGAGGTCTTTTGTATGTGAGACATGGTACATCAGGTTTAGCCTCTTGACATGACGCCTAATACACCTCCTCGGGGCGTCACTTACTGACACAACACTGTGTATATGGTGTCAAAAGGCGGGATTCCATATGACGAATCGCTTGGCGCTGTGACACCTTACAAGGCCTTTCGTCTGATGTATACATTCCTCACCTGACTAGATCTTCTTAAAAAAAGAGCACAAGATAACTTTTAAGTTATTGTGGGTATTACAGCCACTTTTCCAGGATCAAGTTGTTATCTGCTTGCTCACCGACCAAGTCACTCATTGATTCTGGAACCCACCAGGATGGTAGGGCCACTTCAACGACGAGCGCTTCATAAGCTGTCTCCACCTCTAGCGGCTGTGAGCAATTTTTGGGAAGTTGCAAAACATTTCCCAATCCACTCTGTAATGATATCTGTCCCTCTGTTCATTTGTCTTCTCTATCTTCTCTTGAGCCCGCCTGTTCTTGTTACATGGCCATACCAATCTCAGCTTCGTCTTCTTGACAGTGATCTTTGTAGTCACGCACGTGCTAAGTGATGGTTTTGCAGACATTAAAATATATGACCTTGAAATTGTTTGACCTTGAAAACGTGTGACCTTCAGTGTTGGTGAACGTTTTTATTCATGGCAAGTTTTAAGAAGATGAACACATTTCGTCATTTTATCTTCAAAAATAGTATAATCCTTTATCATTTGAATGAACATTTGACATTCATATGACCTTGAAATGCGATGAAGGTCAAGCAAAGTGCAACAGTAATCAAAGCCCTCAACACATATAAGCTTAAACCATTAGCTGTAACTGAAAAAATATATTGCTAAAACTAACTATATCATCCTGCTCCGTTAACCAGTTTTAACGGTCCCTCAACAGACCAGACATTCGGGTTATAGTGTCTGCTAATCATGTAACTGTTGTTATGCATATTAACTCCCGTTTTATCTCTCGGAAAACATAAATAAATACAGTTCTGCTAGTTTATAGCATGCAGTTTTGACTATTTTGCAGTCTGGAATCCATCTTGTCCGCCATCTTGAATACATCAAAATGCCCAAGGATGACAGAGTGTCATCCGTCGGATCTGTAATCTACAGACATCACAGAGTTCAAAACAGTCAAAACATTCTCCGAGGTATTTTTTGAGGGGTTAAGGTCAAAATTGAGAAATGACGACCTGACTAAAACAAGAGGCGAAGCCATCAAGGCTCACGTAAGAAATCGACAAACAGTAACACAAACTCAATCACTCCGTCACACACACACACACAGAAAGAGCATAGGTGAAACTGTGCAAGAAAGCGAGACACTAGATCTAGATCTGTCTGTCTGCATGTAGCCTACTTCCAAGGACACGACTGCCAACTAGTCTCGGCGCGCTCAAAATAATAATGACCGAGACTGTCAGTACTTCCTTCGCGTGACGTCTAACCCTCTTACGTCATAATGTGACGTCAATGTAATGTGACGTCTTCAAATGTTAGAGTTTCTACCACAGACATACACACGCACAGACGCACGCACGCACGCACGCACGCACAGACAGACAAAGTTACGATCGCATAGGCTACACTTACGTGAGCCAACGAGTTTGCATGGTTTAGCGCTCTATGTCCATTAGCCAATCGCGTTCACCCTTTTGTAATCCTGACTGCGGTTAACCAATCAGAACTAAGCTTATTGTATCATTATTTCCCTGGCCTTTGTCGGGGAAAATGGCAATGAGAGCTGCTGCCGATGTGTTCAACTATCCGAAGCAACAGTAAGTTGGTTTGTTTGTTTAATTTTTGTTGTTGGCAGTTTTGCGTTCCGGTCTGAAATGACTCTCTCTCAATAGGTGTATGGGAATTTACAACGACAACACTGATTTTCTGACTGATTTGGGTATTCCAATGTGCACTTGCATTACGGAGCTAGCAAGTAAAATGCCATAGTTCAAATGCCCATTTATTATAGCTTTGTTGTTGTACGCTACTTCTACCGTGACTTCTTGACTATTCACTTCTGCTATTTTCATCATGATATTTATGGATGCATTTAGCATGTTTCTAATACAAAGAGATAGTTGTTTTGATCTAGAATGAGTGACTTGTGGTCTTGAGCACTGACAGCGTGTTAGATCTGGAACAGTATGACATTTACTGGAGGATTGTTCTCCGGTCTCTTTGTGCTTCCAACCATCGGAATAAGTATGATGTCCTATTGTATTTGACAGAAATGTGATTCGAAGTGAGGAAAGCGACGACAGCTGCAGCACACAGTCTGAGGGATACTCGCCACCACTGCCCCTTTATGTTCAAGGGCCCAAAACAAGGTATGTTTCACTAACACAGCCAAAAATAGCGTGCAACATTTTTTCATTCCTTTCTTTTCTCGGGCTGAAGAGGTATATTTTAAAACGAGCAACATCTTTACATCATTTCCGTTGCAGTAGTATTAGTACATCAGCAGCAGCAGTAATCGTTTGTCATTATAGTAGCCCGGAGGGGTGGGGGGGGGTGGGAGGGGGGGGGGGGGGGGGGGGTAGGTGATGTGCGCGGGAGAGGAAGAGGATGATGTGAAGGAGGGTGGGGAGGAGATTTGTCAATAAAATGTCTCACTTTTGCTGCCTTTTTCATTTGACAGATGTGTAAGCGTTGCTGGCAGGTTGCAACTGCGAGATACAACCACCTCGGCTTGCAGGAGAAGAGGCCACAATATGATCTTGCCCAAATGAAAATGCCAGCAACATACGACGGTTATGGGCCAAAGAAGAGGAAGAGGAGTAATACTGACAACTTTCAGTTTGACAATAACAGATGCTGAGCGCAGAGATGCAGAACGTGGGGACGAGGAGGGGGGGGAGGTGGGGGGATTGTATGTTGTTTGTTAGTTATCCAAACAGGCTCATGGAAAAAAATCTACATCCAGTTAATCGCTGTAGTTGATAATTGTCATCAGTCGGATGGCAGAATGTCAGTGAATAGTTTTAGAAGGGATGTAGACTGTAACTGGGGTAGATGGGTTCATAGTTTGCAGGTTTGTGGTTTTGCTAGTTGAACACTCAACTACAATGTTTGTGGACAGTGTGTGAATTACTATGTAATTCTACTAGCAAATGTAGCGCGCATGGTGTACAACTACAAATGGTTATATAGTTCATCACACAGTTTTCAAGACTAATTAAACAAATTTTGTTCAAAAGTGGAACACTTCAGCTGAAAGTCAACACTGCACGATAATATTGTTAACTCGGGTATAATGGCGGTTTGTCAAACCATTTCTTTTTGTCACGCTGTTGCTTTAATTTTGTGTCCTTTGGAAATCAAGACTGCACGATTATCTATTGTTAATTCTGGTATAATGGCGGCTTGTCAAACCAGTTCTTTTTGTCATGCTGTTGCTTTAATTTTGTGTACTTTGGAAATCAAGACTGCACGATGACCTATTCTTAATTCTGGTATAATGGCGGCTTGACATACTAGTTATTTTTGTCATGTTGTTGCTTTAATGTTGTGTCCTTTGGAAATCATTAGTCAAACTCAATAAATAAAACGTCTTATTGTCAGATCCTGGATTCTAATTCTTATTAGCAAACGAAAGCGAGAAAGACAGTGAGAAGGAAAGTAAAAGTGTGTGTGTGTGTGGGTGTGGGTGGGGGTGTGTGTGTGTGTGTGTGTGTGTGTGTGTGTGTGTTACAGACAAGCAGCAAGATAAATAAAAAAAAGCGTGTGTGTGTAAACGTTTTCTTAGACTTTTATTTTAATGTTAAAAGACTTGCGTTCAAGTCAATATTTGTCTTGTGAATATCAAAAGAGAGTATCAAGACTTGTATTAAAAATAATGGTCTTTTTAAACGATATCAATGACACACGAACGGATTAACAATAAAGTTAATCATGAGTGAGCGACCACAGAATGATAAGCAAAACGAAGGCAAGACAAAGACTAACTTGAGCATGTGTTGACATTTAAGAAAACGGGAACATTTGTCTCAGTTAATCACAAAAGAAAATACAAATTGTTCACCAAGGAAGTTGTTTGTGCATTCAGAAATTCACGAAATCACTGGACGTAAAGTCACATTTGAAAAAAAGTTCCAAAAGCAGTGTTGCGTGTATTTTCTTTTACTTTCAATTTTCGGAGATAATAAATGAGCAGAAAGCAGTAAGTCCACTTGCTGCTCTATGCCCTTTTCTCAGCCAGATATATCGACCAGGATATAATATGGCAGAAAGCAGTAAGTCCAATGCTGCTTTTTGCCATTTATTAAAAATAAGATTTAAGTCGGGATATAATTTGGCAGAAAGCAGTATGTCCTCTTACTGCCTTTTACCATTATTTTTGAGTGAATGAGTTTGGGGAATTAATTCAGCAAAAGGCAGTAAGTCCACAAAAATCATTATTTCTAAGTGATAAATCAAAAGAGGGTTTCAATATTCATAGCAGAAACGCACAATAATGCCCTAAATGTTATCAGCAAACAAAAAAATCATTTAAAGCTTTTCATTCCAAAACATTGATGCAAACAGAAAATGTCGATTTTCTCGAAACTATGTTTCATGGACTTGCTTCCTTCTGCCTTTACACGGCAGAACTCTTTCAAAACTCGGCAAGACGAATTTTTTACAATTTACACAAAGGAAATTTGAATTTGATGATTGAATGAAATTTGAAAGCATGTCCCGAATAAGTTTAAAAGCAGACCAAAAGCAAGATGTTATAAGAAATACTATTGGAATGACGATATGGACCTCGCAGCCTACTGCATTTTCCTCAACAAACTAAATAAAACTAAACAAAAGTAGGATCATAAGACCTTTTCAGTTGCTAATTTATTTGTTTGTTTGCTTGTTTTTTCTTTTTACAGTCATTCTCATTTTTTTTAGTAATTTTCCCGGGAAAATTAGTAATAAACACGTAAAAATGGTAATTATCAAGGGAAAATAACTAATTTTCCCTTGATAATTACAATTATGAGGTTTTGGCACTAGTAAGCCGTCATAGATTTTGATCATACATTAAACAGACCCAACAACAAATCTGTCTGTGATAATAGGTTGAAAAACCACTTCTGGCATTTGATCAACGGAAGGTTATGCCGCAAAAATGAATCGGTTAGTAGACACTGTGATTTTCTACACTCCCACATTACCCTTTTCGATCTCTCACTCGCAGATTCTGTTGTTGTTTTTGTAAACGGGATTGATTTTAACTATCAGCGGGTGCCTGTGGCTGCGCGACCCTGTTTTCGGGTCACTGCGGGTCATAACCTTTGTGCCACTTATCTACTTTGCCGGTGCAATGTCAAGGCCGTAGCTCTTTGCGTCAAAACATGGCCGACAGCTCCCACATCAAGGTAATGACAACTGGCGTTGAAACTTTCTTGTTTTTAGATTGAAGGCATGTCGTTTTTGTCTCTGGATTTCACCATTTTATGAACATTGCGATTCGGTAGTATGTCATAGCTATGTCTTTTCCGCGATAAGGATCGTTGTTTGTTGATATGGCCTGAGAAATCTTGTGACCAGCTGCAGTTTATTTTCGGCCTCTATCATGATTCATGTATTGCAATGTATCGCGGAACTAAGGTTTGAGGGATACGTAGATCATGAGATGTGGTTTGATGGTTTTAATCCTTATGATTTGTCGAAGGGGATACTGTATGAGCTGATCATGATACTTGTAAACTGTGATCTCTGTAGACTGATCACAGGCGGAAGGTATCGTTCACTGCCACTGGACCACTACTTACATAGAAAGTAGTATCGTTCATAGTGTAGGGTGAGCCATTTTGTTAGGAAACCACGATTTGGAGGACGCTTTTCATTCTCTGGCTCAGCAGATCTCGATTCGCGGTGACTGTCGTCTGCTATTTTGTCTGCTTTGATCGACTCGACAACACTACTACCACTCACACTGACCCACATTCGCGATGTTGCTGTAATTGTTTTGCGGAATCACCTACCTTGGGTAGCAAACCTTGGCCATTGATCAATTTAGTTTTTTTTCTTTTTTGGTTGCGACATGATGTTCAAATCATAATCGAAAACACTGACTGACTGATAAACTATCGGTAGTCGACGGACGCAAACGCTGAGAGTGTGGTTTCCTTTGTCCAAGGGAAACTGGCAGCTATAATTTTCGTCAATGGCTTCCGTTCAAAACATTGATGTTTCGTTTTTGGTATTCGCGAAGAAAATAAACGCCAGTCAGTTGACTAAGTACATCGGCAGCAGTGTTAGCAATCAAAGCCTGACCGATAAAAAAAAGAAAAAGACAAACCTTGGCCGACTCAGACGAATACTCTTCGGACATTTGGCCGATAAGGACATGAAAGTTTCGGCCAAAGTAAAAAAAAAATCGGCAATTGGCCGAAGGGCCGATCCAAACAACACCCCTGCTTATGTATATTTTTTTTAAGTCATGTTGACAAATTAACTCACAAAAGGGGTTATTTTGAAAACAATTGGTGGGAAAATTCTTATCATAATAATGAACTTGTACAGAACTGTGATTAATTCAGATACACTTAATTCAAATAAACAGTAAACCTGGCATCCAGAAAGAAGAATAGATTTGTACATTTTCCCTTCGTCAGAAAAAAGTTATGCATAGTTATTGCTTTTCTAACTTCTAAGGCTTAGCTGTGTATTTTGAAACTTTTTATGATACAGATACAGTCGAACCTGCCTCTAATGACCATCACCGGCACGGTTGGCCTAGTGGTAAGGCGTCCGCCCTGTGATCGGGAGGTCGTGGGTTCGAACCCCGGCCGGGTCATACCTAAGACTTTAAAATTGGCAATCTAGTGGCTGCTCCGCCTGGCGTCTGGCATTATGGGGTTAGTGCTAGGACTGGTTGGTCCGGTGTCAGAATAATGTGACTGGGTGAGACATGAAGCCTGTGCTGCGACTTCTGTCTTGTGTGTGGCGCACGTTATATGTCAAAGCAGCACCGCCCTGATATGGCCCTTCGTGGTCGGCTGGGCGTTAAGCAAACAAACAAACAAATAATGACCACCCAAGGGACTGACCAAAAGTGGTTATTATAGACAGGTGGTCACCAAGGAAAGGTGAATGATGTAGCAAAAAGACTTATGGAGGATCCTTTCGGTGGTCATAATGCTATTAGACAGGTGGTCATCGAGAGGTGGTCGCAAGGGCAGGTTCGACTGTTCTTGTATCCAAACAATTTAAGTTCCTAATGGTTAGAAGATATGTTGAAATCGCCTTTTTATCATCATAAAGGCTGAACACTTTTAATGTGTGTTTTTATATTGCCCAGGCAAAAGTTGACATATATATTTATACCTCTTCACTTGGCTGCTTTTATGTGATTTGTCGCACTAAGAGGTGTAATAGTAAAACATCTCATCTTATGGATGTTGAATACTTGATAGGTTTTGTGAAGTATTAGTAAGTATTTGTGTTAATTGTAGCCTGTAAATTGTAAGTGTAAGGTACCCCAAGATTTTTTTTTAACTTTGGAGGTGAAGTGATTGTAATTTCTTTTTACTTCAATGACCTATTAACAAAAAAGAAGTTAGATCACAGCTACAAATTACAATGTGGTAATTTAAGAAGAACTTTAACTTACAAATAATAATTTGACAACCTTCCTGAATATGATAATTTCTATACGCTGAAAGATACTTGACTTTGCTGTCTGGTAGTGGTACCCTTTATGGATTGAAAATGACCGCCACAAAAACCTATGGTTCTAATTAAAAAAATTAAGAGAAACAGCAGGCAAAATACAGCAACTATTGCATACAGTCAGAAAGGCCTATCTTTCCAGAACAGATTATTTATAAAGGTTATTTTGCATTTCAAAAAATTGTTAGGTTGTAAAAGCAGAATATAATTAAAAAATTTACTCAAATAGATTTGTCTGTTTTACTTCAAAAACAATTTTTTGTGTATACTATTTTATCCCGCTGAGTCAGGTTTTGTTGTGATTGTCTCCAGGAGAGTGAAGTTGTTCCACTGCACGAAGATTCTGAAGAACTGTCGCCCGCTACGCTTCATCTGGTGAATATGGCTGGCAGCTCAGACGACACAGAGAACTTTGTGTTTAGCGAGGAAGGGGATGACTCCATGCGCAAACGTCCAAAGTCCAAAATGAAGCACAGCAAAACGTGTGGAGTGTGTGGGGATCGAGCCTTGGGCTACAACTTCAATGCTGTCACCTGTGAATCCTGCAAAGCCTTTTTCCGCAGAAATGCATTCAAGGACACTGTGAGTGTGAGCATTACCTTTTGTACTCTGTAGCTGTTTCCTTTTTCTTTCATATATATTAAGGTACAGTGGAACACCCTTTTTCAGACTTCAAAATATTTGAGAAAATCCACCCTTGGAAGGGATAGAGTCTTAACATGAACAAAAATGCTAAAAAAAGCACCGTCTTCAAAAGTGGGTTTCACTGTAGTATTCCTAATCAACGTTCTTGTGAATTGTATGTGCTGTATAATTATTATGTACGTACATATATATTATTTAAAGTGAATGTTTCGAAGTTTTTTCCCCACATATATGTATTAATTAGTAGCAGTAGTAGTATAACATGTATTGTAATGATATTTTGTGTAATTTACTCATTCAAAACAGTAAACAGAAGTTTTAATTGATAATGTCCAACAAGAAAACTGTCTCTCATCGCCCCAAGAGCTATACAGTTTAGGTTGGGGGTTGTAATTATGTGACCACACACAAGGAATAGTCCTAATAATAAACGTTTCAGCGCTGAGTTACTCAAATTGAAACTGGCTGTGTTTAGAGTGGGAATCCCAGAATGTAATTCTCATTGTGACACCTTTTTGCGCCAGTCGTAATTTTTGTCCTACCTTTCGACCCTGAGTATTTCATGCGCTATTCCTAGAGGTACAGATTTGAAAGTGAGCGGAGAGCTACAGGGCTTGTTTTAGGAGTTGAATAGGTGACAACACACACGAGGCAGGTCTTAGAATTAGTGTTTGAGCGTTCTATATTTCAAATCTGATGCTGTGTTTGGTAGTAATTTCAGACTGTGGTATTCTCCAACGGACGTTGTGTTTGTTTCTGTTATTATTATTATTATTATTATTGTGATCATTTTTATGCGCCTAATCTAGATATAGCCTTAGGCGCTTACATATTAATTTCTGCCGTTATGCAAAGCGTTTTGGCCCTGTATGCGTAAGCTAGACAGTATGTTTGGCTTTCTCAATCCAACGGTCTTATTCTGCTTTGACTAATGGGTATTTATGAGAACTAAATAAAATATGATGACGGACAGAAGTTCGGACTCCTGACACAGGATAGCTGGGGAAGCAAACCGCTTGTTGATTAAACTTCATTTAATTATTTGAAATAGTTTCGGAGCAGTTTTGAGCAAATCATTACATGTGTTTTTAAATTACAGTACATGTAAATGATGTACAGCAAATGTCCCTTGTACTTTTAAGGTCCAAATTGTCAGACATTTGTCCAAAATGGCGCCTTACGTGTACAATCTTTCTTAATAATGTAACAAAAAGAGAATGGAATCATGTAACATGTAAAAGCTGATGTCTCATCAAAGCTATTTATTGAAACTATAAAACGGACAGATGATGAATGATGTATTGTATGACATTTTTGACTCACTGCGAAGCAAAAGTGAGTCTATGTACTCACCCGAGTCGTCCGTCCGTCCGTCCGTCCGTCCGGAAAACTTTAACGTTGGATATTTCTTGGACACTATTCAGTCTATCAGTACCAAATTTGGCCCAAAAAACATACATAGCATCTTGACCTTGCTTCAAGGTCACGGTCGCAGGGGCCATAAATGTTGTCTAAAAAACACATTTTTCCCATTTTCTCTGAAGTTTTTGAGATTGAATACCTCACCTATATATGATATATAGGGCAAAGTAAGCCCCATCTTTTGATACCAGTTTGGTTTACCTTGCTTCAAGGTCAAGGTCACAGGAGCTCTTCAAAGTTGGATTGTATACATATTTTGAAGTGACCTTGACCCTGAACTATGGAAGATAACTGTTTCAAACTTAAAAATTATGTGGGGCACATGTTATGCTTTCATCATGAGACACATTTGGTCACATATGATCAAGGTCAAGGTCACTTTGACCCTTATGAAATGTGACCAAAATAAGGTAGTGAACCACTAAAAGTGACCATATCTCATGGTAGAAAGAGCCAATAAGCACCATTGTACTTCCTATGTCTTGAATTAACAGCTTTGTGTTGCATGACCTTGGATGACCTTGACCTTGGTCACATGTATTTTGGTAGGAAAAATGTGTAAAGCAGTTCTTAGTGTATGATGTCATTGCTAGGTTTAGTTATTTGACCTTGACCTCAAGGTCATGTAAAGGTCAAGGTCAAGCATGTGAGTCGTATGGGCTTTGCCCTTCTTGTTATTCCTGTTTTTTGTGTCATAGGGAGCAACTGTGTTTGTTATGTTTGTGTTAGACATAGACACCTTATTATTATCTTGAGTGAAAAATTTGATTTGTGGTGCATTATACTGCTTTACATGGGATAAAACCATCCCTCCACTTGGGCACATACCAAAAATGAACAGCCTTGGTGCTCTCTGTGATCCCCCCGCGGGTTAGGGGAAAGAATTGACCCGATGCTCCCCAGCATGTCGTAAGAGGCGACTAACGGATTCTGTTTCTCCTTTTACCCTTGTTAAGTGTTTCTTGTATAGAATATAGTCAATGTTTGTAAAGATTTTAGTCAAGCAGTATGTAAGAAATGTTAAGTCCTTTGTACTGGAAACTTGCATTCTCCCAGTGAGGTAATATATTGTACTACGTTGCAAGCCCCTGGAGCAAATTTTTGATTAGTGCTTTTGTGAACAAGAGATTGACGGGCGCTGTGGCGGGGTGGTAAGACGTCGGCCTCTTAATCGGAAGGTCGAGGGTTCGAATCCCTGCCGCGGCCACCTGGTGGGTTAAGTGTGGAGATTTTTCCGATCTCCCAGGTCAACTTATGTGCAGACCTGCTAGTGGCTTATCCCCCTTCGTGTGTACACGCAAGCACAAGACCAAGTGCGCACGGAAAAGATCCTGTAATCCATGTCAGAGTTCGGTGGGTTATAGAAACACAAAAATATCCAGCATGCTTCCTCCGAAAATGGCGTATGGCTGCCTAAATGGCGGGGTAAAAACGGTCATACACGTAAAATTCCACTCGTGCAAAAACACGAGTGTACGTGGGAGTCTAAGCCCATGAGCGAAGAAGAAGAAGTGAACAAGAAACAATGGACAAGTGGCTCTATCCCATCTCCCCCCATTCCCCATCGCGATATAACCTTCGTGGTTGAAAACGATGTTAAACACCAAATAAAGAAAGGTGCTCTCTGTGCACAGTGGCAGTTTTGTAAAAGAATTAGTTTTGTAAAAGACACTGGTGCCTTTTTCAATTAATTCATAAAAAAAATTCTAACTCACAACAACAAGCAGTCAGGGTTTTGATTTTTGGTATGTAACCAAGTGGAGGGGTTATCTTATCCCATGGAAAAGCTTGGCCCTTCTGAGACAGTGTGGCAAACAATATTTTGGCAGAGTGGGCCTTTAAATCACATTTTTGTAACATGTTGGTTACATGTGCTGCATGTTTTCCTGCCATCGTCATACATTTTACCTTATAGATGGAACTTCTCTTATAATTAATAAGGCAGATGTAAGATTATGGCATAGATAGTAGCCAGCAGCTCAGAAGTATTGAGAAATCTTTGTCCTTATGTGTCCTGTACATCAAACGTACAATCATCAGTTTCATTACTTTTGAGAACTTAATTTCAATATTTCCTCTCTGTACACTTAAATCAAATGCATTATAATGCTTCCCATGTCGAATGTTAGGCTCATCATCTCATATCTTGCCAGGCCTTTACATGGGATAGGGCCATCCCTAGGCTTGAACATATACATATACCAATATTCTGTAGTCGAACTGCTTTCCCTGCAGAGTTTATATTTATGGACAATAAATAATCTAATGTCTAGAGTTGGATTTTTTAAAGTAATTAATTTCTTTAAAAGCCATTTGTTCTTTAGTTGTAGAAAGAAAACAAATTCTTCATGTGCCTCTGCCTTTATGTTGCAGCAAATCAAGTGTCTTTTCAAAGGGAACTGCGTGATAGACTTACGTACACGGCGATTCTGCCCTGCCTGCCGCATCAAGAAGTGTTTTGAGATAGGGATGAAGAGAGATATGATCTTGGGTAAGTGTGGTAAGTTGACTTTCAGAGCCTTAGTTACAAATCTATGCAGAAAGCACTAATTAACAACACTGTGTCGCTGTCCAGTGTTGTGAATATGACCCTCTTTATGAATAGTCAAAAGCATTAGATTGGTTGGTATATATATATTTATTTTGCATGTAAAAAAATAATTGATAATGCATGTGTAAGTAACAGTACATGGAAAAAGGGTAAAGTATATAACTTGTGTACTGATGGTGACAGTAAACTTTTAAAAATTGCATTTGGTTGTACAGTACCTGGTGAAAGAACCCTTTTTAAGACCGTCTAAGTGATTTATATTAATTTTTCCTATTATGTTACGCTTTGGCGAATAATTCTAACTAAATGATCATGTTGAGAAATAAATTCCCTCCACCACTGTCTTTACCTGGTTGAAAAATATGCATTTTTACGATTTTTGTAGCATGTCAAAGTGACACGTTTGCCTGCAACCACAACTCGCTTGACCCCTACCCTGTATAACACAGTTTATGAAAAGGTAAAAAAAGAAAACGATTAAATAATATCACTAATCGTACAGCCAGTAAAATATCCTCCACGAATCTCTCTTCCTTTTTGATGTACCTTAGGCCAAAAAAAAAAATTGTCTGTTTCTGGTCACCCGACCGACCCTAAATTTCGGCGCCGACCCTAAACTTTTTTTTTCCAAACTCAAAAATTTTTGTTTTTGTTTTTGGTGGTAAAGGACAGGGTGAGAAAATGAACAACAAAAACGTGTGAAAACGAAAGTCCGCTGACGATTTGTAAATGTGTTGAGTGTCTTGTCTCTATGTATAGTGAATCCAGTCTCTTTGCGCGATTTTTAAAGTTAGTTTTATTGGTCTACATTTGGGGTAAAAAAAACAAAAAAATAAATTAAAAAAAAATTTAAAAAATCCCGACCTACCGACCCTATTTTTTTTAGCCATGTTACCAGAAACAGACAATTTTTTTTTTTTGGCCTTATTTGGTTCATATTTTACGACAATTTGAAAATGACGAAAAATCACTTGCAACAGTGGGCGCGAATGAGTTGCATTTCTTTCGCCCGGTACTGTACACCGGAACGTGTCTGTAATAAAACGCAAAGGGACCAACCAGAAGTAGATCTTTTAGATAGATGATCGCTATGGAAAGGTGTTTTATTTTGGAAAAAAACCCAACTGGTCAGGGGTCCTTTAGGGTGGTCTAAATGGCCAGGTTGTCATTATCAAGAGGTAGTTGCGAAGGCAGCTTTGACCGTATTTGCTTCCCGTCAGCATGAAAGAATCTTTATTTATTGATGAATTTGTGAAAATCCTAATCAAATGAGACAGAGTGCTGTCAAAGGATCTGCGAAACAAAGGGATGTAAGCAATCTAAACATGTGCAACCTGTGCAACAAGACTAAGAGCCAGTTGCGCGAAACCAGTCGCCTGCACCTGGGAGAATAAACATTGAATTGAATAAGTGATAAAATGATGAGTTTTAATTTTAATTATCCCTTTGGATAAACAGATGATGGAGAACGAAAAGCCAGGATGGCCAAGGTGCTTCACAACCGCGCCAAGAAAGGCCAAAACCCAATCACCACGACCGGCATCAAGGAAGAGCCCATAGACCATGACGAGTTCCGCGTGGAATCATCCAACATCAGCTCCCCCTCCTGCAGCGAATCTGTACAGTCCCCATCAGCCACCAGCAGCACCGCAAATTGCTCCGATAAACTTTTCCAGCAGATTTTGCAGGACCGCTTTCCGACCGACCCCGGCATGTATAGGCAGCTGACAGAGCCGGATCGACTCTTGTTAAACGACATCGCAGTGTGTTACGAAACGACGGTGGCTGCCCTGCCAGATATGGACTTTTGCCAGCCTGAGAACTATCAGAATGCCAACGATCTGGTCAACAACTCTGAGATGTGCGTGCGTCAGCTGATCAAGTTTGTCAAACGGCTTGACGATTTCCGCAGCCTGTGTCAGGAGGATCAGATTGCGGCCTTGAAGAGCGCGATTATGAAGTCGCTTCTGTTGCGATCGGTGGCGTTCTACATCATGGAAAAAGATGCCTGGCTGACGCAGAAGGGAGAAATCCCCACCAGCATCCTGCGAGAGGCCACAGGGTTCAACTTCTTGCACGACTTGCATGTAGGGTACTGCCGTACGCTCAAGTCCATCATCCTCAACAACTTCACGTTGTATGCCTTGCTGCAGGTATGTGCAAAGGGGAGCAAGCAAGAGAGAGAGAGAGAGTGAGGAAGGAGGAGAGAGATATTGTGTTGGTGTGTTTGTGTATGAGTGTGTTGTTGTGCACAAGTGGGAGAGATGATTCATTGTTTACAGCGTACCTTCAACAGTAAGACTGAATGGGGATGCATGATAGCAGGGACTGGATTGTTTCCCTCTGAAATGAATGGGGGGGGGGGGGGGGGGTTGCAGTGAGATGGTATCAGGTAAAGGAAAATGTGTGTGTATGTCTATGAGTGAAAGAGAGAGAGAGAAAGAAAGAGAGAGTGCATGCATGTGTGTGTGTGAGTTTACAGACACATGCAGTGCTAGTGACAGTCTGTGACTGTGGCAATTATGACACTTGTTCACCACTCATGAATGTCGCCCAACAGGTGTTGATGATCTTCCATCCGGACGGCAACAACCTGCTGGACAGGGAGCTCATGTCCAACCTTCAGGACAAGTACATCAACCTCCTCAAGCACTACCTGGAGTCTGAGTACTCCTTCGAGTTCGCCCAGGAGTACTTCGTGGCCATCCTGGGCAAAATGTCTGAGCTGAAAACGCTCAGCGATCATCACTCGCGCATCCTTCTTCAGGTGAATCCCAATCAGATCGAGCCTCTCATGCTGGAGGTGCTCAACCTGAAGTGAGAGTTCGTGGGAGTTTGTGACAATAGTATCCGTGACAGGGAAGAATGGATGGAGAAAGATGTCGTTGACAGTGACACATAGAGAAAGAAAGATTGTGTTAACAGAAGAAGAAGAAAATGGATGGAGAAAGGTGTTGTTAACAGTGATAATTTGATGGAAAAAGGTGTTCTTGACAGAGAAAAATGGATGTGAGAGGTGGTGGTATGTGTTGTGTTCTGTTTGGTTAAAACAGTCCTACGAAATGCTCAGTTGCTGGATAATGTGTTGGCGTGTGTGACTATTGCCCCAGAGAAGAAGTGAACTAGGAATTTCAGGAATAGCTAGTGAAATACCCCCCGCGGTTTAGGGGGAAGAATTTACCCGATGCTCCCCAGCATGTCGTAAGAGGCGACTAACGGATTCTGTTTCTCCTTTTACCCTTGTTAAGTGTTTCTTGTATAGAATATAGTCAATGTTTGTAAAGATTTTAGTCAAGCAGTATGTAAGAAATGTTAAGTCCTTTGTACTGGAAACTTGCATTCTCCCAGTAAGGTCATATATTGTCAGGCATGGGAATTGTCCGCCGAACGGCGGATTTCCGCCGAATTTTTTTTTTGTTCCGCCGAAAATGCAAAAGTGTCCGCCGAAAAAATAAAGGGGGGAGGCACACAAAAAAAGCACCGGTTACTTTGGCCTTTGCACAAAAGCCCGCGAAAACTTTCCGTACTTTGTTCACGCACTGCTACCGTACCGCCCGCCTCAGTTATTGAACTTTTATGTCTTGAAAGTAAACCAGATTGCACAGATTGTGTTACAAGTTACATTTTCCTGTTTGTCTCAAGAAGATCATTTTTTTTACAAATTTAAACCATATAATACATGTATATATTTTTTTTCTTCAAAAAAGCAAAAATTGGTACATTTTTGTACTAAAAAATCTGATTCTAAAAACAGAATTTAATGGCAAACTTGGAGCTCAGATGACACCAGATTGCACCATCTGGGTTCTTTGGAGAAATTTTTTTTCCGGGGGAGCATGCCCCCGGACCCCCCTAGTAAGGCTAGGCGCTTCGCGCCGTCGACTTGACGCTTCGCGTCTTCAGTTATAAATTTTCCGCCTTTTATACAACTTTCAATTCCCATGCCTGATTGTACTACGTTGCAAGCCCCTGGAGCAATTTTTTGATTAGTGCTTTTGTGAACAAGAAACAATTAACAAATGGCTCTATCCCATCCCCCCCCTTTTCCCGTCGCGATATAACCTTGAACGGTTGAAAACGACGTTAAACACCAAATAAAGAAAGAAAGCTAGTGAAATAGCGTCTGCACCTGCCAGTGCATGGTCACTGAAAAATCTGCTGGTAGTCTTTGAGAAGAAGTGAGCAGGTTATTTTCGGAAGACTGTCTTTACTTCAGGAATGTGGCTTCAAAAGAAAAGACCTTTGGTTATGTTGGAGTAGTTTCCACACATGGTGTGAATGCAGTCTTGAAGTGGAAGGGCAATTGACTGGGGAAGAGAAGGTTGCTGTGTTATCCTGTTCTTGACGAAACTGATTGAGGAGGACATGTTGGAAAGAAGTTATCACCATTTTCCTCGGCCTTGAACGAAAAGTGAATTGGAACAGGAGGTCAGTCTCCTATTTTTTTATTATGGGGAGCTTATATAGCGCGAACCACAACTGTGCTCTCCGCGCTTTACATATTAATTTCTGCCGTTTGAAATGGAATTTTTTACAGACAGACAGACAAACAGACAGTGCTCGGGGGGGAAATAAACCGCAGAGGGTGGAAAAATGAACTGTTCTGAAGGTCTCGTTGAGGGATTGGGAGAGAGGAAAGTACCACAATGAACTCCTCTCAGCTAAGAGTACACCCCTACACCTATTGCATCGGCCAGGTTTAGGTTGTACTTATTTTTAACTCAAACTAAGAGTTTTATTTATGGTGTGCTCTCTTTGTTGAGCGAGAGAACACCCTTGCACCTAGCGCAAAATCAAGTTTTATCCTTCAGGGGAGGTTCTTCTTCTTCTTGTCGTTTGCTGTTAGATCGTCAGTCCGGACTGCAGGGCGAAACGTGCTGTCCTCTCAGGGGAGGTTGTACCTACTGTATTTTGGGGACCATTGGGGCATAACTTTTTTCCGGAACTTAAACCCCTGTACCCTTGTGACCGGTAGCGCCATGAATTACTGAAGAAGAGTACACATGTACCCGCACCCCTACACATACAGAACCATAGCACTCCTTCTGTAGCGAGATGCATGTTACTGTCACTATGACCTTGGCAGAGCCTCCTAGGACCATCCTGTCAAACATCAAAGGTGCCAGTCTCAGCTGAAAATGTGAGTAATTGACCTGAGGTCACAAGGGCTAGTGTATGTAAACAAGATCAGGTACCAGGTGTGAATTGCCCGGGTTCACAAGGTCAGTGTCTTTTTAATTTACAAAGACAGGCAGCTGGTATCGTACAGTAGAATTTATCAAGTGGCCTTGATCTTGATGCACTGTTCTGGCAACAAACATATTTCCACTCTGTACTTTCTGAAGTTTGCTTGCACCTCATAGTAATGCATCGGAAGCGCCTAATCTGTGGGTTGTTCTCATTTTGAGTCAAAAGTGGGGTTTGCGCCTTATACAGCTAAGCACATTGTAGTCCTGAAAATATGGTACCTCAACTCAAAGTAAGACTAAGAGTTATAGTGTGCTTACTTAATGGAGTAGAAAGAAAAGGGGGCAGTGCTAATGTTGCTGTGAGCATCTAGCTCAGAGCAAGGGAAGTTCCCGTAGGTTTCCTTTGACTTCAGCAGTCACACACCTTGAATGGTAGGGAATACATGTACTGCCATGTGTGCGTTGTCTATGTAAGTGTTTTTAGTAGGTTTACAAAATATAGTGAAACAAATCAAGTACAGAGAGGTGATGGTGTTCTGTCCTGGATCACACTTTTTTGTCAATATTGTTGAACTGTTGTCCAAAGTTGTTTGTGTGTATATATACCTTTGCCCCGGTTATTCAGATTTCATGTGTATATATATATGTGTAACACATTTGGCTGTACATGTATTTGCCTTTGTTTTGAAACTGGAAAAAGAGTGGAAGCCTAAGTACAATAAGAGTTTACCAGAGATGTAAATAATAAGCTCTTAAAAAAATAAAATTATGATACCCAATGAAATTCCCTGTGACACTGACAATTATAACCACAGGAAATGTTTCTTGAAAAAAGATGTATAGTTGATTAAATTACATATTCTTACTCCAATTCTCATAAATGCATTGACTTCAGTCTCACATGCTAGATGTCGAAAAACCACTCAAATTACCTGCCCCTAGAAGGGTGGTAACCAAGCTAAAAAGAGACGCCATAGCCGTTGCTATGCACTGACCTTGCTCGGTTACCCATAACACCCTGCGCACCACATGAGCGCCAGCATCCGGAATAATCATTCTCGACTTTCGACAGCACACGGTGGACGTGTCGATTTTTGTCACTCACTTTTGGCCTTCGCATGCCGGCTTGTCCGCGAGACTAGCTGTTTCTTGTGGGTCTACCTGTTTTTCGTCGGTTTTAAAATGGCCGACAACAAAGCTAAACTTAGCGCGAGACTGGAAGGAGACAAGGCTCTTAGCCCGGTTAAGAAAGCTAAACCTAAGAGTAAACCTAAGAACGTGGACTTGCCTATCATGCGGGTCCAAGATCCGTCGAATAGCACTTCTTTTGATGTTCCTATCCCTCCAAGGTCCTCCTCAGCTCGCTTCCCCTGATGGGGTTAATCAGCCTGGGCCTTCAGCCTTGGCTCCTTAAAGACTGAATTGTTTGAATTTATTTCGCAGCAGTTCGCGTCCCATTCTGGGGTCCCTCCTCTGCCACCGGCGGTAGGGGATCCTTCCTCCCTAGCTCGGCTGGGGTTGTCGTCGTCTTCGACTTCGACTGATGGTGGGGGTGGCCGCGCGGCCATTCCTTCTTCGCACTGGCCTGGTGCACCTGACCTGTTCATTTCAACCCTCACTGCCTCTGGTAGTGCGGCGGTTGCTCTGGAACACTCTCTCCGTAATGAGAGGGGGTCTGCCCCTTGTCTGTCTCTTCCCGCTCACCTTGCTTTTAGCACAGCTGAGTCGGGCAGTCAGCCATCTTACCGTTTGGGAGAGGGAGAGGGGGGGCATGGTAAGTCACAGCCTGGGCTTGTTCCCACTCTGCCTCATTGGGGGCAGGGGGTTGTGTCTGCGGCCCACCCTTTCCCGCCCTTGGGGCGGGATTGGGTGGGGGCTGGGGTAGCGACCCACTCTTTCCCGCCCTACGAGTAGGATCGGGTGGGCGCTGTCGGACTGGCGTCTCAGTCTGTACCGCTATTGTCCTCTCCAGTTGGGGTGGTGGGGGTGGTGGGGCTACAGGACTACAGCAAGTTGACGGGTGGGGGCGGCCGTTTACGGTCACGTCTCGCACTCCGTCTTACCCCTCTCAGGGGTCGTTTGCTGCAGCGACGGGCCACCTCCCTCCTCACGCGGGGAGCGGGGTAGCTCAAGCTGGCCAGACCGGTTTTGTCGGCTGGGGCCAGGCTCCCGCACAGCAGTCGGGGAACAATGGGCCTGACGCGGCTTTGTTCGGCGCCCCCCTCCTCCCTCCTTCTCGGCAGGGCGCTGTGCCGGCTGTCTACTCTTCTTCCCCTTTGGGGCAAGGGGTGGTGGTGGTTGGCAAGCGGTGTCGGAGCACGCTTTTGATTCCCCTGTCTCCCCTCCTTTGTGTTGTGACACATTGGATGGTGGGGACTCGGATTCTTCTGTGGAAGAAGATTAGTTTGTAGCCTTGCCTATTGGGTTTAGACAGGCTATGAGGAGAGCGGCTTCAGTGGCAGCCAAATATTTCCCGGAGGGGGTGGTGGATTCAGGCCAGGGTGTCTCTTTCCCCCCTTCTGCTGCGGACAATTTTCGGCCCTCGCGGGATGAATCACAATCGTTTCGTTTTGTGGAATCTCCAGCCGTGGCTTATCACATGTCGCAACTTTTGGCTTGGCCGGCTCCTCAGGGGAGCGGTCTTTTGCCTACTCCCTTTCCTTTGTTGCATGCGCATGGTCCAGCGCCTCCTTCTGCTAGCCCATGGCTGGCTTCGACCATACAGGCCACTGCTTTTTCTCCGTTAGTGCAGAAAAAGTTGGACTGGAGTGTGAAGTCTAGGAACTTTGTTCAGACTTTTGCTTTGCCAAGGGCGACATTTCCGATTCCGCCTGAGTTGGTTGCTTTGTTGCCAAAACAACCCTCCGCAAAGGAGGGAGTTTCGTTCTCGGATTCTTCTCTCTCCTCTCTTGAGGAGATGGGTAGGCTTGATCTTGAGTTGGCTTCTATGGCTGAGACTTTGCTCCGGGCTCTCACACGAGCGGTTGCAGCTTCTTTGGAGCCTTTTAGGCTCAGAGAGGATGCCTCAGCCAGTGACATCTCCACACTGCTTGCTGCTCTGGGGATGGTGAACTCTGAGAGGATGAGCATGTCAGCAAGACGTCGGGGAGATTGGGTGACCTCGGTGGATTTAACGGATGCTTACTTTCACATCCTTATGCATCAAGCAGACAGGAAGTGGCTCCGTTTCCGCTGGGGTCATCGGATTTTTCAGTTCAGGGCTCTGCCCTTTGGACTTTCTCTGGCGCCATGGGTGTTTACGATGGTGATCAGACAGTTGTCCACTCTGATCAGGCAGAGAGGAATACGGTTGAGGACATACCTCGACGACTGGTTGATCTTGAATCAGAGTCAATCAGCGTGTCGTTTGCACACACAGGTTGTGTTGGACCAGGCTCTGGTCCTGGGGTTCTCAGTGAATCAAGCAAAGTCGGAGTTAATTCCTTCGCAAAGGTTTGTTTACCTTGGAATGGCGTTCGACACCGTCTCTTGGACGGTTCGTCCTACGCAGGAGAGAATTCAGAGACTTCACGCTCTTATCTCGGCTGTGTTGAGCAGACAGCAGGCGTCTGTGAGGGTGCTTGCCTCGATTCTAGGTCAGATGGAATCGATGGCGACGTTGGTTCCCTTAGGAAGAGTGTACAAGAGGCCTTTTCAGGCTGCTCTCAGGTCTCTTTGGGATCCGGCCTCTCAGGATTGAGACAAGAGTGTCCCCATTCAGGGATGGCTCAGTCACACGACGCGTCGGTGGCTGGATTTGGATTGGATCTCTCAGGGGGTTCCCATTGCGCTGCCCCCTCCGGACTTAGACCTCTTTACAGATGCGTCTATGGCCGGATGGGGAGCTCACATCGGTGGTCACACGGTCTCGGGTCGGTGGCCTCAGTCGCAGCTCCTTTGGCATATCAATCGCCTGGAATTGGAGGCAGTAGCCCTCAGTCTGTGCGCCTTTCTCCCACTGGTGGTGGGCAGGCATGTCAGGTTGCATACCGACAACACCACTGTGGCTGCCTATGTCAACAAACAGGGAGAAGCTCGGTCTTTTTCCCTGTCAGACAGAGCCTGCGAGATTCTGATCTGGTGCCACTCGCACCAGATCATAGTCTCCGCGAAATATCTCCCGGGCAGGCTCAATGCACTGGCGGACTCGCTCAGCAGGTCCTCTCAGGTGCTGCACACGGAGTGGACCATCACACACAGGGCTCTCTAGCGCCTGTGGGCTCAGGTGGAAAAGCGTATGATCGATCTGTTTGCAACCAGGTTCTCCAGGAGGCTTCCGATTTTTGTGTCCCCCTTTCCGGACACGGAGGCTTGGCGAAGCAATGCAATGGAGTTCTCGTGGGTAGGCCTTCAGGCCTACGCGTTCCCCCCCTTTCCTCTGCTCAGCAGAGTGGTGCGGAAAGCCGAGCTGGAACGTCCAGATCTTCTGCTGGTAGCCCCCATGTGGCCTTCACAGCATTGGTTTCCAGATCTGCTGCTTCTGGCCAAAGGTCCTCCGATTCCTCTAAACCTGGTGCGGGGAGAGCTCGTTCAGCCAAGAACAGGCATTCCGCACAACACCCCGCAGGCCCTTTGCCTACATGCCTGGAGGTTGTGAGGACGGAGCTACGTAAATCTGGCGCTTCGGATTTGACGCTGGATTTAGTTCATAAAGCGCATAGGTCTTCCACTTCCTCGGTCTATGCCTCGCATTGGTCTGCCTGGGCCAAGTGGTGTAGAGAATCTGGGGTCAACGCCTTGGCTCCTCGCTCTCTCCAGGTTGCGAATCACCTCTCTTTTTTGTCCGCACAGGGCAGCACGGCCTCTTCTTTGAGAGTCAGGCGTTCAGTGATATCTGCTACTTTGAGGCAGATAGGCGGATCTATTAATGTCAATGGGGTGATCGCTAGTGTGATTAAAGGGGCCGCTCTCCAAGAGGTGAAGAGACGGACCCCTCTCCCTGCTTGGGACTTGTTTCTGGTTTTGGATTTCTTGTGTTCTTCGGCATTTGAGCCTTTACAGGCTGCCAGCTTGCTGAATTTAACGCGCAAGACTTTGTTCCTTCTTCTCCTGGCCACAGCCCGTAGGGGCAGTGAAATTCATGCCCTTTCGGGTTTGCCAGAGGATATCGCGTTTGAGCGTGATGGTTTGGTGTCACTGCATTTTCGGCCTGGCTTCCTGGCTAAAAATCAGAAGCCAGGCCAAGCTCCGCCGGTGATTCAAGTCTCCCCTCTTGCGACTATTCTTGCCCCGGGTGATCCTGATTTACCCAACTGCCCGGTTAGAGCCTTGAGATCCTACCTCTCTCGCACCCAGTTGATTAGAGCTAAAAGTCAGAAACTCATGTTTATATCTCTGAACACAAAGCGTGATAAAGATATTTCAAAATTGACACTCACAAGATGGGTTGCGACTCTCATTCGGCAGGCATATGAGTGGTGGCTCGCTCAAGAATGGGGGGGGGGGGCGCTCAGTCCTTCCTCTGGCCTCGGCTCGGGTCCATGAGTCCAGAGCGTAGGCTTCCTCTATCGCCGTTTTGCGTTCTGGTCGCCTAGGCGAAATTTTGCAAACGGGCTACTGGAGATCAGATGATGTGTTCATCAGTTTTTATCTTCGGGATATCTCCTGCACTCGACTTGACGGCTCCAGTTTGTTGATGGCCTTAGTCTCGAATGATTATTCCGGATGCTGTCGCTCATGTGGTGCGCAGGGTGTTATGGGTAACCGAGCAAGGTCAGTGCATAGCAACGGCTACAGCGTCTCTTTTTAGCTTGGTTACCACCCTTCTAAGGGCAGGTAATTTGAGTGGTTTTTCGACATCTAGCATGTGAGACTGAAGTCAATGCATTTATGAGAATTGGGTAAGTATATTAATCAAATGAAAATTTACTTAGAAATTTTCCATTTGTGTATAAAATATGTTGGTTTTGTCATGTACTGTCTGTTCAAATGCACCCATAACAACTAAAACTATGAAACTGTTGAAAGCAGAGCCTTCATTACAATGATTACATTCATGTATACTGTGTCAGTTCATATTACTGTATATATATATATATTATTAGAGTTTACTGTTCATGGCGTTGAGAGTCTTATGCTTGTTGGTAGTGTTGGTAAATTCGTTCATCACTGCAACTTTATCATTGACGTGCTTGTCCGTGTCGATTGCTAGATGTTCACACCATCCCCCAACCAGCACGAATGTTGCTGTCCTGTGGAGGTCATTGCTTGTACATTTGCTATATTGGTACAGTGGAACCCCACTGTGAAGATTTTTAGAGGTCTAAAAAGGGGGTTCCACTGTAGCTTCTTTGCTCCATTCAATCATACCTCACTTCTGATATGTTTATGATGATTGTTTTCACTAATGCTTGACTTGATAACACAGAAGCTGGCTACCTCTTCTGTGGTTAATAAATTGTTTTACAGTGGAGACTCCAGAGATCCAGATCCTTGACGTGTAGCCAACGCGGGTAGCTGTACATGTACCTGTATTGTGTAGCTATGATGTCACACGTTCTGGAAATTTGGTCTGGATTCTCCACAACTAGAACTGAACACCATGAAGCAGACGATCTAATCTCAAACTCTCACTTTAATGAAAGAAAGCCTGTCCAAGCTTATATCTGACACTTCTCAATGATGTGTTTGGGTATACGCAACACACCTTTTGCCTGATTGCGATGTACAATTACTATTATTTGGAAAATTCGTGTGCGGAAATGCCTCTGCCGTGCGAACAAATCCACACAAATTTACCTTTTATTTTCTGGAAACAGCACATTCAAATCCGCTAATGCTTTTATATCTGTTCAGGTCAGTTTACTATGCTGAAGAGAAGATTCAGAATCAAACACATTCCTCTTCAGCACAACCACTTACCAGAATCCATTTTACACATCATGTTGGCTAGCGCAACATGGAAAACACGTGACGTGAAAGCTTGATTTTATTACGTTATACGTACAAGGAACGTCATTGCTACAGGTACAGGTTCCCGTCTTGGCTACAGGTCATGGATCTAGAACTCTGGACTGACTAATTTTGCACTTATTACATTATTTTCCCATCGCTGGGAAATTCGGGTCACTTCCTCCCAGTGGAAAGCTAGCAGCAACAGAGTCATGCTACCCAGGTGTTAGTGTGTGTTAAGGTGTAATCAGCCACCTTGTCTTTTACTTGCCACAGTGGTGACACAGGGATGGTACATTGATACGGTCTCTGTGTCTGCACATAAAGATGACCGGCGAGTCCATTCCTGTCTGGGTTAGAACCCGTGACCCGCGGAGTACAAGTCCAGAGCTTTTGTTTGTTTGTTTGCTTAACGCCCAGCCGACCACGAAGAGCCATATCAGGGCGGTGCTGCTTTGACATATAACGTGCGCCACACACAAGACAGAAGTCGCAGCACAGGCTTCATGTCTCACCCAGTCACATTATTCTGACACCGGACCAACCAGTCCTAGCACTAACCCCATAATGCCAGACGCCAGGCGGAGCAGCCACTAGATTGCCAATGTTAAAGTCTTAGGTATGACCCGGCCGGGGTTCGAACCCACGACCTCCCGATCACGGGGCGGACGCCTTACCACTAGGCCAACCGTGCCGGTAGTCCAGAGCTCTTCCAATTGATAGAGGTAGAGAGAGTAAGTGACAAACAGAAAGACATGCAGTGACTGTGAGGACAATCTAAATCAAAAGTAACTTCCTGATGGTAAAGCACTTGCTTATGTCAAGTTATGAACTACAGAAGATCCATGAAAAATCACATGGACAAGGGTTTTCCTCTAACTTTATTGACTTTGAAAAGTTTTCAAAACTTTAAAAATAAATCACTCAACCATTTTTCATTCATTACTGCTATGTTGTGGAGAGGGCTGCATACATGTACATATTCTTGTGTTGCTTCTAATCTGATCTTTCTTTCTTTCTTTATTTGGTGTTTAACGTCGTTTTCAACCATTCAAGGTTATATCGCGACGGCTTCTAATCTGATCTCAACACTTATTTAACTGTTCAAACACTACTGTTGTTGTACAAGTGTATGTGTACATTCATGATGGTGTAATCTGGTCTAGAGCTATATCTACTGTTATTGTGAGAGCTGTTGTACTAAAACATTTGTGTTCTGCATGTGTCATAACTTTCCATGTATGTTTAGTGTTTTTCCAAAATTCTTACCAAGATTACTTATTTATTACCTCTTTAGTTGCAATCTTGTAATCTGAGCAATGTTTGTGTTTGTTTGATCTTCTTCTTTATTTGAATCCTTTGGTCAGAAGTATACATAGTTTGATATGCAAAATTGTGCTAAAGCCAGTAGTTTTGATGAAGATAATGTATTGTAACTGACACAAAACTAGACTATGCAGGGATTTTTGTTTGATTTCATTTTGTTCTTTTATGCATAAATGTTGTTTTGTAACTTTCTGTTTCTGTTTTGTTTTAAACATCAGTGTTGGAGCAGGTGTATCATCAGTCACGAACTTATCATTCAAAAACCTAAAAGTACATCAGAATCATCAAAAGGTGCAGTCCTCATGAAAGTGATCATGAGCAATACATTGCACTACAGATTTGGGTTAGGGGGAAGAATTTACCCGATGCTCCCCAGCATGTTGTAAGAGGCGACTAACGGATTCTGTTTCTCCTTTTACCCTTGTTAAGTGTTTCTTGTATAGAATATAGTCAATGTTTGTAAAGATTTTAGTCAAGCAGTATGTAACTTGTAAGAAATGTTAAGTCCTTTGTACTGGAAACTTGCATTCTCCCAGTAAGGTCATATATTGTACTACGTTGCAAGCCCCTGGAGCAAATTTTTGATTACCGTAAAAGTCGACCTATAAGACGCACCTGGGTATAAGCCGCACCCCCCGATTTTTAAAAGAAAATCAGAAAAATCCATACACAAGCCGCTCCGGCATACAAGCCGCGCCTAGAAGCAAAGTTCAAGTCAAGAAACATCGAAAGTCAACGAAAAAAACCCACACACACACAAAAACGAACCGGCTAACTTGTCAGTTTTGCACTTTACTTTCAGCATCAGATGTTGAGTGATTGACAGAACTCTGGACTATCAAACTGTCCTCTCGTCCTGCACACAGCACCCGTAGTTAGTTCTGTAAATCACTCAACATCTGATGCTGAAAATCCGCTGAAGTCGGACTCCTCAGTGTCGGAGATGAACAAGTTCAGAATGGCTTCTGGCACAGAGTCACCGGAAGTGTCACTCTCGGCCCCACTGTCAGTGGCTGTCGTGTTGTCTGCTCCAGTGATGATAAACGTTTCAGAATTTCTGTTAGTTCTGTTAATGTTTCAACCTCTAAAGGCACACAGTCTTTCTGGGTGCATGGGCACTCCTTGGATTTTCACAGAATTCAGTCACGGAATGCTTTGTTTTAGGAGATGTGCGTGTTGCTGTTCTCTGTAGTAGTAATGCGAAGTGATCGATCAAAACCGGTGTATGGCAACGTGCAACCCATTACTGTGTGAGTGTAAGTTATTGTCATGCTTCAAACTTCCGGAAAGAAGGTGAGTGAGTGAATTGAGGTAAACACAGCTGATTCAAGGCCATTACACAGCGGCGATCCAACTTCCGGAAACTAGGTCACTGAGCGAAGTCGGATACACGCCACTGATTCAGAAAAAGTCATTCATAAGCCGCACCGCCTTATAAGCCGCAGAGGTCCATTTAGGGAAAAAAAGTCGCGGCTTATAGGTCGACTTTTACGGTAGTGCTTTTGTGAACAAGAAACAATTGACAAGTGGCTCTATTCCATCTCCCCCCCCCTTTCCCCGTCGCGATATAACCTTCGTGGTTGAAAACGACGTTAAACACCAAATAAAGAAAGAACAGATTTGTCCAGGTTTCATGTGAGAAGAGCATCCTTTGACTTGGATACAAAAATGTACAGCCTAGTTGCTTATCCTTTGAATAGTTGGAATCTTTTGTTGAATAAATTCATTAACAAAATTCTCCCAGTAAGGTAATATATATTGTACTACGTTGCAAGCCCCTGGAGCAATTTTTTGATTAGTGCTTTTGTGAACAAGAAACAATTAACAAGTGGCTCTATCCCATCCCCCCCCTTTCCCCGTCGCGATATAACCTTGAACGGTTGAAAACGACGTTAAACACCAAATAAAGAAAAGAAAGATCATTAACAAAAATTCTCATTCTGCACAGAAAGCAGCCAAGCTGTAGATTGTGTGTTATGTGTCCAAGTTGAAGGCTTATGTTAAATAATCCCATGTAAAAGCCTGGGAGGCTTATGTTAATAATCCCATATAAAAGCCTGGGCAGACAGATCTGTGGTGGTGCACATGATCACTTACACCAGAAGGAGTGTGCCTCTGAATTGTGAAATATCTTTATGTCTGCATACTTTAAGTGGGTGAATGTCTGGTGCCTTGCTGAATGCTCTAAAGAGGAAACATCATGCCACTTCTCTGATGCACCTGTTTTAGTGTGTTATCAATCATAAATACTGAAACTGTGCCACATTTAGGACCAGGATTATTTTTATTCTGCTTTTCCTTGGTTTTCTTGATCACAATCTGGGCACTCTTCTTGTTTCGAACAGGTTTAAGACATATTTTGCACTTTTAGTTGGGCCGAGTTTTACTTTGAAGTTATATGGTTTGTTTACTATTTCCCTTGAACCCTTCATCTCTAATTTTGTACATGTGCATACGGTGTGTGTGTGTGTGTGTGTGTGTGTGTGTGTGTGTGTGTGTGTAAAAGAGAGGGAGAGAGATAAGATCAATTTCACATCCAGCCCTTGCCAAATGAGGGACTATGAGAGAGAGAGAGAGAGAGAGAGAGAGAGAGAGAGAGAGAGAGAGAGAGAGAGAGAGAGAGAGAGAGAGAGAGAGAGAGAGAGAGAGAGAGAGAGAGAGAGAAAGAAAGAGTATAAATGAGTGTGTGTGCACTATAATATGAATGTGTAATCAGATTTATCTTTTTTGTGCTCCTAGTTCCACATCAGATTGGTGATAAAAGAAGAAGAAAAGAGTGAGAAGGAAATAGTTCATTTTCATTTAACCGCTCAACTTTTTTTTAAACAAATTGCGTGTACTGTATGTATAATACTCAAGGTTTTGAGGGAGAGGGGTAAGGAGCCTTGAAGTGACCCATTTCTTTATGCGCTGAAAGCATCAGAGATAAAAGTATGGTAGTCTGTTGTGACTTAACTGTGCATACATGTAACAACTGTCCTCTTTATCTCCAGTTCAAGTCTGTGATTGTTTTATCAAAGGTTAATATTTGTGGTGTCATTTTCTCTTGTTTTATCAAACGTTAATACGTTTGGTATCATTTTCTGGGCTCTGTTGTTGGTATTTTTATTTTATTTTATGTTTTTCTTTATGAAAGTCTGTTCTCATTATCTCCACAAATGACTATTTATGCTTGCATTTTTTAAGCACAACGTCTGACCTTCTGAACTTGGGATAATGCTTTATGCTGCTTTCACAGAAGTCTTTATATATTATATTGATTTGTTCTGCTCTCGCAATTTTTGTGTGTGGCTGTCATTAATGCTTATGGGCTGATTATGACATTCATTTTGGCAACTTTTGTTTTTAAAAGGCCTATCAAAATCTTACATGATAATTTTGAAAGGCTGGGATGGTAATTTTTGTTTTCACATTGTTTAATCTAATTTTGTAATTTTAAAATGCTATACATGCCTCAGGATGCTTCATGCTTAATGCTTAATAATTTATTAATGCACACAGTGTCATGAGATTGAGATGGATTTGCTAGGTTACTGACTATGGCTGTACCTGTGCTATCCTGTGAAACGCTCTCTTATGAAGAGCAGTACAATTAGTATTTTAGGCTCTTCTGTCCTTTTACTTCAATTGCCGGATAGTTTTTAGACCATGATCACAATTACTCTATTCCACTCACACTAAATGCTGTATATTACGATGTATCAAGAATATGCTTGAGACCATTTGACCTTATCATATTAAACTCATTGGACTTTCACGCTCATGTACATTATGATACATCCTATTTTCAACTTATTGTACATCAGATTGTTATGCCATGTTAAAACAAGTGCCATATTGATTGTTTACACTCATCTGTAAGTTACATGAACATATAGATGTGGACATCATTTTTAAACACTGACAGTTACTGATGCAGGGGTGGTCACATTTGATGCAAATTGGGCGTACTCCTGTTGCAGGGGTGGTCAAATTTGATGCAAATTAGGCGTACTCCTGATGCAGGGGTGGTCAAATTTGATGCAAATTGGGCGTACTCCTGATGCAGGGGTGGTCAAATTTGATGCAAATTGGGCATACTCCTAAAGCAGGGGTGGTGAAATTTGATTCAAATTGGGCGTACTCCTGATGCAGGGGTGGTCAAATTTGATGCAAATTGGGCGTACTCCTGATGCAGGAGTTGTCAAATTTGATGCAAATTGGGCATACTCCTGATGCAGGGGTGGTCAAATTTGATTCAAATTGGGCGTACAGTGAAACCCTCCCTTTTAAGACCTCCAAAAATCGGAGAAAATCAAATCTTAAAAAGGAAGTACAGTAGTCTTAAAATGGGTGTACATTTCAATCAATCAATCAATGAGTCTTATATCGCGCATATTCCGTGGGTACAGTTCTAGGCGCTCTGCAGTGATGCCGTGTGAGATGAAATTTTATACGGCCAGTTTTACAGAGGTTACGAACAGAAACTCAGAAACAGGGTCTTAATTAAATTAAAAGGCAGGGAGTCTTAAAAGATGGGATCCACTGTGCTTCCTGGAGGTGTTTTATCTGGTATACCTGCAGGCACTTTTCCTGGTGTTAAGAGATCACACTCAAGCCTGTGCCTGGCGCAAGACTGCTGTGAATTACCGAGTTTGGTTTCACTATTGTAAGATTGAAGTCATTTTATACCAACATGATCAAAGGAAAGCTTTTCCTGCTGCCAGAAAAAACGCCTCCAGAAAATACACCTGCTTTGTATCGAATTAGACCCTGTCTGCCTTACTGTTAGGAAGACTTTGTGTATTTCTATTATTGCTGGTACTAGACATATTCTGTTTTGTCAGCAAGCTGCATCACCCAGTTTTATTCAGCTGTTGTGCGTGAAGTACAATTCAAGGGTTAAAGATTTGAAAGCCTTACCTTAAGTTTATGGCTTTTCTGATTTTCAGCCTTATCTCAAGTTACATGTAATGGCTTCCAGAAAAAAATATCAAAAATGACCTAAACTGGGAACCTCTGAATAAAATAATTGAACAAGAAGGTGCTCTTGATTTCATATGCTATTGAGTCCATTTTTAAATTCTACAGCTTGCATAGGTTGAGTTGACCTGGTAGACAGAGGCAGGATCGTTACTGTTTGACGTTGGCTGTCTGTAAAACGCTGAAACGTATTTCAAATCGCTGAAATCTGTACCATTATTTCAGCAGAATGTCAACAAAAACCTGTCCCTTTGTGTAAAAATCCTACATCAAAACCATTTCATGAATGTCCAAGAACAGATGTCTTGCTTCTCAGAACTTTAAAGATGCCATCCTTCTTGTATAGAAAGCATTCGGACTGTACATGCATTTTTGGGGTAAGTTTAAAGATGCTCTTGTCCCATGTAAAAGCCTGGCCAAGATGAATGGCGGTGAAATTGTGATGCATGGTACCTTTAAAACCCGGGCTGGTTTACAAAGATGGAACAGGTTAGTTCTGTGTTCAGGGAAAATCTTTATCTTCTGTTTCAATTCCTCTGTGGTATTGTTTTAGACGAACCGGTGATTGCACTTTTTCCCTGAAAATATTGTCGTTTGTATTTTTGATGACCCTTCATTAATTGCGCAGCGTGAGTGTTATGTTAATGGTGTCTGCTGTACCTGTATGTGTATACCGGTGTGTACTTTAGTGTTATGTGTTTAAGGTACATTTCTCTGGTGTAACCCGTCATGTTCACCACAACAGATCTGTTTACTCATTTACATGGGAATATAAGAGCAAAAATTACTTCAGTTCATGCACATGTCAGAAGTCAATAGCCTGGCTGTTTCCTATACAGAGTGGGAATTTCACATTGATAGGCTTCCATTTGAAACTTTAATGTTATCATGGTTGAAGCCCAACAGAGCAAAGTGACAAGGGGCTTCAATTAGGCTTTGGGAGTGCTCCATAATATGGACCTTGATAATCGAAAAGTTTTAAGTGGAAGCCTGTCAATGTTATTGTAATTATATCTGTCACCAAACTTGTTTTTGCTTTCATGCGATTGCAACAAGGCCAGAATGATTTCGTTCTGTTCACATACTCCTTTCAGTTCACTGAACTGCAAGGGTCAAGTCCCAGAAATGTGTTTCCGTATTACCATCCCATCAGTCTACTTCCGCTTAATTCTTTCACATATGGTTTTTTTCTTCTTTTTAGTTATCGAATGAAAGCAAAAATTGTCTCTCCTCTCAAAAGTAATGTTAGGAATTGACTCACACTGCCCAGGAGAATACATCAATTTATGTCAAGCCGTCGACGTAGATTCTTCACATGAATCATACCCCCCGCGGGTTAGGGGGAAGAATTTACCCGATGCTCCCCAGCATGTCGTAAGAGGCGACTAACGGATTCTGTTTCTCCTTTTACCCTTGTTAAGTGTTTCTTGTATAGAATATAGTCAATGTTTGTAAAGATTTTAGTCAAGCAGTATGTAAGAAATGTTAAGTCCTTTGTACTGGAAACTTGCATTCTCCCAGTAAGGTAATATATTGTACTACGTTGCAAGCCCCTGGAGCAATTTTTTGATTAGTGCTTTTGTGAACAAGAAACAATTAACAAGTGGCTCTATCCCATCTCCCCCCCTCCCCCCCCCCCCCCCCCCCCTTTCCCCGTCGCGATATAACCTTTGTGGTTGAAAACGACGTTAAACACCAAATAAAGAAAGAAAGAACACATGAATCATGGTCTCAGTGTTTTGCAGCCTTTCTGTCTTTGCTACTTGTAAACGACCCTCACGGCTAACAGAGACTAGTTGAGCGTGTATCAATGCATCTCACCGGCAGGTGTTCAATGAGCCGAGTTCTGGTGTTCATCAGAATGAACACCAGTGTTCTGACCAATCACAGAACCTGTTACATTCTAAACCCAGCTTGATTGAATTTCAACATTGTGTAGAATTCTTTTTACAGATGACATACATGTCAATTTGATCAATTAATTCAGGGAAACAAAATGTAGCCACACCTTCATTTTGTTTTAATGTGTCCAAGTGCAAGTGTTTTCTTTTTCCATGTGAAAGCCAGGACAGGTCTGTGGAGTTGCATACAGTGGAACCCCCCTATTAAGACCTCCAAAAATCTGAGAAAACAAGGTCTTAAAAAGGACTCCCTCTTAAAATGGGGGTAAATTTACACAGGTCATGAACAGAAAGTCTGAGAAAACAAGGTCTTAAAAAGGACTCCCTCTTAAAATGGGAGTAAATTTACACAGGTTATGAACAGAAAGTCTGAGAAAACAAGGTCTTAACAAGAGGCGAAGCCTTCAAGGCTCACGTAAGAAATCGACAAACAGTAACACAAACTCAATCACTCCGTCGCACACACACACACACAGTACACACACACACACACACACACGCACACGCACACACACACACACACACACACACACACACACACACACAGAAAGAGCATAGGTGAAACTGTGCAAGAAAGCGAGACACTAGATCTAGATCTGTCTGTCTGCATGTAGCCTACTTACATGGACACGACTGCCAAATAGTCTCGGCCCGCTCAAAATAACAATCACCGAGACTTTCAGTAATTCCATCGCGTGACGTCCAACCCTCGTACGTCATAATGTGACGTCAATGTAATATGACGTCTTCAAATGTTAAAGTTTCTACCACAGACATACATACATACATACATACATACATACATACATACATACATACATACATACATACATACGCACGCACGCACAGACAGACAAAAGTTAGCATCGCATAGGCTACACTTCGTGAGCCAAAAAGGACTCCCTCTTAAAATGGGGGTAAATTTACAGAGGTTATGAACAGAAAGTCTGAGAAAACAAGGTCTTAAAAAGGACTCCCTCTTAAAATGGGGGTAAATTTACAGAGTTTATGAACAGAAAATCTGAGAAAACAAGGTCTTAAAAAGGACTCCCTCTTAAAATGGGGGTAAATTTACAGAGTTTATGAACAGAAAGTCTGAGAAAACAAGGTCTTAAAAAGGACTCCCTCTTAAAATGGGGGTAAATTTACAGAGTTTATGAACAGAAAGTCTGAGAAAACAAGGTCTTAAAAGGGAGGGAGTCTTAGATCGGGGGGTCTTAAAAGGGGGGTTCCACTGTATGTTTGCCAGAAGGACAATACATTCAAGATGAAATATAATACTGTAATAATGAGGTGAAAAAACACCTGTTATCACTCAATCGCCGATGGTGTCTGTTCAAAGAAAACATGCTGCTTTGTTGCGCTTTTGTTTTTTGTTTTGTTGATTTGTGTTTGTGTTAGATTGGAAAAAATAAGTCTTCTTTAGCATGTACATTATTTGTGTGTAGCAGCAGATGTTCGTTCATTTTAATAAAATGCAAGAGGAACGTGCATGTTAACAGCGTTTGGGTTGGTTTTAGTTTTGTTTGAATAGTTTTGGGTTGTGAGTTCTTCTTGGGTTATTTCATTGATAGTCCGTTTTAAAGGTGATTGATTGTATAAAAACAAAGCAAAGAACCCGTATGCGGTGATCACTTCAGCACCCAGAAAAAGACATAAACACCTGTTAAGAAAACGTAAAACTACTGTTTATATAGTGCCACAAATATTAACTTACACTTCTGAAAGGGAAAATATGAATACATGTACCTTGATAAAGGCACACCAGCCATGAGTAACTCAAGTATGCTTCATTATACATGTAGGATATTAAGCTACTTAACTCAATAAAGAAAATGTCAGTAAATGTGGTAGATCAGGATCAACTTTCTAGTGTCTGGAGTTATGCTTCAACATTTTTATCATTCTTTTATGGGGCGAAGGAGCCTCCAAGTGCTCAGTTCAACAATATTTGGGTTTTCTGCAGTGTCTTATTCTGCTATTCCAACCCAAAACTATATATTGTATGTTGAGTGCATTTAAAGACCCCGGTGACAGGAACAATGCTTTGAAGTATCAGAGGCTACTGTGGTCTGAAAGCCAATTTTCTATGAATACATTCATTGTATGTTGAATACATTTATTTCTAGGGTAATGAATACTGGTGTTAAACAGGAAAATCATTTGTTGCATGAATATTCAGTGACCCATTTTTGCAGAACATTTTGACAGTGTTGACAGTCTACATGTCAAACACACTTAGGATGCAATTTTAGGTGCAACACTACCCCCCGCGGGTTAGGGGGAGTCCCATATTGGTTGAGACGAGAAAGAATTTACCCGATGCTCCCCAGCATGTCATAAGAGGCGACTAACGGATTCTGTTTCTCCTTTTACCCTTGTTAAGTGTTTCTTGTATAGAATATAGTCAATTTTTGTAAAGATTTTTGTCAAGCAGTATGTAAGAAATGTTAAGTCCTTTGTACTGGAAACTTGCATTCTCCCAGTAAGGTAATATATTGTACTACGTTGCAAGCCCCTGGAGCAAATTTTTGATTAGTGCAGAAATTGTTTAGGTTTCCAAGGGGTCTTAAAAGGTGGTACCTTCTGTATGGCAGATGATACCAAGAGATAACTAGACAGATGTGTGAATGTTGGTTGGAGGTACAGGCTAATTATATTCCTTGTGTTTTACGACACTTCGCGAAATGAAATCTTGTGATCTTAAATGTTGCACGGAAATGAAGTCCCCTTTATGTAGATATGTACTGACTTTGTCACTTGTGCCAGTCATGGCCCTAGCTGTGTGTCAAGAGTGTGAATTTATGTGCAGTTACATGACACTAACTGCACATAAATTCACACTATTGACAGTACTTTGCCATCCTTTGCAGAGTGGTTGGATCAGTTTGATTAAAAGAAAATATGAGTTATATCACATGAGCATTGGTTTTCTTTAATTAAACAATGAAATATGTTCTGCATCTATTCATCCATGGATTTTTCATGTACATGTGTTTTATCTTTGTTATTGAACGTTAGCTGCCTCCGAGTTTTGGATTTGTTATTGTGAGATAAAACGTACAGGAGGTATTGTTTTGCTGGAATGTGTGTAAAAAAACCCAGTTGAAGTAGTGTACTGCTCATGCGTGAATATCATTTTGTGTTATTGATACCGGTGTGTACAACCAGAAAGGCACGACTTTTTGTTGAAAGCATCTGACGTTGTTCCTGGCGTCAGATTTTACAATAAATACCAGACATTCAGAATTTTAATCAGAAACGCTTTCTTTCCCCTAGTGTGTGTGTACACTAACAACCCTCTGCATAATTTTTATGATTAAAACAAAAAACTTTTTTTTTATATGTTCTGTTAATGTCACGCCATAACAAGTGCACTTTACTGCTTTTCCTGAAAAGGTAAGGGTTGGCTCGCACCAACTAACCTTTAATCAAACATGCGTTTTGTCTCTGCTTTCATGTGATCATGTGTAGAAGTTCGTTTTTATTGTGATGACATTTTCATTCCTGCTTGTGAGCGAATGTGATTCGAAATATACAAATTAAATGTAATGTATAGTGCATTTTGTGTCTGCTTTTGAAAGAGAAAGACTGGGGAGAGACACGGGGGGGTGGGGGGGGGGTGGGAGGGGGGGAAGAGGAGAGAGACAGAAGGGGGTGGGTGGGGGGAGGAAGAAAGAGGAAGAGAGACCATGGGTGTACAGTGAGTATTTTGTACACGCTATTAATTAATAGACATGTTGATAGACGTATAATTGTAAACATACTGACAGCGGGAAAACAAACCTGTACATATTTTGACATGATATGTTCCTGAACTGTAACTTTTCATGAGTTTTTTTTTAAAGTTAACAAGAAGCAACCCCCCGCGGGTTAGGGGGAAGAATTTACCCATGCTCCCCAGCATGTCGTAAGAGGCGACTAACGGATTCTGTTTCTCCTTTTACCCTTGTTAAGTGTTTCTTGTATAGAATATAGTCAATGTTTGTAAAGATTTTAGTCAAGCAGTATGTAAGAAATGTTAAGTCCTTTGTACTGGAAACTTGCATTCTCCCAGTAAGGTCATATATTGTACTACGTTACAAGCCCCTGGAGCAATTTTTTGATTAGTGCTTTTGTGAACAAGAAACAATTAACTAGTGGCTCTATCCCATCTTCCCCCCTTTCCCCGTCGCGATATAACCTTTGTGGTTGAAAACGACGTTAAACACCAAATAAAGAAAGAAAGAACAAGAAGCAAATCACAAAAAGATATTTTCATTTGCAGTAGCTATAATCTTAATTATGTTGGTGAATTAAACTTAGCAAAAAACATTATTGCGACAAAATGTGCACCCCAATTAAAGCATTAATTCCTGTGTCATTTCATTCAAATGTTCTATGCCATTTAATTCAGTTTACTTGACTATCTGGCACACCTTTCGGATTAAAGAGTTCTTTAATTTGGATCACGTGACAGCCTCTCAAATACCAAAAAAATCGACCTGGCAAAAACAGAAGGGTCCAATTCAAAATCGACCAAAAAGCATAATGGACTAAACTCTGCAACTTTTATATATACGCAATACATTTAGCTAAGTTTAGTTTCAGCGAGGTACAGGTATATTCATATTTTACAAGAATATCCAGCAGAGCAAACAGATTGTACAATAGCAATTTAAAAACAATATATTGAATGACATATAAGTTGTTATAAATCAGATTAATTGACTCATTTACAAAAAAAGGTTTCGTTTTCTGACAAGAGTCATTGGACCATAAAATGTTCTGAAAATACATGTGCACGCAAAGAAACTTCTGAATAGGATAGTTGCAGTTGAAATCGACATGACCCGGAAGTGCGCCAGTGGGACAAAGCAGTGCCCCATTATTTCAACCAACCTTGCTAAGACAGAGTGTGCGGGACGAGGTTTGACATAAACGGGTCACCAGGTATGTGGCAAAGAACAGGCGCTTGAAATCTACTCTGTGGTTGTTTGGGTGGTCTCTTTCTTGTTGTTCTACTGCTTTTGGTGTTAGTGTGCGCGTGTGTGTGCACTTCCAGGAAGTGTTCTACACACACACACACACACACACACAGCACACACACCGTCTCGACTTCCAGTCTATCTGAAAGCATTTAGTCAAAGCTTGACTAAATGTGAGAACAGCTTTATCGAGGGTGATATCTATTTTGTCTGAAGGCCTACACGTAAGAAAATGGAGACACACAGTGCAAGAGGCCAAATCTGCGGAACTAACCTACCTCAGAACAAAGAAAAAAGAAGACGAGGAAAAGTATCAGCAGTTAGAAGCACAGCAAGAAGAAGCCCATGCTAGATACACCAGAGCTAGAAACCAAGCCAAGTGGGCATGTAAGCAAGCAATACGCCAAATGGAAAAGCAAGTAGCTGAAAGGGCAAAGGACAACCCAAATTTCTTCTGGTCATACGTGAAGACAAGAACAACTATCAGATCTGGAATCGCTGACTTAAAGCGAAAAGATGGAACTCTGGCCACATCAAATGTGGAGAAAGCTAACACCCTGAATGACTTCTTTCAAAGTGTCTTCACTGAAGAAACAACTGGAGAGATGCCAGAAGCCCCAGATTATGCCTTTGAGAAACCCCTTGAATCAGTTACAGTAAAAACAAGCACAGTGAAGACCCTCCTGGAAAAACTGAACCCAAATAAAGCGCTTGGGCCAGACGGCATCAGCTCTTTCATCCTGAAGCAGCTAGCAGACGTATTAGCTTACCCTATTAGCAAAATCTTCACTCTGTCTATGGATGAAGGGGTGCTACCAGAAGACTGGAGAACAGCGAATGTCTCACCAATCTTTAAGAAAGGGAGCAAGCAACAAGAACCAGGGAACTACAGACCAGTGAGCCTGACGTGCATCCTGTGCAAAGTGATGGAGAAACTTGTGAGAAGTAGCATAACTCAGCACCTTGAGGAAAACGACCTGATCAGCAGAGAGCAACATGGTTTCGTCAAAGGAAGATCTTGTGTCACTCACCTCTTGGAAGTACTGGATGACTGGACCTCAGCTATGGAGGATGGGTCTTGCATTGACGCCATTTTTATGGATTTCAACTGAAAAGCATTTGACACGGTTCCTCACGGGCGTCTGCTATCCAAGCTCAAAGCAATAGGACTACAGGGGAAACTCCTGAACTGGATCCAAGCCTTCCTAAGCAATAGGCACCAGCAAGTTGTTGTTAACGGCTCTCACTCAGCACCAGCAGCAGTTACTAGTGGTATCCCACAAGGCAGCGTACTGGGCCCAGTTTTGTTTGTTATGTACATCAATGACCTACCACGAGTGGTGAACAACAGTGTGAAGCTTTTCGCTGATGACACCAAGCTCTACCCAAGAAGTGACTCAACCGAACTCACAAACTCAATCCAAGATGACTTGGACAGACTCCAGGAATGGTCAGAGACATGGCTCTTGTCCTTCCACCCCCAGAAATGTCACACCATGAAAATAGGTCCAAAGAAATCGGACGCAAAATACCACATGACAAACTCAGCAGATGGAGTACAGCATGATCTATCTGAAACGACGCTAGAGAAAGATCTAGGTGTGCACATTGACGACAAACTGTCTTTCAAGGAACACATTACAACATCAGTGTCAAAGGCAAACAGAGTACTTGGAGTAATTAGAAGGACCTTTCAGAACTTGGACAAGGAAACCTTCGTACAGCTGTACAAAAGCTTGGTCAGGCCCATTCTAGAATATGGTCACTCAGTCTGGAATCCACAGGCTAAGGGCTCTGCAAAGACCTAGAGAATGTCCAGAGAAGGGCAACAAGGATGATTGGAAGTCTGAAGGAACTGTCATACTCAGAAAGGCTTAGGATCCTGGGAATTCCTTGTCTCCAGCATCGTCGGCGCAGGGGTGATATGATTGACACTTTTAAATACCTCAAAGGTATATACATTACCCAGAAACCCAATCTACCCAGACCCCCACCCACTGAAAGGGACATGAGAGGAAACAGTTTTAAACTGTTTAAAAACTTTGCCAAGTCGAAAGTAAGGAGTGCCTTCTTCGCAGACAGAGTTGTCTTAGACTGGAACACCCTGCCCGACAATGTTGTGACAGCTGATAGCGTTAACTGCTTTAAAGCACGACTGGACAGCCACTGGAAAGACACATCAAGTGTCTACACACCAAGCTGCTACTAGCCCCCCCGCGTATGCAGCTTACTTTTGTGGATCGGCGTACAGGTTTTTTTTAACCTAAATCGTCGCACAAGTACAAGTACAAGTACAAGTAAGTATTACAATGTATGAAATGCTTAAGTGCCAAAGCACTCTCGGGGTGGTTTTTTGGGGCGCTTTTTAATCTTGACGATGGCTTCTACAGTCTCCTACTGTTGAGCAAAGGTGTTTATTTAGGACACATTTTCCACACTATTTAAGCTCTTTAGAGTTAATGTTAAATAATGATGTTAACTACTCGCTTGGTTGCTTCCTGTCAATAGCCTATCGGGTACACCTGGTTTCAAAAGTGGCGACCGACTTCCACATACAGTAACCTAGTTGTTTTGTTTCTCACATCAGCCTGGGCCGGACAAGGCTAAGAGGAGGCCCGTCAGTTTAGCAAAGTTGTGAATGCATAAACATCGTCCCACTTACTAGATGTAGGTTGTATGTTTACATGTAATTCTAACAAATAAACTCTGTGTGTGTGTGTGTGTGTGTGTGTGTGCGTGTGTGTTTCTTTAACTCTTTGCATATAATTATTGCTGCCTAAAGGGCTTCTATTAACATTCAATTTTTTTTTTATTGCTTTAAAAAAAAAACACTACAGTATTTATTCATTTTTTCGCCAGCCGCACGCAATCTCTCCGTCGCTTTCTATCTCTCTGCCTCTGTCTGTCTGTCTGTCTGTCTATCTCGCTCGCGCGCAAACACACACACACACACACACACACACACACTCACACACTCACACACACACACACGCACACACACACACACGCACGCACACACGCAGGTATACTCACACACACGGACACCCGCACACACTGACACAAACACACACATACACACACACTCACATTTTCTTTATTTCTTAGCTCATTTTCAGAGTAAAAATAAGTTATCTGTATATTTTTTTCGAATCAGTAATTGATAAGAAATACCATTTTAAATGATCAAGCAAATAAATAAATTAAAGGCAGAGTAAGCCTCCCGTAAACCATCACAGATACGGTCAGGCTTTTACACACAGTACAAACACCATTTCATTTAAACACTCACCAATTGAGAACATCCTAGGTGCCCTCCGTAAAGAGCGAACAATTTTCAAAGAATTTATTTTTGCGTGGTTTATCTTACCCCTGAGCCATCGTGAACCCGTGTGATCCAGTTTTCCCTTTTCACAATGCAGTCGTCATAGTTAGTCATTTGAATGCGACTCGACGTGAGCTTATCTACAATAGCACGTTTTTTTTATGCACGAAACAACGGCTGTGGTTCACAAGAACTCTAGCGATGGCTTTTGACTGTTGAGAGGAACGGCGATTTGCACTGATAAACCGGCCGTCGTCTGCTACGACCCTTGCGTGACCCTGCTTCCGGGCTTTTCTTTTTTTAAACTTTCACAACTTCGAATTGTTCTGATCTTGTCTTGATGAAAAACGAATTCTTTTATGATTAAAGAATGTTTGTGTAACAAGCTGTCAATTTATTATTTAGATTTTAAAAGTTAGGTCTAGCGCAAAAACGAGGCGCCGTTGTTGTTAACGGAACAAGTCTACGAAAATAAATTCTTTGAAAATGTCTCACGCTCGACAGAAAGCAGCCAGGATGTTCCCGTTCGGTGAGCGTTCAAATGGAAGAATGCTTGTACTGTATTTAGACGCTCGGGGAGCTCTGTGATGGTTTACGGGAGGCTTACTGTGCCTTTAATGTTCAAGCTTCCGAGCTGAAATGGGATCCCATTGTCCTGACAAAAGTTTCGATCAATCAAAAAAATGCGATCGCCACAGCGCGGCCTCAACTTTTGCAAAAAAACTGATATGACGTCATCAAAGACATTAATAATTTTAAAAAACCCATCTGGGAATATTATCCTAGACCATCCTGAACTCAGGTCAAAATGAGTTCGGCTCATTCTCTCCCTGACCGGACGCTACAGTCCTACGCGAATCTATCAAAACAAAAATACAGAGTTATCTCCCATATGGTTTTCGCGATCACTGATCTAAATTTGAGATCAGTGTTCGCGAGACGAAAATGATTGCAGATTGGCCGACTTCGACAGTGATCTCCGTTCTGTTCTTCACAGTTATGATAAAGACATCGTTCTAAGGTCAAAACAAGTCGAAATTTTGGGACTGCTGCCGGAAGGAGACCGTAACATATGGTTTCATCACTGTCAACTGGTTACAGAAAAAATCGTCTGCTCCAGTGAGCGCGGAAACCAAACGGTTGATTATCACGTGACACTTTTGCCATATTTAGAGTTGTTTGCACAGTAAATACAGCCGCGAAAAATAGCTCGCTTGAAACTATCTTACATATCAATTCCTTTGTAATTTAAAAATTACAAAACACCATGAAAAATCATTATCGACGATCGCGAATCTGCTCATATCAATAATACATTACAAAAAGCTCTAAATATGTTAACAACAAAAAATTAAAAAGTCGGTTTCCTTGCCAGACAAGGAAACTCAAGGCATCCTGTCAGGGAGAGAATGAGCCGAACTCATTTTGACCTGAGGTCAGGATGATCTTAGACCTGCACGTGCAAAATGTCATAAACATCTGTACACACACACGCACACACATACATTCACCATCACCCTCGTCTTGATTCTCATCTATATGGAAAAAAAGACGATAGAAAATGCATGTCAAGGACATCGGTGAGGAAAACAAACACGAAATCTTCTGAGCATGCGATTAAAGCCAATGAATAGACACTTAAAAGGAGATTGAATATTTATGGGTTAGCGTGTCGTGTTCAATTTCTCTGTCAACACAAAGACCAACTTACAAAAAAGTGTTTCATCGAGTTTCCAAAAAGAGCATGTTGGTTTGAACAGTGTTTATTCAACAATTCATAGGTATTTGAACTGATACATGTTAAAGGCTGCCATATACGTAGCGTTCATTAATTAATTCATATTGTTTACATGTGCCAATAATGTTATAAAACTGTACCTAAGGGGATATAATAACGATTGGCTGTAGCTTTCGAACACAGAAAAAATTATTTCAGTGTTGCAAAGTGGTGTTGATAGTGTCGAATGTAAACAGAACAGTCTCAAAGTGAAAGTGGATGTTTTCCGGAAATTGCGAAGTTAACAAGAATACAGAAAAGCGCGCTTTCCTGCTTAGCACAATACGCTACCGCGCTAATCTGGCGTGTCAATATCACGACGTTTTGCACGTGGAAGGTGAGCGATTTCCTTCACGCGGGGATTGACGAAGCTGTACTGTCTTGTGTTGACGGTCTAAAAATAGCCCAAGTCCTGTTGCTAAACATAGCAATAAAGAATTAATTATTTCTCGTAATTGGTAAGGACTTCAAACCTAAAACTTTGCAGGAAGCTTAATTTATACATCCCCGCAACGATGGGAAAAGCCCTGGAAGTAATTAAACTAATTAGATAGGACTATATGTCAGCCTTCAAGGATCAACAACAAGCTCAAGCTTATGGTGGTGACCCTAAAGAGCATGTTTGTGTTTGGGTGTGTGGTGTTGGTGATTAGGGGAGGGGGGGAGGGGGGGGGGGAGATAACGATCGAAGGCATTAGATGTCAATTACTTGTTCACATGTGAAAGTGTGACATCTGTTCCCGTTCGCTCTCACTGCATATTGGAAGAATAATTAGCTAAAGTTTCCCGAAAGTGAAATCTCGAGTTTTTGTTTGTGTGTGTGTCTGTGTGTGTGTGTGTGTGTGTGTGTGTGTGTGTGTGTGTGTGTGTGTGTGTGCGCGCATGCGTGCGCTTGTGCGTGTGTGTATGTGTGCGTGTGTCTGTCTCAGTGTCTGTCTTTCGGTCGGTCGGTCTGTTGGTGCGAGCGTGCGTGCGTGCGTGCGTGTATGCCTGCCACGGTGCTTGCGTGCGTCTGTCTGTCTGTCTGTCTGTCTGCCTGTCAGACTGATTATATGTATGTATCTCTCTCCGTGCTTGCGTGTTGTTTCAGTGCATTTGTGTTTGTTTCGTCAACGGCTTATATTTCTTTGTTGCATCGCTGACAGCCGGATTGTTTTCACTTGCATCAACACGGAAGTTACATAGTTAATGGTATACACGACTCTCTCCAGCCAGTAAAGTAAATATTTATGAAGGCAATAACGTCGGAGTGTTGTAAGTTACTCTTAAAACGGGTTACATAAAACGCGAATGTTGACGCCTATTTTTGGATTAAAAAAAAAATTTGTGTTTGTTTGTTTGTGTGTGGGTTTTTTGTTTGGAGTTCTGGGAGGACTGAACAAGTGTCTGTGCAAAATCACCGAAAATGATGGTCAAAAGAATTTGGAACAACTACCAAGGTCAATATTATAGTCTAATTTAATTGAATAAATCCAGTTTATCTTACTGGGGATCGCTTGTGTGGAATCACTTCCAATATACTTCCAATATCCATGTCAAACCCTTTCGTCTTTTTAAAGAAAATGTTCTAAAAAAAAATCTATTGTCAATCATATTTCTCTACCTACACTTGAAAATCAGAGCTATAATTACATTACATCTTAATCATTATTTTAATATTGCACGAACCTCGTTATTATAACTACGCATTGTTTTTGTTAGTTTTAACCCGATTACAAATTCAGAGTTAATTAGTTATTCTTTTGGCTGTTTTAAACGTGTTATGTAAATTATTATGTAATGGATAATGTCATGTATGTCTAAAAGGGATAGGTTGGAAGATTAGGCATCGCCTAAAATCTTCATCCCTTCGTAATAAAGTTTTGAATCTGAATCTGAATCTGAATTGACAATACATTGTCTTATGTCTTATGTCTTAGTCTCAGTTTCGTCGCGAGTCCAGTTGCCAGCTGATCTGAGCAATATGTTGTAGGAGAATCACGGAAACAAAGGTAGGAGGAAAGAAGTAGAACAATAACGTTATCTGGTAACATGTAGTACCAGATTCTATAGCATTAGCGTATTCCCCAAGTCCCCCCGTGCGACTATAGGTGATAGGCAGTCAATGATGTTAGACTGAGAACATTGCGGGAGGAAGTGTGTGGTCAGTAATCGTCGTCTGGACCGAAAGACACAGGAATAGAAAGTCTGGATCGATATCGGAGAACTTCATGAACAGTGTTTACGCGGTTCGTTGTAAGAGTGTTTAGGGTAAATTTCAGATCAGTTTAGTGTTCCAAATTGTAAGTCTTTCCGGTTTTTTTGGTAGGCCGTTTAAAGACCGAGATCGAGCGCCTCAGAGCACTGTCACAGTTGAAGCAACGATTTCAGTGATCTTTTGTGTGTGTCGCAGATGAGGATATAACCAGTCAAAACCTTCACACAAACTATCCCACAGCTACACATACCTTTATAGTGTTTTCAGCCAAACCACACTTTAAAGGGTTTGTCAGTTTGCATTTTCCGACAAAATTTCCTTTAGTCATGATCCGGAACAATGAGCTGCAACATGCCAAAACATGAAACCAAATACATCACTGTACTACGTGATACTAAACGGTTTTGGGACACAGACCCTCTTCATCACCGGTTGGTAGAGGTCACAGAAGAAGTAGGCCCCAAAACCGAGGTAGTTTCCTGCCATATTGGTAACAAAAACGCTTTCTCTTACTGTACTTTCAACTGCGTACTGCCATGCGTGCAAAATGTCAGCGGCCTTGGCCCACCAAACGTCACATCACGCTGAAGGATTTAAACTGACAGTGACACCTTGCCTTTCATCTGACTAATTCGACTAAAGTTCGTTTGCCTTCGTATGGTTCGTTTGCCTTCATTAAAGCACCTTTCAGCTCGGAGATGTCATATTACTTTGGACATTACGGCATTATATTTCTTCAGCTTGTGTTGTATACTGCCTCGACTGAAGCGGAAGCGCGGTCCGAGTTTTACATAGGTAGACTAGTTGTACCGACATGCTTGGGTTGCGGCATGTATTTTAGGGCTACAAACACACTGTGACACACTCACACACTAAACCTCACATGCATCCGCCAAGCCTTACACTCTTCTGTCCTTCCTACCCCACCCCACATCTCCCCCCTCCGCCCCCCCCCCCCTCCGCCCACCCCCACCACCGTGTGCCGCCGTACAGTTAAAGAAACATCAATGAAGAAACTTTGTGTAAGTATTGTTTACTTTGGTGATACAGAGCAATTCCCTTTTCTACTTAACGGAAAACATGGCAAGCTGAAGATATTTTGTTGAAAATATATCTGGTTCTTTAAAAGTGTCCTTTAATGTGTTTTTTAGCCGCTCATTTCCAAGTCAATGACGTATTCGCCCAGAGGGTATTCCTCTCCCGTGTAGTGACGTAGTCGCGTGATGACGTCAGCTAGTTTCTTGATGCGCTCTGTCTTTTGTCCCAGGAAGACGTCTTCCATGGTGTGACGCAACTGAAACAGTTATGGATCGTAAAATTTGTGAACAAGAAAGGCCGTCCCTTGTTATAATCAATCAATCAATCGTCAACCAACCAACCAACCAATCAAACAACCAATCAATCAATCCATAGGTCCATCGATCAATCCATCCATCCATCTATCAATTTAACAAGTTCTAGAACGACACTTTATATCCCTGACGTCTTTTCGCATTTCAGTTAAATCGAAGCGTCCAACAAAAAAGAGACAGAAAGAAAAACAAACAAAGAAAGAAAGAAGAAGAAGAAGAAGAAGAAGAAGAAGAAGACAACCGTAGCACACACATTTCTGCCTTCCTAAGAGGCTTCATACCGCAGCATGTCTGGCTCTTAGAAAGGGCCTATACCGCGTCATCGCGTGACATTCCGCGTGTTTCCTTCCGATTTACTGATCATGTTCTTCGATTCCTTTTTATATTTAGTCAAGTTTTGACTAAATATTTTAACGTAGAGGGGGGAATCGAGACGAGGGTCGTGGTGTATGTATGTGTGTGTGTGTGGTGTGTGTGTGTGTGTGTGTGTCTGTGTGTGTGTGTAGAGCGATTCAGACTAAACTACTGGACCGATCTTTATGAAATTTGACATGAGAGTTCCTGGGTATGAAATCCCCATACGTTTTTTTCATTTTTTTGATAAATGTCTTTGATGACGTCATATCCGGCTTTTCGTGAAAGTTGAGGCGGCACTGTCACGCCCTCATTTTTCAACCAAATTGGTTGAAATTTTGGTCAAGTAATCTTCGACGAAGCCCGGGGTTCGGTATTGCATTTCAGCTTGGTGGCTTAAAAATTAATTAATGACTTTGGTCATTAAAAATCTGAAAATTGTAAAAAAAAATAAAAATTTATAAAACGATCCAAATTTACGTTTATCTTATTCTCCATCATTTGCTGATTCCAAAAACATATAAATATGTTATATTTGGATTAAAAACAAGCTCTGAAAATTAAATATATAAAAATTATTATCAAAATTAAATTGTCCAAATCAATTTAAAAACACTTTCATCTTATTCCTTGTCGGTTCCTGATTCCAAAAACATATAGATATGATATGTTTGGATTAAAAACACGCTCAGAAAGTTAAAACAAAGAGAGGTACAGAAAAGCGTGCTATCCTTCTTAGCGCAACTACTACCCCGCTCTTCTTGTCAATTTCACTGCCTTTGCCATGAGCGGTGGACTGACGATGCTACGAGCATACGGTCTTGCTGAAAAATGCCAGCTACTTGACTAAATATTGTATTTTCGCCTTACGCGACTTGTTTAGATTACAACCCTCTTTTCGATCACATTCAATAAGGCACTTGTCAAGAAGGGTGTTGCAGGTTGCGAGCGGATGATGTTGCTGCTTGTTTTGATAGTGTTTTACCGATAGTCATAATAACTAGCCAATCAATAAATATTACTAAGCAAAAGAAGAAGAAGAAGAAGAAAAAGAAGAAGAAGAAGACAACCGTAGCGTCCTCTTAGAAGGAAGGAAATACGCGGAATGTCACGCCATGACGCCTAAGAGCCAGACATGCTGCAGTATAAAGCCTCTTAGGAAGGCAGAAATGTGTGTGCTACGGGTGAAGAAGAAGAAGAAGAAGAAGAAGAAGACACCAGAAGAAGACACCAGAAGAAGGAGAAGAAGAAGAAGAACAACAACAACAACAATAACAACAACAACAACAACAACAACAACAACAACAACAACAACAACAACACCACCAACAACAACAACAACTTTCCATTTACTTTGTTATCCTATTGCTCGGTACCTCCTAGTGGAAAGCTAGCAGCAAAAAGTGTCGCGCTACCAAGGTGTGTGTGTCAGTGTGTGTGTGAATGTGTGTGTGCGTGCGTGCGTGTGTGTGTGTGTGTGTGTATATATGTGTGTGTGTGTGTGCGTGTGTTTAGGTTAATCAGCCAGCTGCACTTATTGCAGAATGACCGAGGTCGTTCACGTGCCACTGTGACGGTAATACGGGGGTGAGACATTGATACCATCTCCGAGTCTGCACATAAAGTTGACCGGTGTCCGTCCCTGGATTCAAACCCCAGTCGAAGTCCAGTGCTCTACCAACGGAGCTACCCGGCCCCCAGAACAACAACATACAACAACAACAACAACAACAACAACAACAACAACAACAACAACAACAATGAAAAGAGAAAGTCTGCGTTGACTTGAACCACTATAATCATCTGAATGCCACTGCACTGAAAGAGAAGCGAAAATGTAAAACGAGGTGAAACACATAGCAAAAACACTCACGTGTCTGTCGCCTCTCTGGGCGGCTCCATTGGCGACGTCGATCAGCTGTCTGTTGAGGGTCCTCTCCATCAGCAGGGCGTCACTCAGACCCATCAGGCCTGTCTGCCAGTCCTCGTCACTCGACTGGTCTTGGTTCTTGTTTGAAGGAAGAAGAAAAAAAAATTGCGTGAAGCGATATTAACACAATTAGTCAATCTGTCGGCCTGAAACTAAAAAAAACCCAACTAAAAACAAAAAATGACGGCTAAAACCCGGGATTATACATAGCTATCATCGATGCAAAAGTAATACTTGGCTAGTCAAAACCCGAAAACAGAGACAACAACAACAAGAACGACGACAACCACCGGGAAAAAACATTTTCTCCTGGTGGACAATGTCCCTTTACGAACGCATGAGAGCGGCTGTACAAGTCTTCTGTTCAACACTGACACACACAGCCGCATTTGTTGTTGTTGTTGTTGTTGTTGTTGTTGTTGTTGTTGTTGTTGTTGTTGTTGTTGTTGTTGTTGTTGTTGTTGATAATCCCATATGCCGCTTGGACATGTTGCAAAGTCAATGCCAATTTAAGCTGAAATACGCCTGTCCGTTTGCGTGTTTATTTATTTATTTTTTAGTCTTCTTTCAAGCTATTGTTATTTCTAAATGGATGCTGTTTATTTACTCTCGTAGATTTGCTGTTTAACCATGCAATTTATTGAAATATTTTTGAGAGAAATATTAATGTCACTTAATGTTTTTTAATGTCACTTGGCTCAATAAATACTGTATTCTGTAATCAACTTTTAATGTCCATTTTATATTTTGAAATGCCTGTTTGCTAGCATTTGTCAAATATTATTTGTCTAAAATTTACATCTGAAATCAGACAGTGATCACAAACAACAGCACCCAGACAGGAGGATCTTTTTGGTAATAGCTTGCAGCACAGGTGTGTGCGTGTGCTTGCAGCAATTGCTATACCTTCCATTCATCATTCATACTTGGAAACTAGAAGTGAATTTTATCAAAAATCTGAAATCAGAAAATCAGCTCAGAGAAGACTGGACTCATCCGAAGACGGAGTGCGACTGACTACATGGCGGGGTGATTAAAATGGTCGTACACGTAATTTTCCCATTTGAATAACAGTGCCACCTTCTCTGTACCCAGTGGACCCGCAGTTGTTAAAGGCACATCCCTACCCGTGAAAACGGATAGTTCGGCTATATCATATATTATATCTGCCCAGACATTTACATACGATATACACCAATATAAACAACCTGGGTGCTTCTTGTGTGTATGTGTATGTGTATGTGCGTGCGTGTGCGTGTGTCACGGTGTGTGTGTGTGTGTGTGTGTGTGTGTGTGTGTGTGTGCGCGTGTGTGCGTGCGTGTGTTTGTGCGTACGTGCGAGCTTGCGCGCGCGCGCGCGCGCGTGTGTGTGTGTGTGTGTGTGTGTGTGTGTGTGTGTGTGTGAATGTGTTTAATGAATTAATTTGCTAACTCACAAAAGTGTCAATTTGAAAACAATTATTCATAAAAAAAATCCCATTCTGCACAAGAAACAGTCAGGATGTTAAGTTGGGTATATTTTTATGTGGAGGGATGGTCTTATTCTATGTAAATGTTTTAACAGATCTGAGATAATAATCACCGGAAGGACTGTGTTTTTAAACGGGGATACGTTCAACTGAACAAGACGAAGAATGATCCTGCAATAACCTTTCAACCGGCTACTGTTCTAGTTTTCAGCCATGACATCGAGTTCTACAGGTAGAGTTCTACAAAGAATGCAACATGCCAATCCATAGTACTGGCCTTTGTACTTCCGTATAGCCTACCTACGGTGACGGCTAATTGCTCTACCGCTGCAGCCGTTTCGCAGCGAAGACGTCCCAGAACGTTTTACCGTCGCACAAATGAAACGCGGTTCTCGCGGAAGGCACTGTGCAGCGCCGTGCGGTGGCTCCTAATATGAGCTGGTGCACAGGAAAACAAAAATAGAGGCCGCAGCTATAGTGTTTGAGTTTCTTTTTGACGACGAAACGTTCTTTAATACGGCGGTTCTAGCGCACGCATTGCAATAATTTAGGGATGATTAAAGTATTTCAACTCTAGATCATTTTAAAGTCAACTTTTATCCGATTCAGAATGCATTCCTAATGCGGACGACATGTGTGTGTGTGTGTGTGTGTGTGTGTGTGTGTGTGTGTGTGTGTGTGTGTGTGTGTGTGTGTGTGTGTGTGTGTGTTAAATTGTATGTTGTTAGTCTTTAAACTGTCTTGATGTTGTTGCTTTTGCATCTGTATTTTGCTTAGTTGTTGATTTTTTCTCCTTCGTTTTCCCTTCTACAGTTCCCCGTATCGTCCGCCAAACCAAATATCATATTGCTTTTAAGAGCACGTTTATAAGCTTTGCTTGTTGTGCTCCATTTACTAATTGATTGTATGCGGACTTGTTATATGTAATTTTGCTGAATAAAATTGTTTAAAGCAACTTTGATTGAAAATATTACCTATAACGATCGTATTCTACGACGTTGTCATAAACATGTGTTCGCTAGTAGTCTGAATGACGGTTTCTTCTGGCAAACTCGATTGCATCGCTCATTGGCTGACATTCGTCCGCCATCTTGAACCCGCTCGCACAAAAGCATGTCGTTTCCCAAGCACAGAAAGCAACTGCCGAGGGCGCTCTTGCAAAGGAACGTAGGGCAGGTTAATTTTAGAGGCGGCTGGCGTCGCGTTTCCAGCTGGACTAATTTTCTGAGTCTCACAGTGAGATGGATGGAGGCCATTTGTAAAGTTTGTAACGATTATTATTACATACCGAAAGGAAGACGGTTGATATGAGACACACATACATTTCAAGTTTTTATATTTAGTCAAGTTTTGACTAAATATTTTAACGTAGAGGGGGGAATCGAGACGAGGGTCGTGGTGTATGTGTGTGTGTGTGTGTGTGTGTGTGTGTGTGTGTGTGTGTGTGTGTCTGTGTGTGTGTGTAGAGCGATTCAGACTAAACTACTGGACCGATCTTTATGAAATTTGACATGAGAGTTCCTGGGTATGAAATCCCCATACGTTTTTTTCATTTTTTTGATAAATGTCTTTGATGACGTCATATCCGGCTTTTCGTGAAAGTTGAGGCGGCACTGTCACGCCCTCATTTTTCAACCAAATTGGTTCAAATTTTGGTCAAGTAATCTTCGACGAAGCCCGGGGTTCGGTATTGCATTTCAGCTTGGTGGCTTAAAAATTAATTAATGACTTTGGTCATTAAAAATCTGAAAATTGTAAAAAAAAAAAAAATTTATAAAACGATCCAAATTTACGTTTATCTTATTCTCCATCATTTGCTGATTCCAAAAACATATAAATATGTTATATTCGGATTAAAAACAAGCTCTGAAAATTAAATATATAAAAATTATTATCAAAATTAAATTGTCCAAATCAATTTAAAAATACTTTCATCTTATTCCTTGTCGGTTCCTCATTCCAAAAACATATAGATATGATATGTTTGGATTAAAAACACGCTCAGAAAGTTAAAACAAAGAGAGGTACAGAAAAGCGTGCTATCCTTCTTAGCGCAACTACTACCCCGCTCTTCTTGTCAATTTCACTGCCTTTGCCATGAGCGGTGGCCTGACGATGCTACGAGTAAAATGGCATTGCGTTCAGTTTCATTCTGTGAGTTCGACAGCTACTTGACTAAATATTGTATTTTCGCCTTACGCGACTTGTTGAATCCTATATTCATAAAGTTGAAAAACAAAAGATATCGGTTCTCCCCAACACAAAGACAGCTCAGACAAAGACATGTTAGAAAAACAAAACCAATTTCAACACGCAAAAAACAGCTGTACTTGATGATGCTATAAGGATGAGCTTAGCATTCTTGGCAGCATACAGAGGTAACAGAAATTGTTTGACACTTTCTTTACACCCCCGGTATAGGGGTGTGTATAGGATTCGGTCGATGTGTTTGTTTGTTTGTTTGTTTGTGTGTTTGTGTGTTTGTGTTCGCATATAGATCTCAAGAATGAACGGACCGATCGTCACCAAACTTGGTGAACAGGTTCTATACATTCCTGAGACGGTCCTTACAATTGGGACCAGTCAAACACACGGTTAGGGAGTTATTGGTGGATTAAGATTCTACAAGGACTTATAGAGGGACATATTAATGGTCAAAGGGAAATAACCTTCTCAGTTGGTGGCAGTGAGAATGGTTATTTCCCTTTGACCAACGGGGGTGTTTTTCCTACCTCGGAGGAATTTCTTGTTATTCCTGTATTTTCGGATGAAAACGGCTGTTGGCTGGCAGTGTAACTTCAACTTAATACGCGCTCGTTTGGTGATTAGGGGAAAAAAATATTGCGGCCCCTCAGGACTCAGTGCAGAGAGAAGGTCACGTCATGATCGAGTCTTTTTCGTTCCCTATGAGCATACGTGAGATATCGTAACACACGGACCAAAAAACCCACAACAACAACCGCCGTACAGACGCACTCAAAATAAGCACAAGAAGTATTACGCCGGATAACTGCAGACTAATATGCATATGTTTACATAATAATAATGCAATGGGTGCCCCAGAACAAAGCACAGTTACCTGCTTGTGACAGTTTTACACCGTTATGGCGTTTTACACCATTGTGTCACAATGGAAGTTATGCAAAAGGGCATGACACAAAAAGGGAATTTCTCCTTAAAGGTACAGCCCTTCTCGTGTAAACGACCATGTGCACCACCGCCGATCTGTTCAGGCTTTTGCACGTGATAACACCATCCTTCCTCTTGGACATTATAACAGAAAGTCATAACCGCAACACGGTGGCCTAGTGGTAAAGCGTCCGCCCCGTGAGCGGGAGGTCGTGGGTTCGAACCCCGGCCGGGTCAAACCTAAGACTTTAAAATTGGCAATCTAGTGGCTGCTCCGCCTGGCGTCTGGCATTATGGGGTTAGTGCTAGGACTGGTTGGTCCGGTGTCAGAATAATGTGACTGGGAGAGACATGAAGCCTGTGCTGCGACTTCTGTCTTGTGTGTGGCGCACGTTAAATGTCAAAGCAGCACCGCCCTGATATCACCCTTCGTGGTGGACTGGGCGTTAAGCAAGCAAACAAACAAACAAACAAACAGACAGAAAGTCATCAGCCTGGTTGCTGCCTGTGCGGACTTGGGTTTTTTCTTTTTTTTTCTTTTTTAACGAATTAATTTACCGAATGACACCTATGTCAATCTGCAGAATGAATTCAACAACACAAATTCCCACACTGCGCACGTAGCAGTCAGGCTGTTGATTTGTTGTATAAGTTCAAGTGGAAGGATGCTCTTCTAACATGTAAAAACCTGGCAAGATCTGTGATGATGCACATGAAAGCTTACACGAGATGAAGGTCTGGGCCTTTAACAAACACACAGACAAGAAGGAAAAAAAAAGAGGCCTAAAACGAGAGCGCACTATTACCGCTTAATGTATTGATCTGTCAATGTTTCTGTTTCACGATGAGAAAAAAAGGTGTGAAAAGAAGCACACGACATAAAACAAAACAAAACAAAAAAACAGGAAGAAAAAATGGGCGAGAATTAAACCGCTGCTTAAAACGGAAGCGCATTTTCACAGCTTTAATGTCTTGAGCTGTCAATGTTTTGTTTCATGACGAACTAAAGTTATTGTTTTTTAAAGTTAAATTTTTTTTTTTTTTAAAGCGAGGTTAGGTAATGGAAGGTTTAACCACAAAAAGAAAAAAAAAACATTCGCTAGAACCTCGATCTAACGATCTCCAAAACTAGATGCACGAACACGAAGCAAACGCCTAAGGGCTAATGATACAACACATTTGAAAGTAATGGACATTGAGGACAAAACTCGGGTTGAAGAACGAGGAAATGTTGAGAGCGAGAAAGGCAAAAACTAGGAAAGCTTGATGCGTTTTAGAGGAAGTGTTAACGTTTTCTATTCAGTCTTTTTACGTTTAGTTAAATTTTGACTACATGTTTTTAAATAGAGCGGGAATCGAGACGAAGGTCGTGGTGGTATGTGTGCGTGCGCGTATGTGTGTGTGTGTGTGTGTGTGTGTGTGTGTGTGTGTGTGTGTGTGTGTGTGTGTGTGTGTGTGTGTGTGTGCCACGGTGTGCGTGCATGTGTGTGTGTAAATGTTTTCAAATCGCATCACGCGATTTGTTCGCTCTTTCTTTCTCTATTTTTTTCTTTCTTTTATTCTGTTATTTGTTTTTGATTCCTCTCTCTCTCTCTCTCTCTCTCTCTGTCTTAGTCTGTCTGTCTGTCTGTCTGTTTGTCTGTCTCTTGTATCTTTTCTTCTCTCTCTCTTTTGTCCTCTCAGTCTCTCTCTCTCTCTAAAAAAAGTGTTATTTCTTTATGTACGTCTAGTGCTAACATCAGAAACGCTTTTCGGTTATTCATTCTAAGAAAAGATCGTGTATGTGGTCAGTTTCACTTTGACAGGATAAACTACTTCATTTACCTTTTTGCCTCCGAAGAATGATGAGAAATATCCCTTCTTGTCTTTCAAGGAGGCCGACGGGTCC
>NC_090256.1:59514717-59523059 GCF_037325665.1 Littorina saxatilis | reverse complement strand
ACACACACACACACACACACACACACACACACACACACACACACACAAACGGCTGCACTCACACAGGGACGGCTGCGGGGAGAACTCAAGATGCCAAGGTCCGCCATTGCAGCACAGGCAGTTGCCAGCTGTAATGACACAGTGAAATATAGATCAATTAAAAGCATAATTTGCCTTAGGTAGAACGCATCGAGCAGAGATAATGTTATAACATCTCTGGATGGCAATGAACACACACACAGACGTACACACACAACCATCAAGGTCTCTGTCTTTGTTTATCTATCTCTGACTCTATGTCTTACTCTCTCTCTGTCTTTCTGCATCTGTGTGTGTGTTGTGTGTGTGTGTGTGTGTGTGTGTGTGTGTGTGTGTCTGTGTCTGTTTGTGTGAGTGTGTGTGTGTGTGTGCCAGTGTGTGTGTGTGTGTGTATGTATATATGTGTGTGTGTGTGTGTGTCTGTCTGTCTGTTTGTCTGTCTGTCTGTCTGTCTGTCTGTTTGTCTGTCTGTCTGTCTGTCTGTCTGTCCGTCCGTCCGTCCGTCCGTCCGTCCGTTCGTCCGTCCGTCCGTCCGTCCGTCCGTCCAACTCTCTCTCTCTCTCTCTCTCTCTCTCTCTCTCTCTCTCTCTCTCTCTTTCTCTCTCTAAGCCGGGCAATGACTCGGAGTCGGATAGACAGACAGACAGACAGACAGACAGACAGACACATTTGACAGAAAGAAAGACTCCCACCCCAGCCTAAACACACACACACACACCTATCCCCATCACAATCCCCTTGTACACCCCCCCCTCCCACCATCACCTCCGCACCCCCGCTTCACACCCCTTCCCCCACCCTTCAACTATAGACATGTATCACGTGCAACATATTTCACATACATCAATGCTGTCGTACTGCACTTGACCTCCACGCATGTTGACGTAATCGATCAGCTTCTGCGCGTGGTCGCGCTCTTCCTTGGATGCCTCGGAGAAGAACTTCTGGAAGCCTGCAAGAGCCACATCAGCACGCCCGAAAAAGGAGGCCTGAAACGCAGATACGCTCGTCCTAAAAAGTTAAGCAACCTTAACCCTGACATTAAATTCCCATTATTTATATGGCGCAAATCAAGCTATAGTTGTAAGCATCTGAAAAAAATGAAAAAAATAAAATGCAGAAAAAATGGAACACCCTTGTTAAAACCTAATAAAAAATAAAAAATTCAATCTGGAAAAAAATCAGGTTTTAAAAGAGAAGGGGTCTGAAAGTGGAGGTTAATTTATTACAGACGTTATAAACAGAAAATATGAAAGAAGGAGATAGTCGATTTAAAGGAGGCCTGAAAATACAAATACAGTGGAACACCTGTTTTCATACAAAACAAATCCGACAAAACCAGGTCTTGAAATAGAGGGAGATTCAAAATGGAGATAAATTTACGGAGGTTAGGAACAGAAAAACTTAAATATTAGGGTGTTAAGAGTGGTTTAATGGAAGAAATCTTGAACCAAGCTGTCATAAAAGGAGGCCTAAAAACACAAACATTCCTGAATGAATCCTCCTCCTGCGTCACATAAAAAAAGCCTAAGAAGAAACAGGTTTCTATAATTGAGCAAACTCTTGGAACATGAGTTTCAGAACGGGTAACGTTGCCCACAGTAATGGCAGTCTATCGCTACTTCACAGGATTAATTAGCGGTGACGGTGGTGGCGATGATGGTGGTCGCAATTCAATCATTAGTATATACAGATGCTTCGCGGCGCATTTGCATTTATGCATGTCATCGACAGAAGTATCAGTTTTAGACAAAGGCATATGAATCAGTATACATCATGATCAACTTTGTCCCTATAATCATGTCGATTATTACAATACGACCCAGTTACGAAGCAAGGCTGGATACAAAGTATTTGCCTATCGCAGAGCCTAGATAGCTTGTCGTATGTGAAGTGATTAGCAACAATTTAAGGGAGATGACTGTGTTGCAAAATCCGCTGTCACAATTTGTCTCAAATGGTGGACCTGAAGAAAAAACTGTGGGGCCCAGCGTAGTCCCTCAGGCGAACTGTAGACTTCATCACATCAACAACCTTGACAGTGTAGTCCCTCAGGCGAACTGTACACTTCATCACATCAACAACCTTGACAGTGTAGCATGGCGACGAGAACGCAGAAAAAGAAAACAAGTCGCGAAAGGCGAAAATACAACATTTAGTCAAGCTCAGTCGAACTCACAGAATGAAACTGAACGCACTGCATTTTGTCCGCAAGACCGTACACTCGTAGTATCGTCTGTACACCGCTCGTGGCAAAGGCAGTGAAATTGACAATCCAGAAAAGCGCGGTAGCATTTTCTGTCTAGTTTTGCTATAGACATCTCTTTGGAGAAAGACTGATCTATGGCTTTTAAGTTACATTCAATATGTCTGACAAATAAGCAGAAGTTGGATTTACCAGCTCTGATTTACAATTCTAACACTTAGCAATTTTTTGGCTCGGCTAGAGCCATATTGCACCAATTGAACATTTTGAGTTTTCAAACTTTTCTGACTTGCACTGTTCTGTTTAGATCATTAAAACAAGGGTTCTTGTTCATATCTTTCAACATTGGTAGAGGTAATGACTTAGTGAAGTCAACCTTAGCTAATTGGACTGCCATGGTTATTAGGCATGCCTACATGTGGTGGCACAAAAAAGGGAGGAGGGGGCAGTCAGTCCTGCCTCTTCTGGCGGCACGGACTCACGATTCCTCCCTTGAGCAAGTTTATTGCTCCTGGGGATTCTGTTGTACAGAATTGTCCAGTTAGAGCCCTCAGCAGTTTTCTGTTACGGACTCTGCACATTTGATTGGAAATTCAAAACTTCTTTTTATCTCACCTAACATGGTGCGGTGTAAGGATTTCTTGAAAGTCACGTCAGCCAAGTGGCCTCCACTATAGTTAGACAAGCCTAGGTCTGGTAGTAGAGTCAGTCAGGTGATGTCAGGGCAGTCTTGCCCTTTACTACAGCCAGGATTTTTGAGGCAAGAGCTTGGTCTTCCTCTTTAGCAGGTCTTTGATCTGGGCTCCTGGCAGAAGTTCTTAAGTTGGCTTTCTGGCTTTCTGAAGATGTTTTCTTCATTTTCTATCTCAGGGATGTCGCTACTTTGGGGCAGGACGGCAATTCTGTTTTGCCTGCTCTGGTAGCGGCGGGACAAGTTCTCTATTCCTGATTTGGTAAAGTGCCCTCCACGCTTTTCTATATCTCTATTCTTTCTAACTTTCTGAACGTGTTTTTAATCCAAACATATCATATCTATATGTTTTTGGAATCAGGAACGGACGAGAAATAAGATGAAATTGTTTTTAAATCGATTTCGGAAAATTAATTTTAATCATGATTTTTATATTTTTAATTTTCAGAGCTTGTTTTTAATCCAAATATAACATAGTTATATGTTTTTGGAATCAGAAAATAATGAAGAATAAGATTAACGTAATTTTGGATCGTTTTATAAAAAAAATTTTAATTACAATTTTCAGATTTTTAATGACCAAAGCCATTAATTAATGTTTAAGCCTCCAAGCTGAAATGCAATCGTTTTATAAAAAAATAATTTTAATTACAATTTTTAGATTTTTAATGACCAAAGCCATTAATTAATGTTTAAGCCTCCAAGCTGAAATGCAATACCAAAGTCCGGCCTTCGTCGAAGATTGCTTTGCCAAAATTTCAATCAATTTTATTAAAAAATGAGGGTGTGACAATGCCGCCTCAACTTTTACAAAAAGCCGGATATGACGTCATCAAAGGTATTTATCGAAAAAACAATCAAAATGTCCGGGGATATCATTCCCAGGAACTCTCATGTCAAATTTCATAAAGATCGGTCCAGTAGTTTAGTCTGAATCGCTCTACACACACACACGCACAGACACACACACAGACACACAGACACACACAGACACACACAGACACACACACACACACACACACACACACACAGGGGCGGATCTGGGGGGGGGTGCAATGGGTGCTATTGCACCCCCCCCCCCCCAGCGGGACAAACAAAAACAAAACAAAAAAGAAGAAGAAAAAAAAGAAGAAAAATGTATCACCTGAAAATAGCACTTTACACGCTCAGATTGCACCAGATTGCACAATTTTGCTTCCTTTTTAAAAAAAAATTCCGGGGGTGCATGCCCCCGGACCCCCCTAGCATGCTCGGCGCTTCGCGCCATCGGTTCGGCGCTTCGCGCCTTCGCTGATAAGATACAAAAAAAAAAAAAAAAGAACTTTGCACCCCCCCCTTTCAAAACACAGATCCGCCCCTGCACTCATACACCACGACCCTCGTCTCGATTCCCCCTCTATGTTAAAACATTTAGTCAAAACTTGACTAAATGTAAAGATCGGTCCAGTAGTTTAGTCTGAATCGCTCTACACACACACACGCACACACACACACACACACACACACACACACACACACACACACACACACACACACACACACACACACACACATACACCACGACCCTCGTCTCGATTCCCCCTCTATGTCAAAACATTTAGTCAAAACTTGACTAAATGTAAAAAGAAAGAAGAAGTCACGGTCTCAAAATCCGCCTGACTTGTCGCCAAACAATGTGACAAATGCGACAAGTGCTAAGCACTGCGAATGGAACAGGCCATTCATGGTTCAGAACTAAACTAATCTATAAAATTTGATATCAACTAATTTTGCTAGGGGTTGAAACAAATCAGTTCCAATGCAAACCACCGTGTAAAGCATCATGAGATCCCTCAAGACCTTGAATTTTGAAAAGAAGAATGTATTCAAAGAAGCAATAGACTGGATACTTCGTGTCAAGCATGGAGATTTTTGTCATTGATGTTGATTTTTGTCAGAAAATGTATAGAGTCAATATGCTAACTGCTTCCAGTGAAAACGCAGGGCTCCCCAAACTGCAGGGTTTCATTTACAAGTGCGCCCTGCACCATTGGTGCATTAAATCTAAAAATGTCCCATCATAATTCACACATACACACACACACACACACACACACACACACACACACACACACACACACACACACACACACACACACACAGAGATAACACGATATAGCGGCTAATTCTCAGATGGCACCATATTGCACTATTTTGCATCTTTGGTCAAAACGCGTACAGGCCTCTTTAGTGCTTCTTACCTTCGACTATGTCCCATCGGAATTTGGTTGAGGGGAACAAATGTCCCATTGCCTTTTTCTCCCAGGTTAAACCCTGAACTGTGCATCCCTGCGTCCTATGCGCACTAGAAGCCGGAAAAAAAAGTACTAGAAATTCTTTAAGGGGGTCCCGTGACGCACTTAACTTGAAAGGAGCGGGACCCGGTGTGACACCGTGTTCTGACCCCCACCTGAAAGTGTCCCCCGGGGGACGCTTCAATAACACAAACTGTCCCGCAAGTGGACCATTTGGTGTCGCTACTGTGTCCCGCGGGGGACAGTTTGGGACAGTCGCGTTGGACCACCTGGGATGTCCCCCACGAGCTGCATTTGTCCCCCACCCCAGTCTAAAATCGTCCCACTTCCAACCCCCCCTCCCCCTCCACATACACACATGGCTTTTTTTCATTCAAATTTACAGAGTAAATCAAATCAGAATGACAAATAAAACTTTTGTGAAGGTCACACAGAACTGCCAAAAAGTCCTCCCGATTTTGGGAACCTCTAAAATTCCGCTGAAAATTGGATCCCCTACTACAATATATTATTTGGGGTCCCGGTGTTGTATCCTGTTTAGTCCCCCCCCCCCCCCCCTCTGAAAAGGGCCTCCGGGGGACTTTTCAGAGATATACTGGGCCTCCGGGGGACTTTTTCAGCTCTTAAAAGGTCCGCCTTTACCGATCAAGCCTCGTTTTAGATTGGCCCCCCTACAGCAATTTTGACCCCCTCGCATCCCAGATGGTCTCCCCTTTGAAAAGGTCCTCCCCGCCCCCTTTTTGACTGCGGCTCCGCAGTCCTACATCTTACTTTGGGTGTTTTATGTTTTTTTTTCCAACTTTCAACTCATCTCCACATTCTTTTGTTGTAAAAGAATAAGTTTTATCGCGTTTGTAGTTTGCATTTTCAGCAAACAAGCTGTCGTCCATCTTGAATCAACTTTAAGTTTAGAACAAAGTGACGTCACTATCCGACGTCACAAAGGCGTTGCGAAGCGGTCGAAGTCATGGACATGGTCCCCGAGTATAGATCTATGGGTCGAAGTTCATGTAATTGTTTCTTGGCTCAATTTTCTTTCAGTGGACATCTGGGCCACGTGATGATACAATGTAATAACTAGCCCGAAATTGCTTTGAAAAAAAGGGGGGGCGCCTTTCGGGGGGAGACTATCTGGGATGCGGGGGGGGGGGGGGGGGGGGGGGGGGGCGGCGGGGCCAAACTTGGTGTAGGGGGGCCAGTCGAAAACGAGACTTGGTCGCTAAAGGCGGACCTTTTTAGAGCTGAAAAAGCCCCCCGGAGGCCCTGTATTGCTTTGAAAAGCTCCCCCTGGGGGCCCTTCTCAGGGGTGGGACGAAACGGGATATTACACCGGGACCGTTTAGGTTGAGCGTCGGTAGGGAGCCTTGGAAGCACGGAGATAAGGTTTTGCTGAAATACATTGATAGAGGCAATAGACTGGCTGCTTTCGAGAAACATGACGCTTTTTTTCTTTCTTTTTTTCACTGGGGGAGACAATAACTACTTCTTCAGCTACGTAGTGGGTACTTACGTAAGACTGGTACACGTAGCTGGCTGTCAGCTCGCGTTGGATCTGCTTGACGATCTCGTCATTGACCTCGCTTGCAAAGTTCTGACGCACCTCGCTGACGTACTTGTTTTCTGTGAAAGAAAAGACATAATTATGTGTAACCAAGTGCACGAGACACTCGAATTGCGTTTGGGGGCAACGTGAATGTTGGCCAAAGAGTGTACTAGATTTGTGTGCAGGCTGGCTTGCTGCATGACCGATAGAAAACCTGATAAATGAATGTGTATACTATAGTCCGAAGTGTGACTGTAACTCACTTGCAGTTGTACGCCTTACAGTTTCACACACAAAATAGTTAACAGTCAGTCAGTCAGTCAGTTAATTTGTCCGGATGGATGGATGGATAGGCTATGTACAATGGCTCTTTATTTGACACTCTTGTGCGGTTATAGGCCTTACATTTTTAAGAATCTGTCAGTGAATCGTTCAGTCAGTCAGTATAGATGGCCGATGGACGGTTGAATGGGCGGAAGGATGGATGTATAAATGGATGGATGGATGGATTGGTGGATGGATGGACGGACGGTTGGATAGACCAACAGAAGAATGGATGAATAAATGGATGAATAAATATAGATTGATACGCGGAAAGAAGAACGAAAGGAAAAAGGGATAGGAAAGAAGGAAGGAAGGAAGGAAGGAAGGAAGAAAGGATGGATGGGCGGCCGAATAGGAAGATTACTGAAAGGAGAGATAGATGAAGGTTTAGAAGTGCTGAAGGGGGTGGGCGCTGAGGGCGGGGGGAGGGGGTGGGGCGGGGTTCCAACTTTACTATCAAGGAGAAGAAGATGATGAAGAAGACGACCGAAAAGATGGAAGAGTAGGTGGAGGAGGGAACACACTTTCAGGAGAAATGTCTTTGGCGCATGTTCAAAGAAAGAAAGAACAATCAAACATAAGACCTTGGTTTTCGAAAGATCAGAAAAACCTTGCCAGAAATACAAGAACATCATTAACCATGATGCTGATTCAATTTCTCGCTGTTGGTGGTGCTTTGATTGTTTCCGAAGCGGGTTTAACTAAACAGACTTGACGTCCAGCGTAAACAAGCATCGTTTCTATTTGCTTTCAACGCAAACAAAAAGTTGTACAATGCCATAAAGCACGTTTGAATTTTTTTCCCTCGATTAAAATGGGTCACCATTCACTTGTTTGTTATGTTCTTCTCTTTCTTTTCTTGTCTTTCTATTTAAATACTTTTTAATGTTTTTAATTCCTTGTGTTTATGATAGACGGATGTTTGCAGAGGCCTAATAAATCAATTACAAAAAATACAAAAATACAAAAACACCAGGATTCACCGAGTTATAGAGTATCAGGGTTGCTTTTCCCCTGTGAAAATAAAGCAAGTTTCTTATTTCTTTGTGCACTTAATTGAGCTGGAATTCTTAACATGGTTAAAATTGAAGAAAAAACCACACGACACACACACAAATGAATGTATGCTCCAACCCTCGTTGCTGAAAACACACACACACAAACAAAGCACATTCTCATTTGACAATGATTACAACAACAACGGAATCAATCAAACTTGGATCAAACTGAATGTAAAAACTCACC
>NC_090256.1:59447217-59509717 GCF_037325665.1 Littorina saxatilis | reverse complement strand
TGCTTTTCAGTTGGACGAAATGGCTCAGGGAAAAGTAATTTCTTCTATGGTAAGTTTTTGAGTCACTTGAGAAAAAGTGACTCTATGTAATCGGTCAGTGTTAGTCTGTCCGGCCGGCCGTCCGTAGACACCACCTTAACGTTGGACTTTTCTCGGAAACTATCAAAGCGATCGGGCTCATATTTTGTTTAGTCGTGACCTCCAATGACCTCTACACTTTAACGATGGTTTCGTTGACCTTTGACCTTTTTCAAGGTCACAGGTCAGCGTCAAAGGAAAAATTAGACATTTTATATCTTTGACAAAGTTCATCGGATGTGATTGAAACTTTGTAGGATTATTCTTTACATCAAAGTATTTACATCTGTAGCCTTTTACGAACGTTATCAGAAAAACAAGGGAGATAACTAGCCTTTTCTGTTCGGCAACACACAACTTAACGTTGGGCTTTTCTCGGAAACTATAAAAGTGACCGGGCTCAAATTTTATGTGAACGTGACTCATTGTGTTGTGAATAGCAATTTCTTCCTGTCCATCTGATGCCTCATATAATATTCAGAACTGCGAAAGTGACTCGATCGAGCGTTTGCTCTTCTTGTTTTTCTATAATATTTAAAATGGTAAGTGTAACTGTAAGCAGGTATGGATAAAATGATTTTTGTGTGAAGGCTCCTGGGTATTGTTTTCTCATGTTTGTTTCTTTAAATACTAAATCAAAACTTCTTCATTAAATCTTCCTTTTTAATTAGTGTGATCATTTATGCCGACTAAACTGTTTAAATTGACTTATTTATCAAATATCATACCATGCAACTTAGCAAGATTGTTGAAATAATGGGTGTCTAGTTTTAGAACTTATACAAACAGAAGATGCATTAAATTAATATTCATCCTGTCACTGAGCTGTCAACAGTTTCAGTGCAAATTCTTTAAAGTGTTGGGGGGTGGCATCACGTTATTGTACTCCACAAAATAAGTTCATATTGAACTATTTTGCTTTTAGGATTTCTAGGAACTCGTCGTTTGTGGAAAATGATTGTACTTGTAATAACTGATTTTGGGAATGGCAGGCATTCTTCACATTAGAATAAACCCAGGGTGGTTTAAATAATATTTATCATTTTATGTTGACAAAGTTGAGAGACTGACATGCTTTTAAAAATAAAAGTGTGACCGTATTGATTCCAGCCATCCAGTTTGTGTTGTCGGATGAGTTCAGCCACATGCGACCTGAGCAGCGGCAAGCTCTTCTCCACGAGGGCACAGGGCCCCGAGTCATCACTGCCTTCGTGGAGATCATCTTCGACAACACAGACAACAGAATCCCTGTATGTCTTCTGTTTCAGTGTGTGTGTCTGTCTGTCTGTTCGTGAGTGCATGGGTGATTTTTCTTCCGTGTTATACGGAATTCCGTATTGACTTTGCTGTTGTTGTTGTTGTTGTTGTTGTTGTTGTTGTTGTTGTTGTTGTTGTTGTTGTTGTTGTCAAAGGCATTATTATTAAATTATATGTTGTTGTTGCATCAAAGGCATTTATACGGAATGGATCCGTGGTGGTGCACATTTTCACGTAAACCCCGAACCAAGACCAAGTTCTATGATTACCCCAACAAATCTTTTCACTTCCGGTTATGGCAGCCATCATTGATCAAAGTATTAGTAAACAATTCGTGAACGTGCAACATGCAATTCGTTTTGGAAGAAGCGGAGGCACGAATAATACTTTAATAGACTAACAGTGCAAAAACAAGTGGAGAAAAGAGTGGTTAGATGAAGTGGATAGTCTTAATCGCAAGTATGGCCTAAGGCTTAACTCATTATCTCCCAGGTACGGATATATCCGTACCCACTGATTTGGCTCTATCTGATCAGGTATGGATATATTCACTCAGACTGTTAGCTTCAGTCGCTTCCTGTAACGTCGACCTAACACCTGCATTCCAGCATGTTGATACACAGTTTTAACTTTTTACACAGCCACTACAATTCTGAGTGACCTGCTGCAGCACAGCTGGTCTGGGCTAAAAAAAAAAATGGGTCAACATAGGTGGGGTAGAAAGTGTCATGTTGTTACATCTGATTCAAGCGACCTGTTTACAAATCGAACGGTAAGAAAAGTCTTCATGCACACGCCGTCGATCCAACACACTTCGACAGGCTCATGCAATGCTCAGGCGCGCACACATGGACTCTACCAACTGCTGAACCAGTTCTTGCTTGTCTGCCGAAAATGGATGGACTTACCGAGGCAAAGATCTGTACATGTGCTTTTTGAGTCACTTGAGAAAAAGTGACTCTATGTAATCGGTCAGTGTTAGTCTGTCCGGCCGGCCGTCCAGCCGGCCGTCCTTAGACACCACCTTAACGTTGGACTTTTCTCGGAAACTATCAAAGCGATCGGGCTCATATTTTGTTTAGTCGTGACCTCCAATGACCTCTACACTTTAACGATGGTTTCGTTGACCTTTGACCTTTTTCAAGGTCACAGGTCAGCGTCAAAGGAAAAATTAGACATTTTATATCTTTGACAAAGTTCATCGGATGTGATTGAAACTTTGTAGGATTATTCTTTACATCAAAGTATTTACATCTGTAGCCTTTTACGAACGTTATCAGAAAAACAAGGGAGATAACTAGCCTTTTCTGTTCGGCAACACACAACTTAACGTTGGGCTTTTCTCGGAAACTATAAAAGTGACCGGGCTCAAATTTTATGTGAACGTGACTCATTGTGTTGTGAATAGCAATTTCTTCCTGTCCATCTGATGCCTCATATAATATTCAGAACTGCGAAAGTGACTCGATCGAGCGTTTGCTCTTCTTGTTTAGCAGAGCATTGCCTTCCCTTTTCTCTGGCTCCAGCGCTCATTAAGTATGCCAAAACACTAGCAGAAGACTCAAGACTCTCCATGAACCAAAGTACTGCAACTTGCACTCTTACCCATGGCGTGGCCAAAGGGTTTAGGGACAAACTGCTTTTAAGTGGCAAACCACATTCTTTTCATTGAACATTGATGAGGCAACCAACAAAAATTCGAACAACAAAGTTGTGAATGTCATCAAGCAGGTTGAGAATAGGTACTGGTTAGGTTAAAATAAAAGTTCAGTATTGGAAAAAATATTGAAAATCACCCATGTGAGTGTGCCTGTCTGTCTGTATGTGAGCTTGTCTGTCTGACTGTGTGTGCTACTGTGGTAACATTTGAGTATCTTCCATTACTTGCACCAACTGTGGATATCAGCATTATTTAAGTGTGAGTTTAGAGGGAGCGGTTAGCGACCATAAACTCTATTTAAACGAGACAGATATGCAGGAAAAAGGGGGGGGGGGGGGGGGTAGAGGTAATGCAGGGGGAAGTGATAGCAAAGTCCCGTGGGAACGAATGCGGGGAATGGAAGAGGGTTGGAGGGCAGGGGGGAGGTGATGAGTGAAGGAGAGCATCTGGAATGAATCAATGGTAACAGATAAGGGGGAGTCCGAGAGGGAGGGAGTACCGAAGTCATTAGTAGCAGCGCGGTGGCCAGCAAGCAAGTTCAGCGACTTTTTCAGTCCTGCAAAATATGGAGTTCAATTTTACTTCTTGGGCAAAAAATCTGCCCCAACCTGTAATTGAGGTTCTGGAAAAGAGGAGTTCACAAGCCTCAGTGCCTTGAAATATGCAGGAGAAAAGGACCTGGAAAGCCTTAAGTTAGCTGCGTGCATTGTGTACCCCCTTTTGAGATGATTGCATATCATCTTTTGAATCAATTTCTTGCATAGTATAATCAAAATGAGGGCTATATATGTGTTAATTAGTAATTGATGTTGTTGAATTCATTGTCTTTTTTCTATTTTTTTTGTATGAATAGATATATATATGTATGTTAACATTTGTTTCTTTTTTGTGTGTATGTGTGGATTTATCTCTGAACAATGTTATCTTTCATGGTCATTGTCAGATGGTATTTTTCTCTGAAGTAAACTGCCCTCGTTACTTGGCCCAAACCAATGAACCTCTTGGCTATACGTATGTTGGTACGGAAGCGTGAGTGTAAATTTGTGCGCGCGCGCGTGTGTGTGTATGTCAGTGTATGTGTCTGCGCGTGTGACGATGTGTGTGTGTGTGTTTGTCAGTGACAGTTGCCTAGTGTTCGACAATTGCAGCTGGGGAGGGGGAGGGGGAGCATTAGTGAGTAGTTTAAATAATAATCAAAGCCTGGCTGTTGATGTTGTTATGAGTAATCTTGAGCTTATTGTTTGATCAAATTTGATGCTTTAATTAAACAGACTGTACCTAACTCTATTCTTGCTTTATACAACAGATCGAGAAAGACGAGGTTGTGTTACGCCGTGTGATTGGCTCCAAGAAGGACCAGTACTTCCTGGACAAGAAGATGGTCACGTGAGTACTAGCGTAACATTGTGTGAACATTTTCCATGAAGTTGTCTACAAGTCAAAGATGCTATTTGATCATAACAGTAGTTATGTTTGCATTTTACTGCACAGCTTGCTAGTTATAGTGTTGTTATCAGGTATTATTCATGCATAATTTGTGTGTGTGTGTCTTCTTCATTCACCAGTGTCTTATTTGTGAAAATGTTCATGTTTTGGCAGGGGACAAGAACATTGAACTTGTGAAAGAATGTTTATTTTCCTGTTCTCGGCTACTCAGTTATATTTGTAAGTAATGTTCATTACTGTTGCTTTTACAATTGTAAAGGCTGCTTGCTCATGTGATTGATAGTGAATGTCTAAGAAAGAAGAATTAAATTACATATTCTTACCCAACTCACATAGATAGCAATAACTTCGTTTGGTTGCTAAGACATTGAAGCACTCTTACATGGTAACATGGGGAGATAACTCTAAAACAAAAACCACATGCCATATAAATCATGATCCGTAGTGGTTATCTCCCCTACCGGTGTACCGCGCATGCGCAGGATGTATACCAGTGACACTCATTCCTTTTCCTTCAACCCACGTTGCATGGCGTGTTTTGAGGTGCTCAGGCTTTTTCTTAAGCCATAGGCCTATCTCTCAGGGAAGGCCATCGAATCTTGGTAACATATCAACGACCTTCTTTACTTCTTCAGGAATTGGTGAGAGCGTTTCTTTTTTGTATAACGAGAAGATTTCTTAGCGTTTTTGAAGGTTTTGCCACTTGTCTTTTGAACATTTGTCCACCATTTTTGACTTTCAAAATGGCCGACATCCTAGACATAAAGAGAAACTAAGAGCTCTGCCAAGCAGACTCGCTCACCTGGTTCTCAATTGGGCAAAACGGTTAAAGCTGGCGCTAAACCACGAACTTCTTCTACTACTCATAGCTCTCAAAGTTATAAATTTCCTTAGCGAGAGGCCATCTTTAGCTCGGGACTTTACCCTGATACGCAGCATTCTATTCTATTGTTGATAGATAACGCATCTCCCTCAGCTGACTTTTCGGCTTTGGTTAATAACCTCAGGTGTTACAACCATAATGAAGTTAAGCAAGAGGATCTTCTTGCCTTTTTTGTCATCGTTTATTCTGAGGTTCAGGGAATGTTAACTGCTGATTGTAAACAAATAGCAAGTTAGGCTTCTCTTCTGCTCCCTTCAGGAGTAGGTAACGCACTGTCGTTCGCAGGTTCGTTCCGAATCTTCTGCAACCATTACGTCTACCAACGTTGTTGCAGAGGCGACAGATGTGTTTAGTTCGGCGTCAGGTTTACCTGTCAACGAATTTTTGTCTGCCTGTCAGACATCAGCACTGCCCAGTCCTCCCGGCGCTTTAGCGTCGCGGGTGGTGTTTTTGCGCTCTCGCACGGGTTCGTTCAGAGCCTTCTGCAACCATTACGTCTGCCAATGTTGTTGCAGATCCAACAGTGGTGTTGGACTTTTCGTCAGTTGTTCCTTTCGACAAATTTTTGTCTGGTTCTCAGACATCAGCACCTCCAGGTCCTCTCAGCGCTTACGCGTCGGCAGGAGGTGTTCTTGGCGAAGTACGCAAACCTGCGGCAATGGTTTCCGCTCTAGCGGAAGTGCATACCAGCTATACGGTTCATTCCTCACGTCAGCCTTATTCCCTTCCGGGGTACGGGTTGGGGTGTGAAGAGCATGTGTCCGCTACTTCCGGTAGTAGGACAACAGGATCTTCCGGTCGCCATTCTATGACTCCGGTTGGTGCTGATGCTTACCAATCCACTGCTGGTTCCGCTTCTGCGGCTCCGGCTTCCGGTGGCAGGATGGTATTGCCTTCCGCCGATAACACTTCTGTGTTGGTAGTTGGCATCCATCAGCCTTCGGTTTCCGGTTCCGGGGCTGTTACACAGGCTGCATCCACTTCCTCTTTCAGTCTTTTAGCTGACATGAGGCAGGTGGATGGGGGGATCCGTTCATGGAGTTCCGGCTTCCGGGAATTTTTCTTTTTCCCAACCTTTTCCGGTTTCGGCAGATGTTGCCTTGGCGGGATTGGTTTCCGGTTCTCATTCTTTCGACGATCGTTAGGATACTACTGAACAGGATGATGAGGATATGGAAGATGAAGCTTTTGAGGCGGATGGGAATTCCCCTTTTCGACTTCCGGCTAAGCTGCCATCTTTGTTTGCACTAGCAGCAGAGGTTACTACGCACTATTTCCCTGAAGGGGTAGCGGTAGCATCGTCATCTGCCGTTCCTCCACCATCAGCTTTGGCTGATTTTGCTCCTTCGCAGGAACAATCTGCGAACTTTAAGTTTTTAGAGTCTCCTTCGGTGGCTTTTCAACTTGCAAAAGTTTTCTCAAACAATGTTTCTCCCCCACCTCTGCCTTTGCTGGCAGCACATGGGGAAGCTCCTGCTTCGGCTTTGCCGTGGCTTGCGTCACTTGGACTAGTAGCTCATTTCTTAGTGAGCACTAACCGGAAGCTTCGGCTTACTGCCAATTCTAAGAGCTTGATCACTTCCTTTGCCTTGCCTATGGTACCACTTCCGGTTACACCGGACTTGGCAAGCATTCGGCAATATGGTTATAGCAAGGAGAAACTTTCCGTTTGTTAGGAAAAGAATCTCATTGCTGTGGAAGAATGCAGCCGCTCTTCTTTGGAGTTATCGTCTTTGACTGAGAAGCTGATTCGCTCTCTCTCTCTCGTGCGGTTACGTCCTGATTGGGTTCTGGCTCCACCTTCAGCTTTGCTGATTTGAGCCTTCTCGGGAAAATCTTCGAACTTTAAGTTCTTAGATCCTCCCTCGGTGGCATTTGAACTTGTGGAAGTTTTCTCAAATGATTCTCCTCTGCCACCACTTCCTTTGTGGGCAGCGCTCGGCGAAGCACCTGCTGCGGTGTTGCCTTAACTTGCGTCACCCGCGCAAGTAGCGCATCACCCGCTGAGCGCTATCCGTAGGCCTCGGTTACACCAAGCCTAAGAACTTAGGTTATTCTTTTGTTCTAACTACGGAACCGCTCCCGGTTACACCGGACTTGACGAACATCCATCGGGATGTTTATAGCAAGGAGAAACTGTCTGTTTGCAAGAACAAGGATCTCCTGGCTGTGGAAGATTGTGGCCGCACTTCTTTATAATTATTGTCTTTGACCAAGACTTTGATTCGTTCTCTCCCTTGTGCGGTTACGTCCTCACTGGATACCTTTGTGTTCTGTCGGGACGCATATACAAAGGATGTAGCTTTGCTGTTCGCCTGGGAGAAGGCCTCGGCCGACAGTATGGTTCTGTTGGCGAGACTTTAATCTCTTCCTTGTTCGAAGGTTCTCTTTTTGTTTTCGCCTCTATGCAAACATGGACTCTTCTCTAACAAAGAGAAGCTCACAGCAAAGGAAAGCGCACGGCAGGCCTCGGCTTTGTCTTGTTATCAAAAGGAAAGCACTAGGCTAGCCGGTCTCAGCTTTGGCTTTTTATCTCCATGCTCTCTCCTTGGGCGCTGTGCCAAATACCCACCCCTCTCCCCCCTCGGGGCAGGTTAGCGGTGGGGGTCGGTGTGCAGACAAAAGCACGCTTTCACTCACACTCTTGGCAGTTATATCAACTGGAGTTTTTGTGCTCTGCATCACCCTTCTTCCCGCCTTTGTGTTTTACCACTACACAGCGGCTGGTGGGGATTAGGACTCTCATTTTATTTTGGGAGGCACTGGGGCCTTCCTATTGGGTCACTTCCATAGATCGAACGAATGTTTACTTCCACATTTTGATACACAAAACAGATCGGAAGTGGCAACATTTTATTTAACTCAGAGCTTCAGTCAGTGGCGTTTTATCTCAACAAGCAGGGGGGCCTCTCGCTCCCTATCGCTGCCACATCGAGCATGCGAGATTCTGATGTGGTGTTACCACCACGAGATCTTATTAGCAGCGAAGTACCTTCCTGGGATCTTCTATGAATTGGCCGACTCTCTAAGTCGGTCGGCCAAGAATGTCCACACAGAATGGACTCTATCTCACCACGCGCTTCTACGCCTTCAGGCGAATTTGGAGAAGCCGCTGATAGAATTATTTGCCACTCGGTACTATCGCCTTCTGCCGATGTTCGTCTCCCCGTTCCCGGACCCCGAAGCATGGAAGATCAATACTCTCGATTTTACTTTGAGCGGCCTGCCGGTCGCACTGTATGGGCCCATTCAATCTTGGTTTCCAGGCCTTCTAAGGCTGGCAAGAGGGCACCGGTTTTTTGACTCACATGCGAAGCAAAAGTGAGTCTATGTACTCACCCGAGTCGTCCGTCCGTCCGTCCGTCCGGAAAACTTTAACGTTGGATATTTCTTGGACACTATTCAGTCTATCAGTACCAAATTTGGCAAGATGGTGTATGATGACAAGGCCCCAAAAAACATACATAGCATCTTGACCTTGCTTCAAGGTCAAGGTCGCAGGGGCCATAAATGTTGCCTAAAAAACAGCTATTTTTCACATTTTTCACATTTTCTCTGAAGTTTTTGAGATTGAATACCTCACCTATATATGATATATAGGGCAAAGTAAGCCCCATCTTTTGATACCAGTTTGGTTTACCTTGCTTCAAGGTCAAGGTCACAGGAGCTCTTCAAAGTTGGATTGTATACATATTTTGAAGTGACCTTGACCCTGAACTATGGAAGATAACTGTTTCAAACTTAAAAATTATGTGGGGCACATGTTATGCTTTCATCATGAGACACATTTGGTCACATATGATCAAGGTCAAGGTCACTTTGACCCTTATGAAATGTGACCAAAATAAGGTAGTGAACCACTAAAAGTGACCATATCTCATGGTAGAAAGAGCCAATAAGCACCATTGTACTTCCTATGTCTTGAATTAACAGCTTTGTGTTGCATGACCTTGGATGACCTTGACCTTGGGTCAAGGTCACATGTATTTTGGTAGGAAAAATGTGTAAAGCATGTGAGTCGTATGGGCTTTGCCCTTCTTGTTTTACACTCAAGCCACACGGGTGGCTACTGTATGGGAATCATTGAGACGCTCAGGGGCTTCTGCCTCAACTCTGGATTTGGTTCAGAGATTCCATGGGGGTTCAACGTCTTCGTTTTACGTGTCACATTGACTGGCTTGAACCAAATGGCGTAATGTTAACGGAAAGAACTTCACTTCTCTCCGTTCATTGCAGGTGGCGAACCACCTATCCTGGCTTTCTGAATTTTCTCCCACGTCTTTGAAGTAAGACGATACGCGATATCAGTTACACTGAAACAGCTAGGTCGCAATATTTCATTTGGGGGCATTATCGCCAGCGTGATTAAGGGAGCCTCTCTTCGGTTGGCTGAAAACAAATCTCCAGTCGGAGACTGGCTTGGGATTTGCTCCTAGTTTTGGAGCATTTGAGATCGGATTCTTTGATCCGTTATAAAAATTAGCCTTGCTAATCTAACACGGCAAGCGGTCATGCTTACTCTACTAGCTTCTGAGAGAAGTGGGAGTAAGTGCATTTTCTGTCTGGTTTTGCTATAGACATCTCTTTGGAGAAAGACTGATCTATGGCTCTTAGGTTTCGTTAAAAATTTCTGGCAAGTAAGCAGAATCCTGAGAAACCAGCTCCGATAATGCAATTCAAACCACTTAGCAATATTTTGGCTCCACTGGAGCCATATTTAACCAATTGAATATTTCGAGTTTTGAAAACTTTTCTGACTCGCACTGATCCGTTTAGAAATTAGATCCAAGGACGTAGTCATGAGTTTCTATCTGCGGGATATTTTAAGTACCCGCTATTATAGTACACATGGTCTGCCAGCTGTAGTCGCTGCAGGACAAGTACTTACAAGATATTGACTGTGAATATTTTCCCACCACCTAAATTAGCAATCTATTTATGTGAGTTGGGTAAGAATATGTAATTTAATGTAAAGTTTCAAAATAAACTTTGATTTAATTAATATACTTACCAACTCACATATTGAATTCCCTCCCAGCCTGCCCCGCAAATTGTATAAAGGGGTATAACAAATATGTTTCAGGACGGAATGAGTGTCACTGGTATACATCCTGCGCATGCGCGGTACACCGGTAGGGGAGGTAACCACTATGGACCATGCCTTATATGGCATGTGGTTTTTGTTTTAGAGTTATCTCCCCATGTTACCATGTAAGAGTGCGTCAATGTCTTAGCAACCAAACGAAGTTATTGCTATCTATGTGAGTTGGTAAGTATATTAATTAAATCAAAGTTTATTTTTGAAACTTTATATATAATGTTGTCATTCTCTCTGGTGAACAGGAAAACTGACGTCATGAACCTACTTGAGAGTGCCGGTTTCTCAAGAAGCAATCCCTATTACATTGTGAAGCAGGGAAAGGTGAGACTGACTTCACTGTAAATTGTAATGTTATTTCCTAGATGATATGTTGTTATTGCTAAGTGTACCAGTGCTTACCACACTTTTGGCCACTTGGTACAGAGAAGGTTACTCATCCAAATGGGAAGGTTTCGTGTACATCTGTTTTCAATCACCATATGGGCAGTCTTACTACATCTTCGAAGGATGCTGGATGATATAAAAACTTATATTGTTGATTTTTGAAGCTATGCGTGTGTGCTTGGCATAGAGAGAGATAAGAAAATGTGTTTTCATACAAGGATTTGCACACAAAAAAGTGCATTGCTGTCTTGTTGCTAATCCAAGTTTGACTGCAGCTAGTAAATGAGAACATGATTGACTGATTTCAGATCAACCAAATGGCAACAGCACCAGACTCTCAGCGCCTCAAGCTCCTGCGAGAAGTGGCTGGCACCAAAGTGTATGATGAACGCAGAGAAGAGAGCAAAGGAATCTTGAGGGAGACAGGTGATTACATCAGTGTCTTGTTGCAGTTCTGTTGCTTGTTTAAAACAGTTAATATGTGTGCACACACAGAAGCTTTCATTTTACAGTCTAGCGACATCCTGCTTGCTGCCGCGCGAGCCGAGAAAATGTTCCCTCTTTATCTTTACTGCGCTGGCTGCAAAACTCCTCCGCGCGGAGGAGTTTTCAGACACAGGGTGTTTCAGTGCTTATTGTCTCTCACAACTTATGACAAGCGCATTGCTTGTTTCACATTTATTTCATGGGGTTTGGCATGTGTGCTAGCACACAGGTTTCATTTTTGTGCTTATCAACTCATACAGTATACAAGTACAAAGGTTCGCACACACACACGCGCACACACATACATATACAAACACACACTCACTCACACACTGTTACGCACATTCTTGTGTGCAAAGTATGAACGTGGGCCCAAGATGATAATTCTGATGAATTTCCCTTTTTTACATAAAATATTGTTTTGTCTCTGCAGAGGGCAAAAGGGAAAAGATCAACGACCTTTTGAAGTACATTGAGGAGCGCCTGAACACGCTGGAGTCCGAGAAAGAGGAGCTGAAGGAGTATCAGAAGTGGGATAAGATGCGCAGGTAGAAATCATGACTTCATCGCTTTTTGTGCCAAGACAAACCGTTGTCGTCCTGGAATTTTGTCGTAACTGGGTTCTTGGCGATTTGGATGTTTTTGTGCTTTAGACTTAATAAATCATTCTCCATGAAAAATATTCTCTAAAATACGATGGACAATACATGATTTAACATTCTATCCATACCAGGTACAAATACAATCACTTTTTTTTTTCTAATAAAGATAATCAGTTTTGGCCGTCTACTGTGAAAAGCTGTCGAAAATGAGTTCTATGACGACATCGAAACAGTGTTTCTTGTGAATTTTATCAAATGGTTCATCCTATCACAACTCTTGCCATAAGTGGGATGATTTGCGCAGGTAGAAATAATATGACTCGCTTGCGTTTTGGGACGGAGTTAGATCAAGTTATGAAACCTTTTAGTACTCTGCTTTAGTCCTCGCTCCAGGCCATGCGTGATCTTTTGAGCTCCCATTGTCTGTTACTCATGTTGTCAGCAGTGTGTTTAGAACGGTGTTGTAAGGAAGTATGTTGCACATCTACAGATATTTATTTTTTACATCCACTTGGTGAGCAACACAATTTAATTGTTATGGTAGCCATCCATGCCTCATAGTTTTGTCAGCTTATGAGAAAGAACATGGAGTATCTATCTCTTTTGCAATAAAAGCATTAACTTGATAATTTTTGGTTGAAGTAAATTTACCAAATGCATTTTTATTCAGCTCACAACTTGTTTGTTTTGAACTTTTTTAATGTGTGTATGAGTGTGTTTGTACAACAAACAAAAATGTTTATAAATGCAACTGTCTTTTTCAGATCGCTAGAATACACAATCCATGACCATGAACTGAAGGACACTCGGAGAAAACTGGATGAGGTCAGTTTTATGTGTATCCTGTTTTGTCTCTGTGTAACATTAGCACTCTGAACAAGTCGCAATAGAAGCTGAATCTTATATGAGATTGCTTATCTTGCTTTGTTATGAAACCAGCTTTGTGAAGGGTTCTGTTTACTTTTGTGATTGTACTGGGTTACACAGAAATTAAAATGGTAATTGTTTTATCCCAGGGCATTGGACTGTCAGATAATAGGCAAGTTTCAGAGTTAGACTGAATTCAGATTTCAGATGATGAAAATATTGTGCCAAAATCCCCCCGAAATTGAGGTATTGCTGCCTCAATGGCGGGGTTCACATGGTCATACATATAAAACCCCACTCGTCCTAAAAAACAAAAACGGGTGTACATGGGTTCTTCAGTCCATGAACGCAGAAGAAAAAGGGCCTAAAAACTGAGAGAAAAAACCTTACATCTTTTGGTTTTGCTTTCAGCTACAAGAGAAGCGTGACAACAGTGGAGAACAATCCAAACAGATGAGAGATCAACAGCAGATTGCTAATGACAAAGTCAAGGTAAGCTATTGTGATGCTGTGTGCAGGTCTGTCACCTTCTTCATGTTCGCCTGTCATATATATTTAGAGATCAGCTCTCAAGATTAGGTTGGTATTGGAAGTCTTCTGTGATCTTTTCACAGACCTATGTACTTTGTCCTCAAGTGTGGTGGGGCTTGGTCTGTCTTCATTGACTGAGATGAGCGAGTCATTAAAGATGTTATTGAAAGGATGTTTATGTGTAAGAAGGTAGATGGACTAGCTTTTTCAGTGTCTTCACTGATAAAAAAAAAAAGTATTTGCATTACTTTTCAATCAACGAGTTTTTGTGTGTGAGGTTGTGTGGTTTAGTTATTATGCTTGTATAAAAGAACCTATGGAACACCTGTTTGTAGTCAAAGAAATACTTTTCATGTATGCAGGTAGAAAAAAAACCAAAATTCTACAGCAAATCGGTGCTTATCGTTTTATTGCCCTGTTTTCAGGTGCTGTCACTTTTATTTTAGTAATGAATCGGTGCTTGATATTTTTACTGTCTTGTTAAAAGGCGCTGAACAAGGAACTAAAGGAACTGAAACAACGCATCCAGGCTTTGCTGGAGGAAAGAGACTCGCTAGGGTCAGAGAACCACGACCTAACTAAGAAGAAAGCCAAGCTGGAACTCAGCATTAAAGACGTGGAGGATGAGATGGAAGGAAACCAGAACATGAAGGTAAAGAGGTTCTCTTCCTATCTTCCTATTGAGCCCCCCCCCCCCCCCCCCCCCCCCCCCCTGTGAGGTTTGTCATTAGGCGGTCAAATGTTCACTGTTCTTTTGGTATCACTTCCAAGGGGCTAATTCTGGATGTAGCTGGTAAAGAAAGTAATATTGTGCCAATTAGTCTGTTGGTGTTCAAAGCTTTCCCCATTTCTAAACTAATTCTAGAGTGTGCGAGTGAGTTACATCTCACACTGAATGTAATTTCTCTGTTATTTCAGGAGTTGATATTTTGGTCTGTGTGCGATCTTTCACGCAGAAGAGTTTTCGAACATTTGATTATAACCTTTTTATGTTCAGTAGTTTGGTAGTTAGTAAGCTCACCAGAGACCCTTCACAAATGTTACTCTCCACTGCTATGCATCTTTTGTAAATAATTGTTTTTTTTTAAAGAGATCTCTGCTACATTTGTGATAAATACCAGAAAGTATGTTGATAAATTGTCATCAGTCACTGTCATTTTTATCTCCCACAATTCCGAGAGGAATGGGTCACGTGAGATAGAACACGGGAATACGTCACTGAACGAATGGTTTTCGTCCTGTAAAGACCTGTTGGTGCACTGTCTATCTTTTGCTTTGCTTTCATTTTTCTCTAACTTAGGTTCCATGCTTTGTCAGCTTTGTTCTGTTAGAGGCACATACATCACATTTTACTGAATGCTTTTGATATGCAGTGGGTAAGTTGTCAAAATAGGAATTCATTGTCTTCTCAATGTTACAGAAAAAGGCTGAGACAGAACTGCAGAAAGTAAACGACAGAATAGCACAGACTCAGGAACAGCTGGAGGCTGTCACCGAGAACTATGAACAAAGAAAAGAACAGGAGGAGGGACTCTCTGCAGCGTAAGTAATATGCTTTTGTCTGCCCAAAATATAACTTTTAGTTATGCAGGGATGTCGTTAGGCGTCGGACATCGGACAAATAACGATGAAAATCCCCAAATGTCCGATTCACATTGCCGCATGTCGGTCTGATGTCCTATCGTTTTAGCCTGAGCGTGGTTATTGTCCGATATGTACTCCATTCCTTCGGACAGCGCGATATTCGTTAATTACAAACATAAACGAGAACTTACCCAGTAAGTCGAAGTTTGTGTAGAATTCCATGAGTGTAGTTTATAGAAACGGAGGGATATATGAGATGCGCATGCCGGAAGTCGCCATACTTTAACGCTCAGATCAATTAAGGAACGACCCTTGATTGATCTAATACATTTTGTGTAACCAAAACAATTAAATGTTTTTTCTTGAAAAGTAATTGTCTCCCTTAGCAGATCTATACTGCTGACACTATTTTGCATTATCTGCAAACCAGTTAATTGGGAAGGGCATAATAGCTGTACGGGAGGGCATATATCCCTCCGTTTCTATAAACTACACTCATGGAATTCTACACAAACTTCGACTTACTGGGTAAGTTCTCGTTTATGTTTGTAATTCCATATCATGTAGCTTACCGAAACTACAGGATATACGAGATTTCAAAGTTGGTTTCACAAAATAGCATTGATTGTTCACACATACAATTGTTAACACATCATATGAGTTGTCGCCCTGCGTGAGTTAATGTTTATTTTCTTTAAACATGTTCTTCAAGAGCTCACCGGCAACATAACAAATATGTCTGATTCAGACAAAATAATTTTTTCAAACAAATGTGACAGAACATTTAGTTTTTCAAGATATCACTTGATTAAATCACTAGAATACTTGGAAACAATTCAACCAAATAAAAAGTTTTGAAAAACATCTTGTTTTCCTTCTCTCAATGACTTACTAGATCTAGTCACAACCAAACATGATTAATATTGGCAACTGGTATATCCATACCATTACCAAACATGATCTATGCATAGCATTTCACTTGCATTTCAAACCACAAACATCCAAAGGTTATCTACCATCGTTTGGATTTCAGCTTCACTGAGTTAACACAACCAATGAGTTCAGTTTTTCTTGTAAGCGAAATAATTCAAAAGAGAATTCTTTTCTCCTCGCCTAGTTTGCTGCTCATTTTCTACAGGTCGCTTATAAAATTTGAAGAAAGTTTTCGCATTTGACCATCCAGCCGACTTTAAAATGTCATCAATAGAAAAACCACTATTCAACATAGCAGATGCTGACGCTCCCCTGAAACTGTGTGACGTGAATTTACAAATATCAGCGTCAGCGAGGACATCTTTCAACCACCTTGAAACAGTGTCTTTACTTGCAGGCCCAAACGGCCGTACGTAACAAAGCAACAGTTGGTCATTGTTTTTCCTCAACTCTGTTGTACGCTTGATATATTCAAGTAAACAGTTTACAACACACAATTTTAGATCTGTGTATTTGTGTAATTCGAGGGCTTGTTGGTGATGTCCAGGTCTTGTATGCTTTAACTTGTCAACCACCTGAATAGTGCATCCTGTCTCATGAAACTGAAGACAGCTAAGCTTAACAAAATGAATGGTTTGGACCCTCTGCGCAGTTGTTATCAAAAGCAGAGCACAAAGTTTCTTTGTCAACTCTTTCAAAGACAATTTTGAATTGTGTTCTTTCCTTTTGAAATGTTCTAATAACACTGACACATCCCATGTTGCCTTGTATCTTGGTAAAGGTGTTCTCATTTCAAATACACCCTTCATGAACCTTGTCACCTTTGGGTGCGTACCTATCGACCTTTCTTGGTCATAATGCATGACAGTAGAAATTGCACTACGTGCAGTATTGATGGCACTGTAGCCAAGCCCCTCTTCAAAAAGTTCAGTGAGGAAAGTCAGTACCAATCCTACAGTTGGATGAAAGGGATTACTGTTTCTTGTAGAACAAAACAATTGCCAGCGCGCAAGATATGATGCATATTGTCTTTTCGTTGACTCTCTCCACGATGCACACACAATGTCACATGTTCTGCCATGAAATCCTTGTGCTTGGACGGCTTGCCTGATAATTGAACTGCGAGTAGTTGCAGTTTGTGATGAAGAGGATGGGCTGCCTCTGAGTGCGGCAGTTGCAGAGTTGTCTTTCCCTGAGGTAAGCGAACAGGCTGCTGTATCAGAAGATTCAGCATTTGGGGAAACCACACTGCTGTTGGCCAGTGGGGAATGATGAACATACCCTCGGCTTGGTCTGCTTCCAGTTTGCAGAGAGTTTTCTGGATCAAACTGAAAGGGGGAAATGCATAAACATTATCCCACACGCTCCAGTTTACAGTAAAAGCATCCACAGCAATGGAGTCTGGATCTGGGCCCCAAGAAATAAATGGTTTGATTTGGCAATTTAGCCTAGATGCAAACAAATCAATATGAGGCTGTGAAAACTTCAAAAACAGCTTTTCAAAGATTTTTGGGTTTAACATCCATTCTGTTCTGTCATTGAATTGTCTTGATTTTCTATCAGCCTCAATGTTCAGTTTTCCAGGAATATAGGTTATTGTCAACTCTATATCTCTGTTTCTGCACCAGATCCAAATCTGCTTTGCTATTTCATTACACTCTCTTGAGCGAGAACCACCCATATTCTTGACATAGGTTACAGCACACACATTGTCACACATGAGTTTTATATGTCTACCAGTGACGTCTTTTTCAAAGCACCGCAGTCCATATTTAATGGCTAACAGTTCAAGTGCATTTATGTGCATGTCTTTTTCTTGCTCATTCCACCTTCCCCCAGTTGATTTTGTATCACAAACTGCTCCCCATCCACCAGATGTAGAAGCGTCAGTTTTCATTTCCAGGGAAGGCGGTTTCACTTTGAGTGGGTAATAGCTTGTGGTCACATTGGCAATCCACCATTCAAGATCTCTCTTTGCTTTCTTTGTCATACTCATAATGGCATCAAAATTGCCAGCATTCACTTTCAAAGCTTTGGTCTTCAACCTCTCAAGCTGTCTATAGTGGAGTGGTCCCCATTTTACCCCTGGAAAAGCTGCCACAAGCTTTCCAATCACCTGTGCCAGTTCTCGTACAGAAAAAACTTTCTTCTGCATTAAACCAAGACAAGCTGATTTGATCTTGTTTATCTTATCCTCTGACAATGTAACAGTCATTTTCTTTGAGTCGAGGATGAAACCAAGATACTTCAGTTTTTGAGTTGGAACAAGGACTGATTTTCCATCATGAATTGTAAACCCCAGCTTCTGAAAAAGGTTGACAGTTGACAGAATGTTCTTTTTGCACTCTTCAATTGACTGGCCTTGCAGGTAACAATCATCAATAAAGGAGGCAGAGAGAAAACCTTGTGCTCTCAAAAAAGCATACACAGGCTTCAGAAGTTTAGTGAAGTATCTTGGACAGTTCGCCAATCCATTCGGAAAACATGTGTAAACATACAACTGACCTCTCCACTGAAACTTCAGAAATTTTTTGAAATCTGAATGAACTGGTACTGAGTAATAGGCGTGACGAAGATCAACAGATGCCATATAACATCCTTCTTTCATCATACTTGTAGCAGAAGACAAATTTTCCATTTTAAAATGTTCATACTCCACAGACTCGTTGAATTCTTTTAGATTCAATATCATTCTGTATGAACCGTCAGGTTTTTGGACCAAGAAAATAGGAGAGATAATCTCTCCTTCTTCATGTTCTGACTTAACAATCACTTTCATGACAGAAAGTTTCCGTATTTCTTGATCAACTTTATTCCACAAGTTTCCCTGTACCTGATTTTTAGGTATCACAGAACTAGGTAATGTGGCCGAGTTAGAAATAGGAATTTTTACTCCTTGTATCATTTGAATAATAAAGGGGTCAGAGGTCAGTTGTTGCCATTCTTTCACAAAATATTTCAGTCTGCCTGCTTCGAAACACGGTGCACAATTATTGTGTTTTTCACCCACCTCTGGTGTTATGCTTGGAAAGCCTGTGTTGTGGTCCTCTGTGGCCACCTGGTCCGGTATCTCTGACCTCGGCCACGTCCCGCTCTCGGTGTCCATTGGCGCTGGCCCTGCGTCCCACGACGCCTGTCCACCCATCCCCCGTTTTTTGGGGAATCAAACTTGGGGAAAAACTTTCTACCTTTCGTAGACAGTGCAAAATTAGCTCCCAGTTTAGCAGTCGAGTCGATTGCCGTGAGGACAGATTTGAGATCATCACCAAACAGGTGTTCTGTAATGGGAATGTCGTCTGACGTCAATTTGCGATACTTTTTGTTTACCGTCGGCGAGTTCAAAATCTTTGATCTGCGTTCCATTGACATTTCATGGACAGTTTTGAGGTTTAGACTTACTGCATCTGAGATATCTCTCACGAGATCTTTCATGTGTTGCATTTCGCTTTTTACACACTTATCTGCTGTGTTAGCCAGTGCATAAGTTGCTTTCAGCAGACACTTTTGCGTACGCTGAAGTTTTAGATCTGCAGATTTTGTGCTGTGATCTAACACGCTCCAGATTTCTGGATTGACCCTAGGAACTATGAGAGTCTCACAATTTTGTGGTCTTTTGTGTTTATCAAACTTCGTGTTCATTCTTTCATCGTCCATTTTTCCTTTTCCCATTGTTCCAAGCACTTTCGCTAGTTTTTCTAAGATGGGAGGCCCAACATCAGTGTCAGGTTCAAACTCTTGTTCAATATCGTCAAGCACGGTTGTGTCAACCTGCTTCGTTGTGTGAGACTGAGAGGAGATTAACATTTCTAAATCATCTTCCACAAGACTAGACGTCTCGTCTTTGGAAAAAGAACGCTGATCGGTTCTTTTAGTTTTGGCTGTTTTTTGCCCGCGTGCGAGAGTCGCGCAATCTGAACTCTCAGAGTCAGAGTCCGATGCGGAGCTGAGTCTTTTTCTTTTCTTGTCCTGTTTATCAAGTCTTTTTAGAATTCTAGCATTCTGATCTTTCATGAAATTCCAATCATCGATTGGTATTGTGACAGCCTCGAATTTCGATTTAGAGCATTCCCCTGTCTCCTCGCGTAGTAATATTTCTTCATCAGCGGAGTCCGCCATGCTATCTGCACGACACCAAGTCGGTCGTGTCACGGTTTTCGCTGAGAAAACAATATGCAACGCAAAAAATATTACGATGCACCGTCTTTACAGGGTCTGTAATTCAACGATTGAATTTGACAAAGTCAAATCGTTAAAAGAAAAGCGCGGATTTGACGGATAACGAGACTTACTTGTGAGCATTCAAAAAACGCGTCTTGACGGCCCGACCGAAACATACGTGATATGGCGACTTCCGGCATGCGCATCTCGTATATCCTGTAGTTTCGGTAAGCTACATGATATGGAATTTTCATTTCAAGATACAAAACTTCTAAAAGACCGAACGCTCTCGTGTTCAGCTGACACTGAAGTTGTCAGTGCCGCGTGCGGATCTTTTCTTTTGTCGGGAATTCCCGAACCGTTTGCGGTATGCGCCATTTGGGTATAACCGTCTCGGTGCAGCGCACTGATCTAAAAAATAGTGGATTCTTTTTAGATCAGTGCATGCTACAGGAGTACGGGAGACAACTCCAACTGACTAAATTTGTAGTCTGCTTTTGTTTTCGATACGAGACGAAGCACTGAATTATGCCGCTGAAAAAAACTAAAGCCTGCAAAAGATCAGCATTAGATCAAACCGATCATTTTGTTTTTCAACTTTTATCCAAATCATGTTGTATTTAATCAAAGTAAGAGCTCTGAAGTTGTTCATGTTGGTTTCTTTTTTGTGGTTTCTTTGAAACTAAACAAATACAACATTATACGCACACTGTGTTGATGTATTTACTATATTATGTGTGTGTTCTACAGCGCGCGCGCGTGGGTGTGTGTGTGTGTGCGTGTGTGTGGGTGCATGACTTTGGAACAATTCCATGGAGTGTGTTATAAGCTGTTTGGCGCAAATTCATAATGTCCTATTACACTTTCTGAAAGCGGTCAAATGTCCTATTGATGCTGAAGAACTCAGGACATTTGTCCTATAGGTATGAATTTGTAGCAACATCCCTGGTTATGTTTAGACTCACTGTGTTGTTATTTACCCACATGAAGGTTAACTTGTTGATTGTAACTGTGTGCTTGAGTTTGTGTGTGTGTGTGTGTTTTTCCCTGTGACTGAATTATTTTTGGCTCACGTAAGTGTAGCCTATGCGATCGTAACTTTGTCTGTCTGTGCGTGTGTGTGTGTGTGTGCGTGTGTGCATGTGTATGTCTGTGGTAGAAACTTTAACATTTCGTCATTTGAAGATGTCACATTATGGCGTAAGAGGGTTAGACGTCACGCGAAGGAATTACTGAAAGTTTCGGTCATTTTGGCTCATTATTTTGAGCGGGCCGAGACTAGTTGGAAGGCACTATGGCGGAAAAGAGAGTTATCTTTTCATGTCTTGGCGTCTCAAATCTTATTAGTCAGAAAGCGCGTGCACGTAGTCTCGACCAGCGCGTGGTGTGCTTCTTTCTGAGTACTTTACGTCACAAATTGTACTTTACGTACTTGATGATGACGTAAGTTAATTGTATGTGTTCTATTTCGTTGACTGAGCACGGCCGGGACCAGTTGGCGTGAGCGCTGGGATTTCGAGTTTCATTCGACATGTCAATGCATCGCAGTATGAAATAATACAGGTAGGAGGTTAGTCGATATCGACCAAAGTCGATAAGTGCATTCTTCACTATGGTATTGAGTCTGATTTCGTCGTCCATCTTGAATCAAAAAGCACTCTTCTTACAAAAAACAAACAAACTTCGTTGCGAGCTACGGCGAAGCTTCGCATGTCAAAACTTGAGAAGCGATGTTGGGGTCAAAGTACCACGCCGTAGCTGCGGGTTTTTGGTATTAAGACTTTGCGAAGCTTCGTGTAGTCGACTACGGGCTCAATTAAGGACAGGCTTAAGTAGGCTAGATCTAGATCTAGTGTCTCGCTTTCTTGCACAGTGTCACCTATGCTTACTGTGTGTGTGTGTGTGTGTGTATGTGTGACGGAGTGATTGAGTTTGTGTTACTGTTTGTCGATTTCTTACGTGAGCCTTGAAGGCTTCGCCTCTTGTTGTATTCTTTTTTTGTTCATGAAAATTATTGGTTCATATGCCTATTATACCTTGTCTGCTTGTTTTCCACATGCTGCTGGGTTACTGATTGATTCCTGAAATGTTTTGCTCAATGTTCTGTTTTCTTTGTGTGATTTTAGTTTGCAAGCAGCGGAACAGAAAAGAAAAGACCTGTACGCTAAACAGGGAAGAGGGAGCCACTTTACATCTCGAGCAGACCGTGATACTTGGATTAAAAAAGAACTGCGGTCTTTGAACAAAGCTATCAAAGACAAAGAAGACCAGGTAATTTGTTTTCTTAAAATGGCTGTTGCTGGAATGAAATTGATAGTTGTGTTAAGTGTCCTTGTGAAATCTTCTTGATGGTTACTGACCGTTTCATGATCTCAGGACTAAATGAATGTGTCTAAGAAACCACAAGATATTCCTGGAAACATTTTGCTTTTCAATGAGTTTATTTTAAAGCTTTCCTATTTCTCATCAGTTTCCAAAATTGTTTTACACATGCAATGAATTTTCTCTGCGTTGCTCTCCACAGATTCAAATATTAGAAGAAGGTAGCGGACAAGACGAGAACAAAGTGGCTCAGCTGAAAGCAACCATTGAGGTGAGTGTTGTTATAGCTTCTCCTACTCCTTGATGACAGTACAGATATATTTGACCCAGAGCTTGTTCAAAAACCACAAGAGACAGACATACTGCTATTGTTTCAAAATTACGACTTGACCAGGCATAAATAATAAGAAAAACTGGTTCGATTCACGGAACATTTAATCAATTACTTGAAACAAAATGTTTGACTCTCAGTTGCTGGCGAGAGAGTGGTAGGTCACACTAATGACTATTTGGAAGTCAGTTACAGTATGAGAGGCATCCATACCCAGACAATTATTTGTAAAACTAGGTGTCATGACTGGAAGGGGGTTGATATTAGGAGGCTGCACTGTACGAAACATTCATGATTATTTCTTGAACCTTTTGCCTGAAGAATTTTTATACTGGTAGGTGAAGGGCTGACATGCTAGTTTTTGACATATATATATTTTTTTAAAGTGATCAAATCTATATGAAAGTCGCTTGTTCATTTCAATGCTTGTTATTCTCTTAGGTGCCAGGAGAAAGGTTCCATATAACTCCCGCTTACTCCATTACACATGTCGTATGCTTATAGAGCACTTATTTTCCCTTTGGTTATTTGACCTGTATGATTTTATCTTTTTTTCTGACAGACCACCCAAGAAAACCTAGAGAAGCACAGCGAGCTTATCGGCAGAGCCAACAAAGACTTTGATGAGCTGCGTGGACAGAAAGATGCCCTGCAAAATGAGCGCAAGTAAGTTCATGTTTGATTTTAATTTTATTCATCCTAAAATAATTTTGATCCAAAAGAGAAGTCGAGATGCGTATGCCTCTGCATTCTCTGATTACATTAGATTATACTAGTTCTTTTGATTTGGCAGATTTTGGGCTTGTTCATAGCTCCTAAGATTGTTCTTGAGATGTCTAGATTACATGGTATTGAATAAAAAAAAAAAATGTTTTAAAAACACTATTTCGTGGGGGGGCATAATTTTAGGCATTTTTACAATTTCACGATATCGTGCCAGTATTGCTAGTTCCAAAGTATATGAGTCATGTATTGACCTCTTTGATTTTGCATTTTCAGCGCATTGTGGCGCACAGATGCCACCCTTGCACACACGCTGGCCTCTGCCAAAGAGGATTTGCAAAAGAAAGAACAAGCTTTACGCTCTCTGACTGGCAAGGTTAGTTGGAATAGCATTGAAGCTCACAACTTGTAGAAATATTATGAGTTATTTCTTATATGCTGACTGTTAGCAAATGATAACAGATATGTCCAGAAAATGGATATCATGAGCCAGCAGGTGTCATTCTTTGGAATAAATTTCGCTGCTATTGTTAATTAAAATTTTGTACTTCTTGTTTATTGTTATCGTGATAAACAAAAAGGGTCCCGACCTGACTGCTTTAACATATTTAGCGGGTCACCTAGAATCAGTCCTGATTGGTCAAATAGCCATATAGTGCATTGAAATTGTAATAAAAAGTATTAGCGATTATAGAAGTGATATTGAACTTATATCACAGTGACACAGATGTGGGAAATGACTAATCAGTCAGTCAAGCATTGGTCATTTTGAACTTATTGAAACCCACAATCCTGTTTTTTTCATGGACTTTTGTTAGCTCTTTTGGGTAGTGATAAGATTTGAAACAAAATTAAATTACATATTATTACCCAACTCACATATAGCAATTAACTCTAGTTCAGTGCTGGTAACGCTGTACGCGTTCCCCTTGGTAACAAGGGAGACCACCCTAAAAAGAGTGATCCATCCCATAATATCAGACCGATGTCCGGTCCAACATCCGTATGCGTGCGCATACGCCGCCATTTGTATCATTCTCTCTCAGCGGTTCAACTGGGTAGGACGCTCCTGATGTACGCTCCTGCTGTCTTCAGCTTTTCGCCAGAGTCTTTTGCTTTGGCTTCTCCCCTTGGTCGCCGCCTTTACTTTACACCTGTACCTATGCTGTGTGGTGAGATCTTTCCGTTTTTGTTGTAACTTTAGCGACGTTTTCGTCGCTCGTGTGTACTTGTGAAATTTTTCTGAAATTGTTTTCTGTGAAATTTTTCGTGAGTTGTTTGCTATGGCGGAGGCTTCGCTTGTTGATAGCGCTAAACGGAAGCCTAGTTCGAGGCAGGTAGCTGACGTTACGCCTCCGAAAAGAAGCTCAAGGAGAGATAAGGGCGCAGGGAAGTCCGCGTCTGTGTCATCTGAGTCAACTTCTGTTAAGTCTCCCGTGTTAGCAGACGTACGAACAATCTTCCGGTCAGACTTGTTTACTTTCTGACAAGAGTAGTCGTTCTGGTGTAGCTTCTTCTGCTTCTGTTTCGCCTGGCTGCCCTGGGTTAGCGCCAGCCGACGTTGCTTCTTTCTTGTTGACGCTGAGCTCTCAAGTTTTCGTCATTAGCGTCTGGATTATCTTCCACTCGGGAGGAATTGTGTGCGCTTCCGTCGGGTGTTTCTGATGTTTTTTCCTTAGCCAAGATCCGGCGGTCGCCTGCAGTTCCGGCTTCGACTTCCGCTAAGCCTTCGGCGACTGTGACTCGGGCGGATGTCCATGCTTCGCAGGATGGGGGTACCGACTTGGTGTCTCTCCCGAATGTGACACCAGTACAAGGTATGTCTACACCGCTTGCCGGTGTGCGAGCTCAGGGGGCTCTCTCTGGCGATGGATGTCGTGAGAGTTCTTATGAGCAGCGAAAGGACGAACGCCTCCGTACGTCTCTTTATGAGAATATCGGGGACCGTTTTAGTCCTCTTCCGCCCTGGGGGCAGGAAGTGGTCGGTTCTGCCGACGATAAACTGTCTGATGTTCTGCCTTCTGGCTCTGAGCTTGATCTCGAGTCGTAGGTTAGGGCGGATGACGGGGATGCCTCAGTGGTAGAGGATTCCCAGCCTTGAGAGACGGACCGCGGGTGTCCGTCTGTAGGTCAACCTCCTGCGTCTGGTTTCCAGCAGGGCGGTGTGACTGAATAGGCCGCGGTGGCCTACCTGACTCGATGGCGAGCAGGAAGGCTAACGACACCCAGCTTTCTTGCCGTTTTAGTTGTCCAGCGCAGTGACGTGGGCTAACGGAAATGGCATTTAAGTTATTGGTGACTCTGGGGCTGACCATGGGTGTCATTCTAGGGTCACCTACCTGACTACGATGGCGAGCAGGAAGGTTAACGAGGGTGCGTTCATGGGATGGATGACACCCAGCTTAACTTGCCGTTCAAGTTGTCCAGCGCAGTGACGTGGTCGGCGGAAAACGGCATTTAAGTTTTGACCGGAAGGGGTGGTTGAGAGCAGGGCGTAACTGACTCCACCTCTTTCCGGTTCCGACTTCTGGAAGTTCGGAGGAACAGGATGTTCTCTTCAGCTTTCGGGGATCGTTGTCCATTGCCCTGGAGTTGGCATATGGCCACGTGTAGCCGGGTTCTCCGGTGAAAGTGGTGTACGTTCGCGCGAGGAATGTAGCACGCATTTTCGTGGCTGGGCAACGTAAGCTTCCGCCCTGGGGGCAGGAAGTTGTTGGGCTGGGTGATTCTTGGATTGGCCATGCGAGTCTCTCTGGGGGTCACCTTCCTAACTTTGATACCGAGTAGGAAGGTGATGTTTGGAGAGGTGTCCACGGTGGTGGATGTCACCCAGCTTAACTTGCCGTTCAAGGTGTCCAGCGCAGTGAGGTGCGCAGTGATAAACGGCATTTAGGACTTGACAGGAAGGGGTGGCTGAGGAATATTTTTGCCTCGTCCACCCCTGCCTTTGTTCGACGACTTCCGGAGTTCGGAGGAACAGTAGGTTCACTTCCGCGGCCGGGAATCGTCGTTCATTGCCCTGAAGATGGCATATTTCTTGTAGTTTTGACTTCCGCTTCCTCCTGGGGGGCAGGAAGCGAGCAGTAAGGCTGGTTCCTTGTTGGATAATTTGAGTCAAACAGGAAGGCAGCTTCCGGATTGCACGGTTGTGCTTGACGGCTGTTCAGATGTAGGTGCTTCCGCATTAACGATTAGCACTGTATTCAGGTTCCATTTCAAGTTAGCAAGGGCAGTGGCGCTCGCAGCTGTAATGGGTCGAGGTTCTATGGAATCTTCCGGTGTGTTTCTATACAACCGGTTGGTTCTCATGTTTACTTATCCACGGCCGGTTTCGCTTCCGCTTTTGCGGCTGCATCTTCCGGTTACAGGATGGGACAGCCTTCTACTGTTAACACTGCGTTGGTCGTCGGCACTTTTCAGCTTTTGGCTTCCGGTTCCGTTACTGCGGTTCCTTTGCTGTTATACAGGCTGGAACCACTTCCCCTTCCAGTCTTCCAGCTGGCTTGGGACAGGTGGATGGAGATCTGGTCATGGAATTCTGGCGTTTGAAATTTTCTGTTTTTTCGAAAATTTTCCGATGTTGGCAAGTTTAGCCTTATCGGGATGGGTGACTGGGTCTCATCATTTCGATGATCATTATAATGCTTTTGAACAGGAGGGAGGCTCTTACTTACTGTGTCGCTGTTCGCGGCAGTTCGTAGTTGTTTTGAGCTTTCCGAGGAGAATCTTTGAGTGTCAAGCCCTTAGATCCTCCGTCGGGATCCTTTGTGCTTGTGGAAGTTTTCACAAGCGAGTCTTCTTTGTCACCACTTGGCTCTTCCTTGGTGGACAACGCGTGACCTGTGGCGAGGGTGCTTTGGCTTGTGTTGCACGCTCAAGTAGCGTGTCACTCACGGAGCGCTTTCTGTAGGCTTCGGTTAACGCCAAGCCTAAGAACTTAGGTTCTCTTTTTGCGTTCTACGGAACCGCCCTCGGGTTTGGCAAACATCCATTGGGTTTTTTGATAGCAAGGAGAAACTGTCTGTAAGATCAAGGTCTCCTAGCTCGGGTAGATTGTCTCATCTTTTCTTTTTGATGGGCTCTTTTGTACTTGTTTTTATTTTCTCTCGCCTGGGCGGTTACGTTCTGTATGGCTATCTTTGTGGTCCTACAGGACGCAGATGCAAAGGATGTTGCTTTGCCGTCTTTTACCTAGGAGTAAGCCTCTGCCTTCAAAGTTTTGTTCTTTTGGCGTGACTTTAATCTCTTTCTCGTTTGAAAGTTATCTCTTTGAATCCGCTGCTATGCACGCGGGGTTTTTCCTTCTAAGAGAAGCTCATGGTAAAAGGGAAAGCGTTAGGCAGGCCTTGGCGGTTTGTTTGTTTCCAAACGAAAAGCTTCAGGCTGGCTGTTGTCTATTTTAGCTTTGGCTCGATACCCTCGCTTTCACAGGGCTCTTTCATAGATCTGTTCGGCGACCTTTTGGTCTCACAGACGGGTCTTTGCAATCTTGGTTCCCAGACCTCTTAAGGCTGGCAAGAAGGCATCTTTGCTTTCTCACATTCGATTTACACGGATGTCTACTGTAGGGGTATCCTTGAAATTCTCAGGGGCTTCCGCCTCGACTCTGGATTTGGTTCAGAGTCTCTATAGGGTTTTTGTTCACTTGCCACTTTGACTGGCTTGGTTCAAAGTGCTTTTTTCTTACGGAAAGAACTCCTCTTCTTTCTGTTTATTGCAGGTGGCTATCCACCTTTCTTTTTGGGTTTCCGTTTTGTCTTCCATGTCTTATTTAAGACTTTATGAGATTTCGGTCACGTTGTTACGGCTTGGTGCAGCTTGGCTTTACCCTTTTTTTTTTTTTTCAAGGCTAGCCTGGCGATTTATCACGGATAACGGCTAAGCTTACTCTAGTAGCTTCTGTGAGAAGTGGGAGTAAGCGTGCTTTCTGGCTATTTTGAATAAAGACAGCTCTTTTAAGAAAGACTGATCTATGACTTGTGGGTTTTCTTTGAAATTTTCTGGCATTTGAGCGGAAAATAGGGAAAACCAGCTTCGAATTGCATTCTCAATTCATGAAGTGAGAGTCGCGTTTAGCCAATTAAACTTTTCGAGGTTCGAAGATTTTTCTGACTCGCACGGATCTTGTTAGATTAGTGGATCAAAGGTCACTTTCCTTATCTTTCATCTCGGTCGTGATTGAACCTCAGCATTTAAGCGGTAATGGGGGCAACCAGCTTCCAATTGCACTTTCTTTTCTTGAAGCATGAGTTTGGTTCCTTTAGAGTCACGTTTAGCCAGTTTAACATTTCGAGTTTCGAGGATTTTTCTGTCTTTCACGGATCTTGTTAGATCATTGAATCAAAGGGCATTTGCCTTATCTTTCATCTCCGTCGTGGTTTAACCTTGAACGGTTGAAAACGACGTTAAACACTGAGTTATGGAGGGAAGAAGGTCTATCTACTCTGGTAGAGGTATGACGTTTTGTAGTCAACCTTACCTAGATGGACTGCTACACTGGATTCTTGCTCCTGGGGAGCTTGATGTGGTTATTTGTCCGGTGAGGACGCTCAGAAGGTACCTGTCACGGACTCGGCAATTGGTCAGAAAGTCAGAAGCTTTTATGATATCGCTTAACACAGCAGGTGTAAGGATATTGCGAAAGGGACTTTAACCAAGTGAGTCTCCATGTTGATCACACAGAGGTTTACCTGTTGACAATCACAGTCTGGAGATGTTAGGGCAGTTTTGCCTTTCTCTATAGCTAGAACGTTTGAGGCAAGGGCATGGGCCTCCTCTTTGGCAGTCCTCCGGTCGGGCCTTTTTGGCTGAAGTACTGGAGTCGGCTTACTGGCGGTCTGAGGAGGTTTTTATTAACTTCTACCTCAGAGGCGTCTTGTTACAGGACGGCAGTTCCGCGTTACCTGTTGTGGTAGTCGCAGGACAGGTTCTAATATCTTAATTTTCGCTATATACCCGCCACCTATAGTAGCAATCTGCTATATGTGAGTTGGGTAATAATATGTAATTTAATCCAAAATTTTAATAATAAATTTTCATTTAATTAATATACTTACCCAACTCACATCGTTTAAACCCTCCCGCCTCCCCGCTGTGGTGGTATTGGGTTCTAAAAAAGTAGTGAGTTGGGCTTCGTTCGAATGATACAAATGGCGGCGTATGCGCACGCATACGGATGTTGGACCGGACATCGGTCTGATATTATGGGATGGATCACTCTTTTTTAGGGTGGTCTCCCTTGTTACCAAGGGGAACGTGTACAGCGTTACCAGCACTGAACTAGAGTTAATTGCTATATGTGAGTTGGGTAAGTATATTAATTAAATGAAAATTTATTATTAAAATTTTGGATTTCTTCCTTTTTATATTTAGTCAAGTTTTGACTAAATATTTTAACATCGAGGGGGAATCGAAACGAGGGTCGTGGTGTATGTGCGTGCGTGTGTGTGTGTGTCTGTGTGTGTGTAGAGCGATTCAGACTAAACTACTGGACCGATCTTTATGAAATTTGACATGAGAGTTCCTGGGTATGAAATCCCCATACGTTTTTTTCATTTTTTTGATAAATGTCTTTGATGACGTCATATCCGGCTTTTCGTGAAAGTTGAGGCGGCACTGTCACGCCCTCATTTTTCAACCAAATTGGTTGAAATTTTGGTCAAGTAATCTTCGACGAAGCCCGGACTTCGGTATTGCATTTCAGCTTGGTGGCTTAAAAATTAATTAATGACTTTGGTCATTAAAAATCTGAAAATTGTAAAAAAAAAATAAAAATTTATAAAACGATCCAAATTTACGTTTATCTTATTCTCCATCATTTGCTGATTCCAAAAACATATAAATATGTTATATTCGGATTAAAAACAAGCTCTGAAAATTAAATATATAAAAATTATTATCAAAATTAAATTGTCCAAATCAATTTAAAAACACTTTCATCTTATTCCTTGTCGGTTCCTGATTCCAAAAACATATAGATATGATATGTTTGGATTAAAAACACGCTCAGAAAGTTAAAACAAAGAGAGGTACAGAAAAGCGTGCTATCCTTCTTAGCGCAACTACTACCCTGCTCTTCTTGTCAATTTCACTGCCTTTGCCATGAGCGGTGGACTGACGATGCTACGAGTATACGGTCTTGCTGAAAAATGGCATTGCGTTCAGTTTCATTCTGTGACTTCGACAGCTACTTGACTAAATGTTGTATTTTCGCCTTACGCGACTTGTTACATTTAGTCAAGTTGTGACTAAATGTTTTAACATAGAGGGGGGAATCGAGACGAGGGTCGTGGTGTGTGTGTGTGTGTGTGTGTGTCTGTCTGTCTGTGTGTGTGTTTGTGTAGAGCGATTCAGACTAAACTACTGGTCCGATCGTTATGACATTTGACGTGAGAGTTCCTGGACACGATATCCCCGGACGTTTTTTTTCTTTTTTTCGATAAATACCTTTGATGACGTCATATCCGGCTTTTTGTAAAAGTTGAGGCGGCACTGTCACACCCTCATTTTTCCATTAAATTGAATGAAATTTTGGCAAAGCAATCTTCGACGAAGGCCGGGGTTCGGTATTGCATTTCAGTTTGGTGGCTTAAAAACTGAGTGAGTTTGGTCATTAAAAATCGGAAACTTGTAATTAAAATAATTTTTTTATTAAACGATCCAAAAACAATTTAATCTTATTTTGCGTCATTTTCTGATTCCAAAAACATATACATATGTTATATTTGGATTAAAAACAAGCTCTGAAAATTAAAAATATAAAAATTATGATCCAAATTAAATTTCCGAAATTGTTTTAAAAACTATTTCATCTTATTCCTTGTCGGTTCCTGATTCCAAAAACATATAGATATGATATGTTTGGATTAAAAACACGCTCAGAAAGTTAAAACGAAGAGAGGTACAGTAAAGCGTGCTATGAAGCACAGCGCAATCGCTACCGCGCCAAACAGGCTCGTCACTTTCACTGCCTTTTGCACTGGCGGCGGACTACGTTCAGTTTCATTCTGTGAGTTCCACAGCTTGACTAAATGTAGTAATTTCGCCTTACGCGACTTGTTGTCTCTCCTATCTACAATTTCCATGTAAACTGAGTGCAGTTATTGTGTTTGATCTCCACTATCTTTGAAAGATCTATATTTGAGGGCGGTGTTCTCATTTACTCAGGTGCTGCCTTTATTAAATGACTTGAATTCTTCTTTCATTTGTTGTCTCTTAATTTCTTCTTCCTTCATTGCTTGACTGTAAGTATCTTCTTCTTTTGTCAGGCACTGCTAAATGGTATCGACAGTGTGAAAAAGGTGCTGCAGAGTTTCCGTGAACAGGGCAAACACCTTGACGTGGTGGCTGGTTACCATGGCATTCTGATTGAGGTCTTTGACTGTGAGAAGACTTTCTTTACCTGTGTGGAAGTCACTGCTGGTACAAGGTGAGGTTTTAGGAGTGTGTTTGTGAAGTTGCTTTCCAGCGCTTGAGGCTGTGAGCTGTTTTGTTGTGAATCTGTGAGTCATTGTATTGATGCTGATACGTCCAAGAGAATGTTAAGTCTTGGACATGAGAGAGAATTGCAGTGTTGCATTGATCAATGCATGTACATATGTATGCATTACTATACACACAAAAACCAGGTCTCCCAGAGTTGTTCTTTTCTTTTAGTATGTTCGTGTTTTCATTATTAATCCTGGTTTGTAATTGTCCCTGAAAGATAAATATTTAATACTAATGAGCATTTCTTTGAGTTGTTTTTGTTTATTTATTTGTTTCATTTCATTTGTATTACAGGTTGTTCCATCACATTGTGGACACGGACAAAACAGGTACTCGCATCCTTAGCGAGATGAACCGCCTTGGACTGGCCGGTGAGGTCACCTTCATGCCTCTCAACAGGCTGGACGCCAGGGACACAACATACCCAGATACCACAGTGAGTACTACATGCACGTGAAAACACTCAGATGCCTGCATCCGAGGTACATAAATACTGAAACACAAACTGTGTTTTTTAGAGATGTTTCTTTGAGATTTACAGTCATGAAGCCAAACACATTGTATCCTTTTTATATTTAGTCAAGTTTTGACTAAATATTTTAACATCGAGGGGGAATCGAAACGAGGGTCGTGGTGTATGTGCGTATGTGTGTGCGTGCGTGTGTGTGTGTGTGTGTGTTGAGCGATTCAGACTAAACTACTGGACCGATCTTTATGAAATTTGACATGAGAGTTCCTGGGTATGAAATCCCCGAACGTTTTTTTCATTTTTTTGATAAATGTCTTTGATGACGTCATATCCGGCTTTTCGTGAAAGTTGAGGCGGCACTGTCACGCCCTCATTTTTCAACCAAATTGGTTGAAATTTTGGTCAAGTACTCTTCAACGAAGCCCGGGGTTCGGTATTGCATTTCAGCTTGGTGGCTTAAAAATTAATTAATGACTTTGGTCATTAAAAATCGGAAAATTGTAAAAAAAAATAAAAATTTATAAAACGATCCAAATTTACGTTTATCTTATTCTCCATCATTTGCTGATTCCAAAAACATATAAATATGTTATATTCGGATTAAAAACAAGCTCTGAAAATTAAATATATAAAAATTATTATCAAATTTTTTTTTTCGAAATCAATTTAAAAACACTTTCATCTTATTCCTTGTCGGTTCCTGATTCCAAAAATATATAGATATGATATGTTTGGATTAAAAACACGCTCAGAAAGTTAAAACAAAGAGAGGTACAGAAAAGCGTGCTATCCTTCTCAGCGCAACGAATACCCCGCTCTTCTTGTCAATTCCACGTGTTCTGTGAGTTCGACAGCTACTTGACTAAATATTGTATTTTCGCCTTACGCGACTTGTTTTCCCCTTCTTTTTACATTTAGTCAAATTTTGACTAAATGTTTTAACATAGAGGGGGAATCGAGACGAGGGTCATGGTGTATGTGTGTATGTGTGTGTGTCTGTCTGTCTGTCTGTGCGTGTATGTATGTAGAGCGATTCAGACTAAACTACTGGACCGATCTTTATGAAATTTTACATGAGAGTTCCTTGGAATGATATCCCCGGACGTTTTTTTTCATTTTTTCGATAAATACTTTTGATGACGTCATATCCGGCTTTTTGTAAAAGTTGAGGTGGCACTGACCCTCATTTTTCAATCAAATTGATTGAAATTTTTGTAAAGCAATCTTCGACGAAGGCCGGACTTCGGTATTGCATTTCAGCTTGGTGGCTTAAAAATTAATTAATGACTTTAGTCATTAAAAATCTGAAAATTGTAATTAAAATGGTTTTTTTATAAAACGATCCAAATTTACGTTCATCTTATTCTTCATCATTTTCTGATTCCAAAAACATATAAATATGTTATATTTGGATTAAAAACAAGCTCTGAAATTTAAATTATATAAAAATTATGATCAAAATTAAATTTCCAAAATCGATTTAAAAACAATTTCATCTTATTCCTTGTTGATTCCTGATTCCAAAAACATATAGATATGATATGTTTGGATTAAAAACACGCTCAGAAAGTTAAAACAAAGAGAGTTACAGAAAAGCGTGCTATGCAGCACAGCGAAACCACTACCGCGCTGAACAGGCTTGTCAGTTTCATTCCGTTTTGCACAAGCGGCGGACTACGGTCATTGTGAAAAAATGCAGTGCGTTCAGTTTCATTCTGTGAGTTCCACAGTTTGACTAAATGTAGTAATTTCGCCTTACGCGACTTGTTTGTTGTTGTTTTGTTTATGTGTGTGTGATTTTTTGGCAATCAACTGCCAGTGGGTTTGTTTCAGGTAAGTTGCAAGGAGTTATTTGCATCATTATTCTCGTTCAGTGTGACTACTCAGTATGATTTCCTGTCTTCATGTTTGATTCTGTTTCAACTTGTTAAACTCGTTGAAGGCCAAGAGATTACCATGGTATTCAACATAGTGTGCAGTGGTTAGACTTATGTGTTTTAAATAACATGAATATCATGCGTTGTGAAATGGAAAGTGCACAAAAGAAAATGTTCTTTTTTTCTCCAGGATGCCATCCCGATGATCAGCAAACTAACATACCAGGAACCGTTTGCTCCAGCCATGAAACACGTGTTTGGCAAAACGCTCATTGCTCGCAGCATGGAGGTGGCCACTCAAATCGCTCGCACACAGAATTTGGACTGCATTACACTGGATGGTAAGAGTTTGGTGTTTTAGTTTGCTGAAAGTTGATACGATTTCAGCTGCTTGTCTGGACTGCATTACACTGGATGGTAAGAGTTTGGTGTTTTAGTTTGCTGAAAGTTGATACGATTTCAGCTGCTTGTCTGGACTGCATTACACTGGATGGTAAGAGTTTGGTGTTTTAGTTTGCTGAAAGTTTATACGATTTCAGCTGCTTGTCTGGACTGCATTACACTGGATGGTAAGAGTTTGGTGTTTTAGTTTGCTGAAAGTTGATACGATTTCAGCTGCTTGTCTGGACTGCATTACACTGGATGGTAAGAGTTTGGTGTTTTAGTTTGCTGAAAGTTGATACGATTTCAGCTGCTTGTCTGTTCTGAGTAAGAGGTCCTTGAATGTCTCGTGTGCTGAAAACATGAAGGGAATGGAAAAATGGTGCCAAGAACTATCTTTAATTCACACAAAATGGCCCAAACTTTTATGACCATTTCAGCAAATTTGCAGAAGAAAATAAATTGTAACATCTTTCTCTACCACCCCAGGTGACCAGGTGAGCCGTCGCGGGGCGCTGACCGGGGGATATTACGACACTCGTCGCTCTCGGCTGGACCTGCAGAAGTCCAAGCTGCTGCTGGTGGATCAACTGAAGGAACAGGAGGAGGAGTATAGTCAGCACCGTACCAAGCTGGAAGAACTGGAAGCCCAAATCACGATGCTCGTCTCCAGGATGCAAACCATCGAGACTAAGAACAGCAAGCAGAAGTGAGCTACTGGTGGTGTATTTCGGTTGGGTGTTGTTGGGTGGGTTTCAGGAGATTAAAGTGTTAGAACTTGTAGGATTTTTGGGGGGCATGCCAAAGATGAGATGGGAAAACCTACAGCTAGTCACAGGTAGAAGGACCATTGAGACCCAAGAACGCAAGGCACAAGCGAGGCTTTGGTGTGAAGTTTAGTTGTCTTTGAGTGGTTTGATGAGAAGAATGGTTTTATTTGTTGTTCTTGTTGAGTCACTTGAGAAAAAGTGACTCTATGTAATCGGTCAGTGTTAGTCTGTAAAAAAGAACCATATACACGTAGAGACATGCCGTAGACACCACCTTAACGTTGGACTTTTCTCGAAAACTATCAAAGCGATCGGGCTCATATTTTGTTTAGTCGTGACCTCCAATGACCTCTACACTTTAACGATGGTTTCGTTGACCTTTGACCTTTTTCAAGGTCACAGGTCAGCGTCAAAGGAAAAATTAGACATTTTATATCTTTGACAAAGTTCATCGGATGTGATTGAAACTTTGTAGGATTATTCTTTACATCAAAGTATTTACATCTGTAGCCTTTTACGAACGTTATCAGAAAAACAAGGGAGATAACTAGCCTTTTCTGTTCGGCAACACACAACTTAACGTTGGGCTTTTCTCGGAAACTATAAAAGTGACCGGGCTCAAATTTTATGTGAACGTGACTCATTGTGTTGTGAATAGCAATTTCTTCCTGTCCATCTGATGCCTCATATAATATTCAGAACTGCGAAAGTGACTCGATCGAGCGTTTGCTCTTCTTGTTTTTATTTTTGTATGATTCTAGTTTGTATGTTTTTTTAACATCTTGTTTTCACATTATTTGTTCAAGTCTAAAACCTTTGATTGCAGTAGATGCCAGAGCTATTATGTTCATATGTTTTAATTTTCTTTTGCATGACTTTCAATATGCAGAGATCAGGGACAGCAGCACATTTGAGAAAATTGTCATAAGTCTTGATTCTGAGTTAGATGTGCGTTAACTACCAGGTGTTGATTTAAACCACTTGTTCATTCTCACACAACTCATTGTTCCTATAATGTCAGTATAAAACAGCAGAAGCCAGGTGATGCTTGTGGGTGAATTTCATCCATTGTTCTTGGCTATTCCAGGGACAACTATGAAAAGATGCAATCAGATATTCGACTGGCCAAAGAAGAACTAAAGCAGTTGGAGAAGGCTCAACCATCCAAGGTGAGACATTTTCATCCTGCCATAGTTGTTTGAAATGTTGCCCAACTTTCGAAGTTGTTTGCAGTTAGTTTTGTCATGTAAAACAATAGTTCGTAATCATCTTGCATGCTGGGACAGGCAAGGAACTAAATGATGTAGAAAAATTAAGTTATACACAAGGCTGCTTTACTATGAAAGAAGGTTGAACAGACAACAGTATTAACATCTAAAAGCCAAACCAATCAGCAATTGGACTAAGGAGAACAATCTACAGAACCCGACAAATAAAACATGTGGTTGTCACACTTAAGATTGTTCGGACTTTCTATTGAAGTTAATGTTATGAGTCATACCAGAGATTTAAATGAGCAATTTTGAGATTCAGACCAATTCAGATTTTCTTTGTTGATTTGGTCTCATAGGTCAGTTTCAGACTTGTTGACATATCAGAATTCCCATGTCAATATTTGAAAAAGCAACGAGTGTAAATCTGGTACGACACAGCAAGCCATGTAGTATTCTGTTTAACCTATCAGGTCCCTGCCAGACTAGTTTGACACGACCTCATCCACATGATATACCCACTAGTGAATTGAACGATATTGTTATCTCACGGGTGGTCTCTCTCACATATATATGTAAGCTGGATTAAATTACATATACTCTACCAACTCACATATAGCAATTTACCTCAGTTTAGTGCTAGGACGCTTGTACGCATCACCTTGGTAACAAGGGAAGCAACCCTAAAAAAAGAACGGCCTTGACCCTTTAGAAGGGCCACGTGACCGGGGCCACTTCCCGTGTGCGTGCGCATAAAGCGCCGCCATGTTATCATTCCTTTCCAAGCGTTTACATGCGGTGGACGTGTGTCTGATTACGCTCGAGCTTCACAGCTCACGGTTCTGCTTTCCACTTAGCAGAAACTGTTCACCTTGGTTCCCGACCACTCTCTCTACCTGCGGCTGTCTTGGGTGAGATTATTCCAAATTATTCTGTTGTAATTTGTTCGGTCTGTACGTCTTTGCCTAAGTTGGTCGTCTTTGTTTTGTTTTGTAAACAAGTTGACTTACTGGCTGTCATGTCTGACAGCGGCAAGAAGAAGAGCTTAACGAAGCAGGCAGCTGCTGAGCACTCGCCTAAGAAAGGCTCTAGAAAGCCTAAAGCTTCTAGCGTTAAGATTTTTGATCCAGCTTCTTCTAAATCGTTCAATGTACAGATTGATGCACCCTCCACTTCTTTACTTCCCCCCTCCATGCCTACTCTGTCGGCGGAGAAGGGTTCGGAGGCTGCTAGTAGTAACACTGTTGTTTCTCCTGAGGTTTCCTTTATTCTGTTGACTCTGAGCGCGCAAATCAATGCTCTGTCTGCGGATCTCAAATCCACGCGGGAGGAGTTTCTCACTTTACCGCAGGGGGTAGGAGATTCTTCTTCTCTCACCAGGGTGAAGGTTCCCCCCTCGGCGACTGTGACAAGGGCCGACGTTCACGCTTGTCAGTCTCCCGGCGATGGGGGCGTTCCCTCGCGTGCTGTTTCCTCTTCTGGCCACTCCGGCCATAAAGGTATTTATGCCTCACCAGTAGTGGGGTTCTCCCGCCAACGTGAGGCGGGTTTACCGGACAAAGTATCCCCCCCGTTGTACGGGCAAGGGGAGAAAGTCCCGACCCCCTGCCTATTACCTTCCGTTCTCGCGGTCGGGTAGAGCAGGGAAGGGACCCGGAAACGCGAAGGGATCTGTTGTTGTTGTCCCCTTCCGCATACGAGTTGGCGGCGACACAACAATCTCGGCTTCTGGCCAGGGGGCAGGAAGCCGTCCTTAGGGAGTCACATCGCGGGTATAGCATCCCGCATGTGGCTTCTGTTCCGGTCGATGTTCCGGTTGACTATCGTAGTCAATACGGCGACACTCTTCCGGGTAACACGGATGTGATGGATGGACAGTCGGATTTTGGTACTTCTCTACATGAGGAAGATAGCAATTTCCGGCTACCATCCAAGCTGCCTCTCGCTCTTGCGTCGGCGGCGGAAGTGGCTTTTCGCTACTTTGAGGAAGGGGTGGAGTCTACGGCAGGTGTGTCCGTTCCGCCACCTTCGGCTTTGGGAGATTTCCGGTCGCCGGAGGATGATTCTCACTTCTTTCGCTTTCGGGAATCTCCGTCTGTCGCTTACGAGATGTCACGGGTCTTGGGCAAGACCAAATCTCATGCCCATATGCGCGCTGATACAGTGCCGCTTTTGGTAGCACATGGTGCGGCACCGGATGTAGTCAAGCCTTGGCTTTCGTCCTCTCAGCAACTGACTTCCGCTGTCCAATCTGGCCGAAAGTTTATGCTGAACTCTCAGTCAGTCAATCTTATTGACTCGTTCGCTCTTCCGCGGGCTACACTTCCGGTGACTCCGGAATTAGCTTCTCTCCGCGAAGACGGTTACAGTAGGGACAGAGGTGTTCCTTGTTCAGAGCTTACTCTTTTGTCCTTGGAAGAAACGGGCAGATCTTTGCTGGAACTGTCCTCCTTATCGGAGACAATCCAAAGAGCCCTCTCGCGTTCTATTTCTACCTCTCTTGTTCCGTTTGAGTTTCGGAAAGATGTGTGGAGAATGATGTTGCTACTTTGATCGCTACGTTGGCGAAAGTGTCAGCAGAACAAATGAGCCTAACACTAAACTGAGGTAAATTGCTATATGTGAGTTGGTAAGTAAAAATTTATTACTAAAATTTTTGATTGTGCGTGTAACAGGGCAAGAGTGTGAGCAGCCTCCAGGCCAGTCTGCAGGCCATGCAGGGCCAGGCCCAGGCGCTGAAGGATGAACTGGGCACAGCCCTGCAGTCCCAGCTGACCATGGAGGACCAGAGAGAGGTGGACAGGCTGACCGACGAGATCGCACAGCTCACACAGCAAAACAGAGCCGTCTGGCAGGAACGCATCAAGGTGGGTTGTTGGTGCAGTCATTGTGTGGATGACAGAATGGTTTGGGGGAAGGAAGGAAGGGTGGATGGATGTGCGGACAAGCAAGGTTGGTAGAGAGAATGCACAAGAAAGTCTCCCTTTTGGATGATTTTATGCTCATAATATTTTGAAAAGGGAAAGGGAAAAAATCCCCAAAACATTTGTAGTTGAGCATGGAGTTGTGTCTTTTTCAGCTGGAGGGAGAGAAGAACAAGCTGGAGAACCTGCTGAACAACAACCTAGTGAAGAAGCGTGATCGGCTGAAGGGGGACGTGCAGGAGGCCTCACTTGAGGAGAAGAACCGCAAGCTGGACAAGCTACGCGAAGATCTGACCTCTGTCGACCAGCGCCTCTCTGAAATGAAGGGACAGAACAAAGGTGTGTGTGTAGCACAAATGACAATCTTCACACTTTGGGCTGGAATTGAGACCTTTTTCTGTGTGTAAGGGTTCAGTTATCGAACAGTTTCTTTAGGACTTGACCTTAGTTAACCAACGCCTGTCTGAAATGAAGGGACAGAACAAAGGTGTATGAGGGAAAGTCTGTGTGCATGTGCCTGGAGGTGTTTGTGCAAAAGAGAGATGGAAGAAACTGTCATGTACAGGGTGACCCAAAATGAGTGCAACCCATAAAAGTACTCACAACTGCTACAAATGTGAATGGATTGAGTTTATTTTTAACACACATCAACGTAAGATGATAACAATTAAGTTCTGAAAGTTGGAGTCATTTCGGTTGGGTGGTCCACATGTTAGCGACGTTGAAGGATATACTCCAAATGTCCACCGCATTGACGGAGACACTCCTGAATGCGCCGTGCAAAATTGTCCACCTGACCTTAACACCACCCCCCCCCCCCCCCCTGATTTCTATTTGTGGGGTTATTTGAAAGACCACGTCTATGAGGACAACCCCCAGACAATCATGGACTTGAAAGCTGCAATAACAACAAAGATCAGGAGGATTCCAAGGGCAGAGTGTGTCCCCGTGGTGGACAATTTTGCACGGCGCATTCAACGCGGTGGACATTTGGAGCATATCCTTCAACGTCGCTAACATGTGGACCACCCAACCGAAATGACTCCAACTTTCAGAACTTAATTGTTATCATCTTACGTTGATGTGTGTTAAAAATAAACTCAATCCATTCACATTTGTAGCAGTTGTGAGTACTTTTATGGGTTGCACTCATTTTGGGTCACCCTGTATTAGATTTTTACATACTTCTGCCGAAGGTTTTCGCTTTTGTTATTGCTACTCCAAATCAGCACTGAAAGGGTATACATGTATAAACTACAGCTTTGCTCACTATAAATATTTTTAATTAAAATGGAGATGTTAGAATCCCATGTCTGATGTAGCTTTTGTATGATTTCAGATGTATACTTGTGTGTGCTTGGTAGTGATGAATTCCTGTTTTGACTGGCTTCTCTTGTGTGCAGATTCAGACAGTGAAATAGATAAACTCAACAAACAACAAAAACAGAAGCAGACTGAAATGGAGCATTGGAAGGTAAGGAATTGAAAGTTGCCGAGTGCTGGCTGAGGCATTCTGGAGTCATGTAAAGTAGCTTTTTGACTCCGCCTTTTGATACTGTGCTAGGAGAGAAAGAGAGAATGTGCAGTTGATAAAGTCTTCATGTAACGCCTGTCTTCTAATGTTGATGTCAAATTATAGTGCATAGTGCTTTGAGTAGAGATTTTGTCCTTCTAAGAGTTGTGTATTATTCATTGGGTCACTGCTGTACTGTGTATATATTGTTTGAACTAATAGCTTTCTCTGGTAATAAATGTTGGTGTGTGTGTGTGTGCATGCATGCGTGCGTGTGGGTTTGTTTTTTTAAACTGGTGATGTAATTTTCCTTCTCAATTTATTTGTTCGTGTCTTTCAGGGCCAAGAACGAGAAATCCAAGAAAAAATACAGGAAGATGCAAAAGACCTGGAAAAGATGACAAACAAGCAGAGTTTACTTTTGAAAAAGGTAATTTAAACATCAAGAGTTTGCAGTTTTACCAGTAATTTCATTTATTTTGTCAAGTACTGTTAGCACTGTTAAGCTTGAGATTTGCTGAATATTTTAATTTGATGTTCATAATGTTTGCTTCTTTATAACTAAAATTCATGTTGCAGTTGTGAAATATTTTGTACATATTGTACATTGTCATTTACTTCATTCTTCCATTTTCCTTTGCAGAAAGAAGACTGCATGCGCAAAATACGTGAGTTGGGATCACTGCCTAGCGATGCTTTTGAAAAGTATCAGAACCTTAGTCTCAAACAGGTAAGATTTCTTCATGTAGATTTTTTCTAAGTGGGTGAGAAGCATGTACCAGGTTCAGGTTGGAATTGATGAAGAATAAGGATTTGAAAGACATGCCATTGATTGATTCTTGAGAATAACGTTTGAGAATTATACAACACAACACACTCAAACACACACACAAAACACACACACACACAAAACACACACACACACACATGCACAACACACTCACACGCACAACAAACACACACACGCACGCACGCACATGTAGTGCATATAGACTCAGGGTTCGAAAGATCAAAGATTTGGAAGAGAACAAAGTTTTTTTTATCTTTTTTGGAGACTTCTTATTTTGTATTAAATACAATCATTATCTGTGAGCTTGATGCTTGCTATAATTTAATTCTGCACACATTTTCCAATAGCAGTTGATCTGCAAATTATCATGTGTGTATGTGTGCAGCTCTTCAAGAAACTGGAGCAGTGTAACACAGAGCTGAAATGCTACAGCCATGTGAACAAAAAGGCTCTTGACCAGTTTGTCAACTTCTCCGACCAGAAGGAAAAACTCATCAAGCGAAAGGAGGAGTTGGACAGAGCCCACGAGGTATGTTTTGGAATAAAAAAAATTTAGATCCTGTGTCAAAAGACAAGAATTGTAAGTTTATGGGACGTTTCATTGACAAAACAACACTTATTTAATTAATTGAGGCTTACAGATTTGAGGAAAAAAATGAAAATCAATTAAATGTTTCGTAAACTGACCATTCTTGTTTTCTGATTTTTTTATTTTGATATGTAAGCAGTCTGTCTGTTACCTGATTTGACCCTGCATGTTGCTTTTGAAGGTTTGGTTTTCCAGTACATTTTAATCGTGTCATATGCTCAGTGTTGGTATAACTACATTGTACATGTATATCTGAAAAGTACCCGCACGGTGGCCTAGTGTTAAGACGTCCGTCCTGTGATCGGGAGGTCATGGGTTCGAACCCCGGCCGGGTCATACCTAAGACTTTAAAATTGGCAATCTAGTGGCTGCTCCGCCTGGCGTCTGGCATTATGGGGTTAGTACTAGGACTGGTTGGTCCGGTGTCAGAATAATGTGACTGGGTGAGACATGAAGCCTGTGCTGCGACTTCTGTCTTGTGTGTGGCGCACGTTATATGTCAAAGCAGCACCGCCCTGATATGGCCCTTCGTGGTCGGCTGGGCGTTAAGCAAACAAACAAACAAAAAATCTGAAAAGTATTTGTCTAGCCTTCTTTGCTTAATATCTGGGTAGTGTTAATACTCGCTTTAATTCATTTTCCTGGCTGCTGGCTGCATGCACTGATCAGTAATGGAATCTTGTGTTGCAGTCCATTGTGAATGACTTGATGGATGCCCTGGACCACCGCAAGTATGAAGCAATCCAGCTCACTTTCAAACAGGTTAGTCTCGGCTTTTCTGGTCATTTTGTACGTTTAGCAGCTATATTCACATCGAGTTGATAGTTTGTAAGAGAAACTGTTTCAGTTGTGCAAGTTAAAATGACATGTTCAGTTTTTTTTGTCACCAGTACAAGAAAACTATTCAAAAATGTTTTCTTGCTGTGAGGGGAGACTAAATCAATATTACATATTTTTCCGACCAACTTACAGCACATCCCCTCTCTAACTACCATGTTTCTCTCCTGTCTGCCATTGTCAGTGGAAAGTTTTCTTTGTTGAAACATAATGACTGAATCAGAATGGTTAGTGAGGTTTGCTCTCTCGTGTATTTCAGGTGTCCAAATACTTCAGTGAGATTTTTAAGAAGCTGGTTCCACAGGGACACGCAGTGCTGGTGATGAAGAAAGGAGAAGTGGATCAGCAGGTAACACTGGAGTACATTTCTTAAGGACTTATAAAGTCCTTCATTTTATATCCATCATAAAGACGTTTGTGTATTACCGTACTTTCCGGGTCATAAGGCGCGACTTTTTTCCTCGAGTTCGACCCCTGCGTCTTGTATAACGAAGCGCCTAATCCGTGTATGAAATACGAAAAAAATCAAAGAGACCGCTTGAGTACCAGTCAAACAACTTGTGATAATGCATGTTTCAGCTACTAGGTACTGCCCTGCCTTTGATCTGGCCGCACACACAGATTTCCACTCTGTTAAACTCGGTCACTGACCCCGGTGCAGGAAGTGTTTCCTCTCTCAGATATGACAGGGGAACCACCTCTCATGGCAAAAACTGGGTCATTGACCCCTGGGAAGAAGGTCGTGTCTATAAACAAGGCCACCCAGCTATCACAATGCCTTTGATCTGGCGCACACACAGAGCACACATATTTTCACTCAGTTAAAGTCGGTCACTGACCCCGGTGCAGGAAGTGTTTCCTCTCTCAGATATGACAGGGGAACCACCTCTCATGGCAAAAACTGGGTCATTTTGGTGCGCCCTATCGGCCCCCTGCGTCCAATGGGTGACTGGATTACAATTTTTTTTAAAAAGAAGGGGGTGCGTCTTGTATAACGAAGCGCCTTGTCACCCGGAAAGTACGGTACAAGTAAAAGTTTCCCAGTTCAATTACAGTTTGAATCTAGCATTGAAACACTCCACCTAGTTATTTTCTTTCAGCGGTAATGCTGCTTCTTCATGAACAGTTAAGTTTTAAATTTGAGTCTTCGAACAGATTTTGTTCTTTTTATATTTAGTCAAGTTTTGACTAAATATTTTAACATCGAGGGGGAATCGAAACGAGGGTCGTGGTGTATGTGCGTGTGTGTGTGTGTCTGTGTGTGTGTGTGTGTGTGTAGAGCAATTCAGACTAAACTACTGGACCGATCTTTATGAACTTTCACATGAGAGTTCCTGGGTATGAAATCCCCGAACGTTTTTTTCATTTTTTTGATAAATGTCTTTGATGACGTCATATCCGGCTTTTCGTGAAAGTTGAGGCGGCACTGTCACGCCCTCATTTTTCAACCAAATTGGTTGAAATTTTGGTCAAGTAATCTTCGACGAAGCCCGGACTTCGGTATTGCATTTCAGCTTGGTGGCTTAAAAATTAATTAATGACTTTGGTCATTAAAAATCTGAAAATTGTAAAAAAAAAATAAAAATTTATAAAACGATCCAAATTTACGTTTATCTTATTCTCCATCATTTGCTGATTCCAAAAACATATAAATATGTTATATTCGGATTAAAAACAAGCTCTGAAAATTAAATATATAAAAATTATTATCAAAATTAAATTGTCCAAATCAATTTAAAAACACTTTCATCTTATTCCTTGTCGGTTCCTGATTCCAAAAACATATAGATATGATATGTTTGGATTAAAAACACGCTCAGAAAGTTAAAACAAAGAGAGGTACAGAAAAGCGTGCTATCCTTCTTAGCGCAACTACTACCCCGCTCTTCTTGTCAATTTCACTGCCTTTGCCATGAGCGGTGGACTGACGATGCTACGAGTATACGGTCTTGCTGAAAAATGGCATTGCGTTCAGTTTCATTCTGTGAGTTCGACAGCTACTTGACTAAATATTGTATTTTCGCCTTACGCGACTTGTTTAACCTATCTTTGTCTATGCCTGTACCATTTATACATTTACAATGCTGTCCTGGTAACGATTTGCAAATCTGTATTTGTATATATATATATATATATAGAGAGAGAGAGAGAGCACAAGAATTGGTAAAAGTGGTGGAGGGAGTTGACAACAGTTATTAAGGATGCTGGTGCTCTTTTTTTGCAGGGAGAGGAAGGGCAGGCCTCTGTACCACTAGTTGAGCAATTCACAGGAGTAGGAATCAAGGTAAGCTCCTTTGTGTGTTTCTTTGTTGGTTGCTTTAAGAACAGAAATGACAATGTGGAAATGTTAGTACAGTGGTACCTGCAATGTGTGGTCCCTCCGATGAGAGGACACCTCCCTTTAAAGGACACTTTCTGTTGTCTATTATCTTGACCAAAATATACCTGTCATGACAGGCCACCTGCAATGTAAGGACACTTTTAGCTGGTCCCAAGGGTGTCCTTTCATCACAGGTACCACTGTATTGCTACATGGTTGTGTCACAAGGTTCTCAGAATGAACTTGAATGTATACACAACTCATAACTTGAAGGGAGAGGAGTGAACCTTTTCTTCATTTTTTTAAATTTTTGTTTATGGAAGCTGTCTACATCATGAATTTTTCTATACCAGTTATGTTTGAAAGGAAAAATAATGTCTACATTTCTTCAGCGTTTATACAGTGGCAAAACAGAGACAGAAAAAAACACAGTGGGTTTGGGTGTTAGCTTTATTTTCAAATAGCTTTATTTTCAAACCTGTTCTAACACAGTAGCAGGATATTATGAACTGTTTTGTCATACCAACACATCTGTTCCATTTTCTCTGTTCTAGGTGTCTTTCACGGGCAACAAGGCAGAGATGCGTGACATGCAGCAGTTGTCGGGAGGCCAGAAATCTCTGGTGGCCTTGACCCTCATCTTTGCCATCCAGAAGTGTGACCCCGCCCCCTTCTACCTCTTTGACGAGATCGACCAGGCCTTGGACGCTCAGCACAGAAAGGCTGTGGCTGGTAAGCTGAACGCACAATTATCTTGTTATGGTCTTACTGTATTCTTGTTAGTGATGCTGCTTCTGTTCATTTGCCTTGGCAATTAGAGGGGATGGACTGGAGTTCTTCTTGAGAACCGAAAGCCATAAGGAGAAGCAGACAATGATTTTTGACTCACATGCGAAGCAAAAGTGAGTCTATGTACTCACCCGAGTCGTCCGTCCGTCCGTCCGGCCGGCCGGCCGTCCGGAAAACTTTAACGTTGGATATTTCTTGGACACTATTCAGTCTATCAGTACCAAATTTGGCAAGATGGTGTATGATGACAAGGCCCCAAAAAACATACATAGCATCTTGACCTTGCTTCAAGGTCAAGGTCGCAGGGGCCATAAATGTTGTCTAAAAAACAGCTATTTTCACATTTTTCCCATTTTCTCTGAAGTTTTTGAGATTCAATACCTCACCTATATATGATATATAGGGCAAAGTAAGCCCCATCTTTTGATACCAGTTTGGTTTACCTTGCTTCAAGGTCAAGGTCACAGGAGCTCTTCAAAGTTGGATTGTATACATATTTTGAAGTGACCTTGACCCTGAACTATGGAAGATAACTGTTTCAAACTTAAAAATTATGTGGGGCACATGTTATGCTTTCATCATGAGACACATTTGGTCACATATGATCAAGGTCAAGGTCACTTTGACCCTTATGAAATGTGACCAAAATAAGGTAGTGAACCACTAAAAGTGACCATATCTCATGGTAGAAAGAGCCAATAAGCACCATTGTACTTCCTATGTCTTGAATTAACAGCTTTGTGTTGCATGACCTTGGATGACCTTGGGTCAAGGTCACATGTATTTTGGTAGGAAAAATGTGTAAAGCAGTTCTTAGTGTATGATGTCATTGCTAGGTTTAGTTATTTGACCTTGACCCTGAAGGTCAAGGTCATGTAAAGGTCAAGGTCAAGCATGTGAGTTGTATGGGCTTTGCCCTTCTTGTGTAAGCTTTGGATGGGCTTGCATTCAGTGCATTAGCTGTACTGAAATAATAATAAGAAAAAATAAAACTGCTAAAAGGTCAGGGTTATGTGGAAAAATATGTATAATGAAGTTCTTTATTGTTGTGTTGTAACTAGGGTTACAAAGTGTTCTATTATCTGAGCCTTCTTTTTTTTAAATCCATGTTTTCTTTAGTTATATTTTGTTTGCAGAATGTCTGTCAATGTCTCTTGTGAGACCTTCATTTCTGAGATTTGTGAGGGTCTTAACACTTCGGGATTAACTGTTTTACAATAGATAGTGAACTCTTGTTCTTGCACCAAATGGAATATTGGCTTGTGATCACTGATCAATAACAGATTGAATTGGTAGCTGGTACAATTCTAATAGCAGGGATGTAGTTTGGCACCGGTAGTTGACAAAATGCTGAACCTTATTTCAAATTACCAATAACATTGTCCTGATTTCATTAGAATGCCAAACTTGTTCACCTTGAGGAAAAGGTGCAAAGGCTGCCCTAATACTTTGACTGACTTTTTCAAGGCCATGTTGGCAAATTTGTCAAAGGAATTGAATTGAATTGAATTGAACTTTATTTTACAAGGTTTAAGATTTAAGGCTAGGCCTTTTCTTACATTTACAATCTGTCCAAATAATAAATCCTAGCAACGTCCTTGTAATAGTGATGGTGTTTTTGCAGACATGATTCACGAGTCGTGTCAGGACGCTCAGTTCATCACCACCACCTTCAGGCCAGAACTGCTGGAGCACGCAGACAAGTTCTATGGCGTCAAGTTCAGGAACAAGGTCAGCATGTCATACTTTCCACTTTCTCTTTGCTGGTGCTGCTTGACCTTTGATTTGGGTGGTCAGCGGTTATTGGCTGGGTAGGGATTTGAAAAGGATGGTGTTAGCTTAGTTTGTTGTTCAGCATCATCTTCCCTTTTGATAACAGCTGAACCCACCTTATTTTGTTGTTCAGCATCATCTTCCCTTTTGATAACAGCTGAACCCACCTTAGTTTGTTGTTCAGCATCATCTTCCCTTTTGATAACAGCTGAACCCACCTTATTTTGTTGTTCAGCATCACCTTCCCTTTTGATAACAGCTGAACCCACCTTATTTTGTTGTTCAGCATCACCTTCCCTTTTGATAACAGCTGAACCCACCTTATTTTGTTGTTCAGCATCACCTTCCCTTTTGATAACAGCTGAACCCACCTTATTTTGTTGTTCAGCATCACCTTCCCTTTTGATAACAGCTGAACCCACCTTATTTTGTTGTTCAGCATCATCTTCCCTTTTGATAGCTGAACCTACCTTAGTTTGTTGTTCAGCATCATCTTCCCTTTTGATAACAGCTGAACCCACCTTAGTTTGTTGTTCAGCATCACCTTCCCTTTTGATAACAGCTGAACCCACCTTATTTTGTTGTTCAGCATCATCTTCCCTTTTGATAACAGCTGAACCCACCTTATTTTGTTGTTCAGCATCATCTTCCCTTTTGATAACAGCTGAACCCACCTTATTTTGTTGTTCAGCATCATCTTCCCTTTTGATAACAGCTGAACCCACCTTAGTTTGTTGTTCAGCATCATCTTCCCTTTTGATAACAGCTGAACCCACCTTATTTTAAGACTTCCTCTGTTTAAAGACCTTGAATTTTTTTTATTTTCTGTTCATAACCTCTGTAAATTTATCTCCATTTAAAAAAAACTGTTTTAAGGCTGATTTTCTCAGTTTTTGTTTAGGTCTTAAAAGGGTAGTTCCACTGTATTTTTTATTCAGGAGTCTGTATTATTGTTTGCTTCTTGAAGAAATTGTGCGTTAGAAGGCAGTGAAAAAAGCCAACTTTTCTTTCAGCTTCAGTCTTTATATTCATCAAGAAAGAAAAATCTTTTCCTTTGACTGGATACATTAAAGTGAGACATGGATGTGTTCATGACTGAATGCGTAAGCACAATGCAAGGAATGGCCAGAGAGGTATGTGGGAGGTGTGTTTATAACCTGCCCTGTTATTGAGTGCTATATGTCTTATGTAAAAACAATGTCCTGTTTTGGTATGTACCACGCCTGAATTTCTCTATGAGATAATAAAGTATTCTTATTCTTATTCTTACCTTGGTGGTAGTGAGATTTTTAGGTGTGTTTAAAAATTGTAAGTTTTTTTTTTACAGAATGCTATACGTTATATGCGTTTTTGACCAAAATATGACATTTTACACAGATCGAGACAGTCATTGTTCTCCGAGACCGCGATAGCAATGACTGTCGAGATCTGTGTAAAATGTCATATTTTGGTCAAAAACGCAAATAACATTTATGTATCGATCGAATTCCTTTCAGGTACTGACTTTGTTGTTGTTTTGACGATTGTCGAACGAGCACACACACATGCAATCAAACACATAAGCTTCATATTTGGGCGTTTCAGGTTGACCGAAACTTCAAAGGAACTACAAAACACACGTCATGTACTGACTTTGTTGTTGTTTTGACGATTGAACGAGCACACACACATGCAATCAAACACATGACGTGTGTTTTGTAGTTCCTTTGAAGTTTCGGTCAACCTGAAACGCCCAAATATGAAGTTTTGTAGGCCTCTGACGTCACATGGCTCAAAGAAGGGAAATCCAATGTCCAATCGATACATAAAATATTGTATTGCTCAAGTTTGGGAATTCGGATCTCCGGAAGGAATTCTGGTATAGCAGGGGTGTCGTTTGGGTCGTCCCTTCGGCCAATCGCCGAATTTTTTTTTTTACTTTGGCCGAAACTTTCATGTCCCTATCGGCCAAATGTCCGAAGAGTATTCCTCTGAATCGGCCAAAATTTGTCAATTTGTTTTTTATTGGTCAGGCTTTGATTGCTAAAACTGCTTCCGATGTACTTAGTCAACTGACTGGCGTTTATTTTCTTCGCGAAAACCAAAAACGAAACATCAATGTTTTGAACGGAAGCCATTGACAAAATTTATAGATGCCAGAGTGGTTTCCCTTGGACAAGCGAAACCACACTCTCAGCGTTTGCGTCCGCCGGTTCGCGATAGTTTATCAGTCAGTCAGTGCTTTCGATTTGGACTTGAACATCATGTCGCAACCAAAAAAGAAAAGAAAAACTAAATTGGCCAAGGTTTGCTACCCTTCGCCAAGGAAAGTGATTCCGAACAAAATGACAGCACCTGCACCGCGAATGTGGACAGTGTCAGTGTGAGTGGTAGTAGTGTTGTCGAGTCGATCGGAGCAGATGACATAGCAGACGTTAGTCACCGCGAATAGAAATCTGCTGAGCCAGAGAATGAAAAGCTTCCTTCAATTCGTGGTTTCCAAGCAACATGGCTCACCCTACACGGTCTTTTATTGGCGTTTTACCAGTCATGTTTCCCAAGGCTTGTCAAGATTTGCACAAGATTGGAAGAGTTTTACTTTCAAGAAATTAAAGGAAAAGGTTTGAAAAAGTTTCAGAGAATTGGTGTCAGTTGCAGTATGCAACATGTAATCCAGGGGCGGATTAGGGGGGGGGGTGTTACAGGGGTTCTGGACCCCCCCCCCCCCCCCACCCCACCCCCCGGCTGTACCAAAAAACAAACCACAAAAACATTTTCTGTTTGTGATTTTTTTTTCTGTCTGTAAAGCCAGGGGAAGAGTTAATTGTTTAATTGTAACAGTATGTGACATGTCTTCCTTCTAACCATACTATATGATGCCAGGAGCAGATATCAGTGAAGATAAATTGCCATTATTTAATACTAACTTTAAAAGAAATAATAAGTGGCTGCTGACACCAGTTGATCATGTTTGAAATCAAGGATAAGCCACAAATTGTGTATAAAATAGCTACAATTCTTCAGCTTCAGGGGGGCTTTGCCCCCCAGACCCCCCAACGGGACCCTGGACCCCAGGTTGTGACCCTCCTCCCCCCCTCCCTCTGGCTTAACTGCCTCGCCCCTGTAATATGTGTTCCTAAGACAATGATTGATGTATTGGTGTTCCCCTCTTAATAGTCTTGTGCTTGAATGTTGCGGTGACTTTCGATGAGCCAAAATAATAGCCGAACATTTTCCAAAATGTCCTAAAACTTTCTGACAGTTTCGGCCAAATGTCCCAACATGAAAATGTCAAGCAACACCCCTGTATAGAAGAAATAGAAATCTGAACATTCTATACACAATTGGCCTATCAGAATATTATATTTCTTAATTTGCAATTCCATGTTGTTTCATCACATGATTGTTTGCAAAAGGCTAGCATTTGTGAGTGAGGTGTTGTCATTGCTTTGTTCCTTCTTTGTGTGCAGGTGAGTCACGTGGAGTGCGTATCAAGGGAGGAGGCTAGAGACTTTGTGGAAGACGACAACACTCACACATGAGCACCCTCCACATCTCACAGACTTTATTTTTGTTGCGTGTCACGGACACGTTCACTGACTACTGCGTTCAGTGTGAACAGCTCCACAGTTTGGGGGAACCTGTGTAACCTTAGGCAGCAAGGACGTTTCTCTCATCCACCCCCCCTTCATCCCCGTCTTCCTGCCTTCGCTGCGGGTGTTAGGCGTGGAATGCAAGCAAACATTTGTGGAGACACCCGCTGTTATTTGTACATTATTCGGTGGAGTTATTATAACAAGGAAGGTATCGTAAAACCTTTTGGTAGTCTGATATTGAAAGGATGGAATTAGCTTTAGGAGTCTCCGGAAGGAATTCTGGTATAGAAGAAAAAAAAAGAAATCTGAAAGTTCTATTCGCAATTGCCCTATCAGATTTGTATTTCTTGGAGAAAAAAACAAACCCAACTGTGTCCAGGATTCAAGTTGTAATCGGATTAGTGAGAGTTACTGGTACCTCCTTTTTAGCAAATGGGTGAATGTGTCTATTCTGAAAGCCAGAATTCAAGCAGTCTGATTTGTGTTCAAGCAGGTTGTGTGCTGGAGAGAAATAATGGCCTGACACAAAGAAGAGGAACAGTCATCCCAGGGTGGCTCAAAAAAAATGTTTTCCCTGCGAAGTATTCATGCACTACATGCGCACATGATGACACTGTCAGTTCAGTGTAGTGAATGCAGTTTAAGGCAGCATCACAAAAGTTCTGCAATGTTTTCTTCCCCCCCAATAACTTCTCTGTTCTTGTTGTCTCATCGAAGTTGTACATGTTTTGATGTATTTTTATCTCTCACTTTGAGATTTACAAAGTTTGACCTTGAAGAAGAAAAAGCAGGCTTCATTTTCAAAGAAAAAAATTCGGTTATGATTTGACAAAGGTACCATTATCCTCTTTTGTCAAACCCTGTGTGGGGAAAAGGCGTATGAGACTCAGGAACGTTGTGTTGCAGGCAGTTGACGAAATACTGAAACTTAATTCAAAATCGCTGATAACATTGCCGTGGTGCCTATAACATCCAAAAAGTTGCCAAAGCCTCATGACCAATTCCGCAAATTTGCTGAAGAAAACAAATTCTAGCAGCATCACTAACAGGCTGTCAGTTTGTTGTTGTACATGTATACCATTTACTGTACTAAGGAATCGTAGAACAACAAGGTATCAAGAGCAGATATGAAACAGAGGGAAGGAGAGAGACTTTGCTAAATAATTTGATGTGTGAAAGAAAAAAAGAAGTATTCCGCTTCTTTTTTTTTATATATATAGATCTGTACACAGTAGTGCAAAAAGAATACTTGGTGCAAAGACTTCGCATTTTAACTGTGGTTTGTGTTGTCACATGTTTTTCTAATGTATCATTACATTTATCATGTTTGTTGTTTTTTCGGATGAATGTGTCATTCTCTTTTTTAATTTTTGTTTTTAGAATGAAGGAAACATTCTGCAATATGAAAATATCGATTAATACATCACGGCTGCATTCTCCACAGAGATTTTAAAGGGGGTGAGTGGGGGAAGAAACACTTTGGGTAGACTCTTAAGGTCTAGATACGTAACAAGGAAATTTAAAATGAAACCAACATTGCCTCAGGTTATGCAAGAAAACAATAATTAGGCAGCTGTCACTCCACACTGCAATATAATGTTTTTGAAACTGCAGCTGATATTCTCTTATGACAACGCAAACAAATGCAGAACAATTCAAAAGATAAACTCTACAGGCTGCTAGCCACCATCAATAAGCTGTCTCTGTTCAGACATAACGTTCATTTTGTGTATGCAGGCGTCATAGATCAACAACAATGTATCTTCATGCAATGGAAAAATGCAGGTGGAGGGGGGGGGGGGTCCCTTTTGTGAAATGCAAAATAAGGGGAATGGGGTCTCTTGTGACATGCAAAATGAACAATTTTGTGTAATAGGTTTTTATAGGGATGTTCTGAATTTAAATACAGTGGTACTCCCCATGTAAGACCTCCCAAAATCTGACAAATTTAGGTCTTAAAAGGGGGGGGTCTTACATGGGGGGTGAGGTCAGGTCAGAAAAAGACAGTGAGAGAGAAAAAATCAGTGACAGAGAGAAAGAGAGAAATACCTTCAGGGTCCGTCGAAGTTGTGGCATAATTACAGTTGTGGTTTGGTGAATTAATTTGATAATCTAATTCAATAAAAAGCAAGAGGTATGTATTTTTTTTTTATTTTTTTTTTTTACTTTAATTGTATCCTCTACATGTTTTTAAAAAAATATTTGGGAGTCAAAAGAGTTTATGTTCATATGGGTGTCAGTATTTGGAAGAGGACTATACACCTGTCACAAAACCAACTCCAAACGCGTTCGTTGAGGTCACCATAAATACATTTCCTTGCCTTGGAGTATTTGCGGTCACAATTTTCGCCGGTCTCCCATCGATTGACAACGTTTTCTTGGTCGCTGACGATCGATTGAATCTGAGTTTTTCCTACCTCAAACGACCGCGCGATCGAAATTGCCGTTTCGCCCTTACGGCTCCGTTTCACCACTTCCATCCTCTGTTCCAGAGTCAAAATTTTCCTCTTCTTTCCGCGCGATTGAGTGTTTGAAGTTGAAGGAGAGTTTGAAGCCATGGTCAAAGAAGAAGATCGTTGATGCTCGCGCGTGTGTTTGTTGATTTTTCGAAAGGAAGTGGACAAAGAAAAGGGCATGTTGGGATCGTAAAATTGTGAACGCCGGACATGCGCAATCGAGACCTAAACGCGTCGTCTGTTATATTTCCGGCCGAGTGATTTTTGCGATCTTTTTTCAGTGATACAAGCAAAACGTTACGATTTTTTGTTAGGTTTTGATTTGAAAATGTCGTTACAAGGTCGCAAATTGTAACAACTAGTCGGTCGCAAATCGGGTTCTGGGGGGAGTCGGCCATGGGGGTGATTTATATAGCAAAACTAATCCGTCAGCAAGAATGAGGTCTGAGAAGGGAGAGGGTCTCTGATGGGGGGGTCGTTCGTCGGGAGTACCACTGTATAATACTTGAGCAAATATTGTTTTCATTCATTTATTTCTTCGAAGTATAAAGGAGAAAATAATTTGTTTTAAGTCATTGTTAATGATTTTTTTAAATTAATCATGTCAATTCATGATTGTATGTGTCATAACAGTTACCGCACTTGAGGGGCAAAGTTGTCCATACTTGAATATTGTGTCGTTGTTTTGTTTCATTCATTGGCAATTTATTAGGAACAAAACCATGATGTATTTGTGGACAATATATTAGTGTTGTACAGTTCATAGCATTTACATTTTCTCCTTGTATTTATCATTAATTGCATTAAATAATTACTGATCAACATGATCAATCATATATATATATATATATATATATACATGTATATATTGTTCACCTTTGTATACTGCCATGTTGTATGATGTAAATGTGTTTGATTTTAATTATCAGCGTGTGTTTTTCTTTTGTTAAGATGCTGGATAAAGTTTATTTTTAAATGTTAACTGTGTTGTGGATAAGAGAAAATACAGTTGGTGTTGCATGTATGCGAGAGACAGATTTTGTACAATCATCCGTATACTGTTCTGGTATTGATTGTGAGAGACTGTCTGAAGATGAGGTTTGACTGTTTCACACTTGTTTCCCATTTACGTAACAAATACTTTGACATGGATACTTTCATGTGTGAACGGGAAGTCTGTCAGAAAGTGATTCAATTCACACTTTTTACTGCTGTTTAAGATCGTACAGACTACAATTATATTACGTGGTCAGCTTCCTGTGAATTCCTCCGCAAAGCTGACCCCTCTCTCTCTCTATCTCTCTTTCTCTTACACACACACACACACACACAAGGCACTTGGAAACACTCGGACAAGCGTGTGAGAGACATAAACGCACACAGGTGCATGCGTGTTTCACAAACATGCACATTCTCGTCATGTCGACAAACAGCCTCTTGCAATGAAAAACAAAGCAGTTTTAATCTCTAAAAACACTTCTTCCCAGTAACTTTTTCTCCCTCGTCGATTCTAATCTAACACAAAGCAAGCGAGCACACACACAAACACACACAAAGCGCTATAATTGACACAAAACATCTTAATCCATCTACCATACAAACCTCCCTCTCTCTCTCTCTCTCTCCTTTACTAAATTTAACGAGAACGCCTTTCTTGTAGACTTAGGTAATTCTTCTCTCTCTGATGTTTATAATTATACGGATCCTGATGATGCAATAACACACTGGATAAATGTCTTTACAGAAATATACGATAAACATGCCCCGTGGAGAATTAAGAGAGTCAAGCAAATAGTAAAACCTAAATGGTTTGATACTGAATTACAAGATGCTATTGGCCATCGTGATTTCTTAAAATCAGTTGGCAAGGAAGCGGAGTATAGAGAACAGAGAAATAAAGTAAACTCACTTAAACTAACAAAAAAGATCAAGTACTTTCATGACCTAGCGTCATCAAAGCAAAATTCAAAGAATATATGGAAAGCAATAAATGAACTTACAAATAAAACGATTGCCAGTCATTCAAGTTGTGTTAAGGACATATCCCCTGATGATTTAAACACGCATTTTTCTAAAATAGCTGAAAAAGTTATTACAAATGACAAATCCAATTTTAACAATTTGAAAGTGTTAGAAGTATATTGTGAGTCAAAACAAGTTTCAAGTCAAGCGAATAGTCCTCTACTTACAGTACCTGAAGTTTTTTACGCACTTACACACCTTAAGCAAACAGGTTCCCGGGGAATTGACGGCCTCGATGGTAGGATTCTTAAATTGTCAGCCCCTGTAATTTCTGAAACTCTCACTTACCTTTATAATCTTTGTTTAGACAAAAATTATTATGATGTTCTGCATAATGTCCATTGTCTTGCAGAGTTGATGTACTATTGCATAGTATTCTGACTCTAATTGACTTGCAAATGTTTGCTTTACACCTTGTCATGAACATTTATAAACTACATGTACAATGTTTCATATAATGCGCTTATGTACATAAACTTATACTGTTTCATTATGATTATGTAAGTATGTAGTAGTATTTATTATAGTAGATTTAAACCCGATCTTTAGGGCGAGGGCCAGATGCAAAAAAGTATACCAATGCTTATTCTGTTACCCTCGTAAAATAAAGAATTGTCATTGTCTCTCTCTCTCTCTCTCTCTCTCTCTCTCTCTCTCTCTCTCTCTCTCTCTCTCTCTCTCTCTCTCTCTCTCTCTCTCTCTCTCTCTCTTGTATGAATTGCACATGTCTACAGAAATGAAGTTAAACATCCTTAATTTCCTTCCCCTAAAAACCCACCTTGCATACAATAAGGCTGTCTTTATGTATAAAGTAGTTCATGGTGATGTGCCCAGTTATGTGCAATCCTATTTTACACATGTTACGAAGAGGTATGGGTCTCAAAATTTACTTCCTCCAATTCCTCGTATAGATCTTTATAAATCCAGCTTAGCTTTTTCAGGATCATCTCTGTGGAATTCTTTGCCAATAGAAATCAAACGATCCGCATCATTAAAGGCCTTTAAAAGGCAGTTGCACACATATTTGAGCACACTATAAACTGCCCCTGATGTCTAGTTTCCATTGTGTACTCGGATAATGTATGCAATGCTCTTAAGTGTTTGTTTTTGAGTCACTTGAGAAAAAGTGACTCTATGTAATCGGTCAGTGTTAGTCTGTCCGGCCGGCCGTCCGGCCGGCCGTCCGGCCGGCCGTCCGTAGACACCACCTTAACGTTGGACTTTTCTCGGAAACTATCAAAGCGATCGGGCTCATATTTTGTTTAGTCGTGACCTCCAATGACCTCTACACTTTAACGATGGTTTCGTTGACCTTTGACCTTTTTCAAGGTCACAGGTCAGCGTCAAAGGAAAAATTAGACATTTTATATCTTTGACAAAGTTCATCGGATGTGATTGAAACTTTGTAGGATTATTCTTTACATCAAAGTATTTACATCTGTAGCCTTTTACGAACGTTATCAGAAAAACAAGGGAGATAACTAGCCTTTTCTGTTCGGCAACACACAACTTAACGTTGGGCTTTTCTCGGAAACTATAAAAGTGACCGGGCTCAAATTTTATGTGAACGTGACTCATTGTGTTGTGAATAGCAATTTCTTCCTGTCCATCTGATGCCTCATATAATATTCAGAACTGCGAAAGTGACTCGATCGAGCGTTTGCTCTTCTTGTTTATGTTTATACTCGACCATTATTTTGATGTTTTACTAGTTTAATACTTTGATTAGATACTGTTCATTTTAGGTATGAAATGATAGCATGTGCTTGTGTGTAGATATGCGAGCGCACGCTCGCGCGCGCGAGCATGTGTGTGTGTGTATATGTGTGTGTGTGTGTGTGCATGTGTGTGTGCATGTGTGTGTGCATGTGTGTGTGTGCATGTGTGTGTGTGTGTGTGTGTGTGTGTGTGTGAGTTTATGTGTGCATGTGTGTGTGTATACGTGGGTGTGGATGTGTGTGTGTGTATGTGCGCAGTCTTTGCTTTCGTTTACAATTATTCTCTGTATATGTTCCAAGGACAGGTTGGAAGATTAGGCTAAGCCTAAAACCTTTATCCTTATGTAATAAAGTTCTGAGTTCTGAGTTCTCTCTGCCACGCTCAAAACATGTTTCTGTCTCCGTAGGCCTACTATACACCAAAGAATGGCCTAAACCCAACAACGAATCGGCCTCACGTGCACGCCACATTGACACTTTCTCCACTGTGTGGAGAAGACATTGGCAGCCTACAGTGTCGGGCGTGGCAATACCTTCCATCTGCCGCTTGACATTTCACCACTTCTACTCAGTGACAGTATATATCTCGCCGCTGTGCTCACTGACTTTATGCTGTGCAGGTTAAATGCTCATTGCTGTTAGTGTGCATAGTTCACACAAGTGATGTGTGCACGGTATGTGTGTGTTGTGACTGTCTTGTGTGGCACGACTGTGTTACACACGCATGCACCCACGCATACACACACACAAACACATACAAAAAAACATACACAGTATATACACACACACACCGCACGCTCACACTGTAATACAGCAGCAAAACGTACGTGACTACAGCTGTATAAGGACAAATGAATGACTCTTGAATAAACTGTTTACCACACATTGTAAAATGGTACATTCGCATGACAGATTTTGTACCAACTTTCCCGCAACTCCGTCGGTCCAAACGATTTTACCGGGTGAGTCGGCGCCAAGTCAAATCAAATTCGCTGCTCATGTGAACAGCGCAAACGCTCAAACTAGTTTTAAGCGGCGATTCTCGCCAGACTTGAAGGCCAGTACAGCTATCGGAGCTACCTCAGTCTAAATGCAGTAACAGTGCAATTTGGTTTCGAGCCTATAAACCAATCAATAAAGTGCCATTCACACGGCAGACTTGCAACTTGCGCCGAAATGGCTGCAATCTACTGGCCGTATAAAAATTTCATCTCACACGGCATCACTGCAGAGCGCCTAGAACTGTACCCACGGAATATGCGCGATATAAGACTCATTGATTGATTGATTGATTGATTGCAACTAACTTTTGGAGCAGCTGCTAAATCTGGCCTAAATCGCTGGGGCCGTTCATATGGCAGACTTTTCACCGACTTAGCCTCGACGACTCGGGAGCGATTTTCAAACGACAAAAGTTGGTTGCAAGTCTGCCATGTGAACGGCATTTAAGCGGGACCGTGACTGATACAAGATGAGGTCGCAGACTGAAGTGCCAGTCTGTTACACAGTGGATTCAGCATAAAAACAGTTACGAATTTCAGTGACCGCCCTTTTGGTTCCATCTTCTTCTTTTTACATTTAGTCAAGTTTTGACTAAATGTTTTAACATAGAGGGGGGAATCGGTCGTGGTGTATGTGTGTCTGTCTTTCTGTCTGTCTCTGTGTGTGTGTAGAGCGATTCAGACTAAACTACTGGACCGATCTTTATGAAATTTGACATGAGAGTTCCTGGGTATGATATCCTCAGACGTTTTTTTCATTTTTTTGATAAATGTCTTTGATGACGTCATATCCGGCTTTTCGTGAAAGTTGAGGCGGCACTGTCACGCTTTAATTTTTCAACCAAATTGGTTGACATTTTGGTCAAGTAATCTCCGACGAAGCCCGGACTTCGGTATTGCATTTCAGCTTGGTGGCTTAAAAATTAATTAATGACTTTGGTCATTAAAAATCTGATTTTACTTTTATAAAACGATCCAAATTTACGTTCATCTTATTCTCCATCATTTTCTGATTCCAAAAACATATAAATATGTTATATTTGGATTAAAAACAAGCTCTGAAAATTAAAAATATAAAAATTATGATCAAAATTAAATTTTCGAAATCAATTTAAAAACACTTTCATCTTATTCCTTGTCGGTTCCTGATTCCAAAAACATATAGATATGATATGTTTGGATTGAAAACACGCTCAGAAAGTTAAAACGAAGAGAGGTACAGAAAAGCGTGCTATCCTTCTCAGCGCAACTACTACCCCGCTCTTCTTGTCAATTTCACTGCCTTTGCCATGAGCGGTGGACTGACGATGCTACGAGTATACGGTCTTGCTGCGTTGCATTGCGTTCAGTTTCATTCTGTGAGTTCGACAGCTACTTGACTAAATGTTGTATATTCGCCTTACGCGACTTGTTTTTCTTTTGAATAAACTGACGGTGATGGGGGTACCAGGTCAAATGCGTTTCAAAGCCCATGTTCTTTTCCAAAAGACACACGATTCCCTGTTCTCTCTGAAAAGACACATTATTCCCTGTTCTTTTCCCAACAGCATAGCTGAGAAGGAAAATCGGTCCTGAATAGCTATAAATAGGTTGAAGGGACATGAAAAACAATCAACCGGTCATCAAAAAGGCACACTATTCCCTGTTCTCTCGGCCCAGAAGGCACACTATTCCCTGTTCTCTCGGCTCAGAAGGCACACTATTCCCTGTTCTCTCGGCCCAGAAGGCACACTATTCCCTGTTCTCTCGGCCCAGAAGGCACACTATTCCCTGTTCTCTCGGCCCAGAAGGCACACTATTCCCTGTTCTCTCGGCCCAGAAGGCACACTATTCCCTGTTCTCTCGGCCCAGAAGGCACACTATTCCCTGTTCTCTCGGCCCAGAAGGCACACTATTCCCTGTTCTCTCGGCCCAGAAGGCACACTATTCCCTGTTCTCTCGGCCCAGAAGGCACACTATTCCCTGTTCTCTCGGCCCAGAAGGCACACTATTCCCTGTTCTCTCGGCCCAGAAGGCACACTATTCCCTGTTCTCTCGGCCCAGAAGGCACACTATTCCCTGTTCTCTCGGCCCAGAAGGCACACTATTCCCTGTTCTCTCGGCCCAGAAGGCACACTATTCCCTGTTCTCTCGGCCCGGAAGGCACACTATTCCCTGTTCTCTCGGCCCGGAAGGCACACTATTCCCTGTTCTCTCGGCCCGGAAGGCACACTATTCCCTGTTCTCTCGGCCCAGAAGGCACACTATTCCCTGTTCTCTCGGCCCAGAAGGCACACTATTCCCTGTTCTCTCGGCCCAGAAGGCACACTATTCCCTGTTCTCTCGGCCCAGAAGGCACACTATTCCCTGTTCTCTCGGCCCAGAAGGCACACTATTCCCTGTTCTCTCGGCCCAGAAGGCACACTATTCTGTTCTCTCGGCCCAGAAGGCACATTATTCTCTGTTCTCTCGGCCCAGAAGGCACATTATTCCCTGCATATTTTCTCCCAAAAGGCAATATTCACCGTTTTCTTCCAAAATGCACAATATTCCCTAAATGCTCTCCGTTACAAAAGGCACACTATTCCCTGTTCTCTTCCAATCCCGAGGGACACTAGTCCTGCAAGGTGTACCAAGTCCCCCCCCCCCCCCCCCCTCAACTCAAATTTTATTGGCTTCAATTTTCATAGAAGAATTTGTCTTGCGCTTGGGAGAAAGTAAGAGTATAACATATAAAAACAGCATTCATATCACATTTCATGTATCACACACAGTAATCACTAGTATAAGCCTACAATTATCACATTTGTACCTGTATCATACATGCAAATAAATAGTATCACATTTCCACGTATCACACACAATATATACATTACATAACATACAGCAAGCTTCCATCTCCCGCGCCCCCCCCCCCCCCTCCCACACATACATATCCTCGCACGTGCGTCGACTCCATACAAATGACATCATCAGTCCATTAACTAAAATGCACAATGACTAGTAGTGGGTACATGATACTTAATACGTGCTCAACTAGACCTGCTAACTAAAATAATAACAGAAACAAAAACAAGGAATGGGCACTTCCTGCATGTTCTCGTCCACTTGAAAAGGCATAATATTCCAGATGCAGGGCCAGGCCAGAAATGATTCGCTGAACGGTTTGTTTGTTTGTTTGTTTGTTTGTTTTTTTACTTAACGCCCAGCCGACCACGAAGGGCCATATCAGGGCGGTGCTGCTTTGACATATAACGTGCGCCACACACAAGACAGAAGTCGCAGCACAGGCTTCATATGTCTCACCCAGTCACATTATTCTGACACCGGACCAACCAGTCCTAGCACTAACCCCATAATGCCAGACGCCAGGCGGAGCAGCCACTAGATTGCCAATTTTAAAGTCTTAGGTATGACCCGGCCGGCGTTCAAACCCACGACCTCCCGATCACGGGGCGGACGCCTTACCACTAGGCCAACCGTGCCGGTTCGCTGAACGGTTACTTACGGGAATAATTACTGATACGAAGAGAGGAAGAAGTAAAAGCCCAGAGGGTGGTAAAGTAAGGGGGACGGGGGGTAAAGTGGGGGTTCCACTGTAGTGTACTTATTTAAGAAACTTTTAAGTGTAACTAAGAACGAACAAACAAATCCCGTAAAAAGTTAAAGGTGC